>NC_092228.1:7598261-7775761 GCF_036320965.1 Panulirus ornatus
CACCTGGATGAGAAAGAGGGGACGAACGTGGTGGAAATGGGAGTCGACCTGTCGGAGTTTTATATGTCAGTGGAGTGGGATATCCTGGAGGTGCCAGCTGTCAGGTGAGACCCTTTGTTTACTACACCTTGTTCCCAGGGTATATATATATATAATATATATATATATATATATATATATATATATAATTTGTATATATGTAATTACTACTACTACTATTGCAGTTACTATTATTATTATTATTATTATTATTATTATTATTATTATTATTATTATTATTATTGTTATTTACCTTGGTGGGGAGGTAAGGGAGATCAGATGTTAATGAGATTTAGGTAATTTTTTAATTTGGAAAATTAGTTTTTTTTTCATACTTCATCGATATTTATATTTCCTTTGTGAGACTTTAGAGTTGAGACTTGCTTGTGGTTTAGCGAAGCTGTGCCGGTGATAATGGTATGCTCCCGTTGTCTTATAATATGTGTCCCCCCCAACACACCCCACACACTCCACCCCAGGCGATGGTGGTGGTGGTGGTGGTGATCGACGGCCGTGAATGATAGACTGCAGCTGCCTCTCTGGGGTCGACGGTCGATCTAAATGGGGGTGGGGGGGGGTCTCATATCTCTAAAAAGAAAAAAGAAAAGGTATATAGTCGAGAGGATTAGAATATGGTTGTAGTCAAGCAGGTCGAGAGGATTAGAATATGGTCGTGAGGTCTGTATTTGTAAGATTATCGCCTGGGACTTGTGTGAACGGACGTTTTCCGTTGTCCGTCGGTATGTGATACCGCTCGTGAGGGGAAGGGAGGGTTGGTCACTGGATAGTGTGGCGGCAACCCATATTTCCCGGACGGTAAGGGGGGGTGAGAGGAGGGAGGTGGGGTAAGGGGTTGGGGGGATTATATAGTTTGAGTAGTACTGCCCCTTTACAGGCCGGTGGGGTGGGGCGTCGGGGGGGCATATCGGTGGCGTATGGGGTGCCTGGCCGGTCGGGGTGGGGGGGAGGAGTCCGGTGCTGAATATATGACCGGAACAGGGGAGCGGGTCGTGTTAGTGGTGGGGGGGACGCGGCCGGACGAACCTAGCCGGATTAGGGGAATATATACCGCTGAGGTGAGACGGTTTAGGGGAATTTCTGGGTCAGGGAATACCTCACAGGGGAGTGTGGGAGGGGGCAGACGCCGGGTCTGGGTCAGGTGAGGGGAAGTGTAGTGTAGGGGAAGTGTAGTGTAGGGTGTATTCCTGACTCAGGGGGAGGGACTGGGGTTGTCCAAGGGGGGGAAGAAAAAAAAGTGAGTGGAGGAAAAGGAGGATTTCTGGGTTGGAGGCTTCGAGATGATGGGCCTATCGTGGACGTGTTTTTGAAGGCAGGAGCTCTTAAGGCTGGAAGTCTGGATGGAGGAGGTCAGGACGGTGCCATACACACCTACCAGCCCGGGAGGTCAGAGGTCAGTCAGACGCCCCTACAAACTGCCACAACAGGGTTTTTATCACGGGTATTGAAACGTGTCGATTGGAGCGAATTTGCTGTCCTTAAGGGAGGAATATTTTCCGAAGGGAGAGGAGGAGGAGGAGGAAGATCGTGGCATCGGGGGAATATCGTCTATGCCTGGGCCGACGTGGCGTCGGTCGCCCGAGGGGGGGAATATCGTCTATGCCTGGCGGGCCGATGTTACACAGGCGTTCACTGGTTCTGGGTGACCAGGGGTTCGAAGCTCATGAAAAATTTTTTTTTAGTGTATTGCGTAAATTTAGAGAGAAACGTGATATGCGTAAGTTTGAGAAGTAATAATGATTAGACACCACTAAGAGTATGTATGTATATATATATATATATATATATATATATATATATATATATATATATATATATATATATATATAATCCTCCTGTTTCGTTTTTTTTTTTTTTTTTCAAATTTACCAAAAGAAGGAACAGAGAAGGGGGCCAGGTGAGAATATTCCCTCAAAGGTCCAGTCCTCTGTTCTTAACGCTACCTCGCTAACGCGGGAAATGGCGAATAGTATGAAAGGAAAAAGAAATATATATATATATATATATATATATATATATATATATATATATATATATATATATATATATATATATATATATATAATATGGCCATGAAAATGATCACTTCAAAAAAAAACCATGTGTAACTGGCAAACCTTACTTAATCGCGACGTAAAAGCATTACTTACAAACACTTCGGGAGGCCAGTGAGGCTTAAGTAGTACCTTCAGTATGAATATACATCAGGTACAACTGGACCGGTAGAGAACACAGGTGACGGAGCGAGACATATTTACAAGATTAATGGCAGGCAAGACGTACTTAGAGGTCGCATACATCATCATCATCATCCTGCCACTCACCAGCATATGTGTCTGTATTACCGGCCTGCGGTATACACCGAGGAGGAGAGGCGGCGGTGTATGAGGCCAGAACGAAAGCTGAAGTTCGGGGTTTGTTTTTGTGTTGAGCATGGCAGAGGTGAGGGACGGAGCGCTACCTGACCAGACATTACGTAAAGCACATAGGAGTTAGGTTAGTGCCTACTCTCTCTCGTCGTGGCTCTTGATCTACAAGTTATAAATTTTGAAAATAGCTCCACAAAGTGACTGATGTTTACAGAAATATAGAAGATATACTTGGTTGTTTACCTGCACTCTGAGAAAACGACTGTGTGAACCTGGGGAACTACATTAAGTTATATGATAAAGCTAAAGAATATATATATATATATATATATATATATATATATATATATATATATATATATATATAGTGGATTCTATGGGAGTTCTCTCCCCTCCTCCAATGGGGAACATGTTTATTTTGTAGTGTTAATGGTATATCGTCCGGTCGTAGAAGGGGAGAACGAATTGAATCGCCTTCAGACAAATGCTCCTCATGGCAAGGTTTACGACGGTTATCGACCTTGTAGATTATCAACAACTTTTGTGTGTGGGGAGGGGAGGGGAATTTAGTGAAGGAAAACGGTTGCCAAACAACTTTCGGTCCTTACGTAACAACTCTTTTCCAACAACAATATTTTTTTTTTTTTTTTTTTTTTGGCCTAGAGGATTTCTCATATGTTCTCTCCCCCCCTCCCCTTTATATTCTGCCCGCCCCCTCCACACATCACACCCCCCTACACGGAGCAGTGGGTCTTCGTCTCCCCATTATCCGCTTCACTGGTTAGCCCGGCTCGTCTGCATCATGTTCTACAGAAGCCTGATCATATTTCGGAATTATGTATTTCCCTCCGTCAAGTGTTGTGACGCGTGGTGGAGGACGTGGAAAAGAAAATCGGAAGTGGGTGACCCGTATTTATGGCTAGGGCGAGAGGGAGAGGGTTGGCAGAAATGGCCCGTGGGGTGGGGTGAATATGTATGGAGATGGGGAGGGGTTATGGCTGGGGTGAGTATAGAGTGCTATGTCAGGGCGGGGGACGACGGAAGGGTGATTGGTGTGTGTGTGTGTGTGTGTGTGATGCACCCCGACTGCTGCATGTGATCATGCAGGAAGGTAGAGAGGGAGTTCCCCACAGGAAGCGCGGACGTGGCCATGTTACTTGAGGGGGAGAGGGAACGCCATGCCGCAGGTAGGTCAGCTGATGTATGAACATGGCGCCGTGTCGGTGGGGAGCCAGACGACGGAAGGGGAGAAGGGTGCCGGGTGTAGTTTGCGAGTCCGTCTGTAGGGGAGCGTGAGGGACGGGGAGGTAAAAAAAAAAAAAAAGGACGAGGGGTTTGAGGACGAGTGTCCGGGATGGCGCGGTAGTGGTGGGAAGTCTCACGAGGACAGTGGTGGAATAGACGAAGGAATAGGCGGTGCGGGTACATACCCGGGGTTAGACAGTGGCGGAGTCGAGAGAACGTACGTGAAAGTGGAAGGTTTGGGGTGGGGTAAGGTCAGGGGGTGCCTCTGGTGTGGGTGGAGGCGAGGCTGCTGTGAACACACACACACACGCACACACACACCAGAGCGTGGTGGTTGGCGAGGTGTCACATATATAGACCTGTACATTAACAATGAATGGCTGGCGTGCACCCACCTCCCACATATCTTGTCTAAATCGGGTAACCTCAGGAAGTGTCTGATCCGCTATTACTTTAAACCCCGCCCGTCCCTCCCCCTCTCCCTCCCTCTCCACTGTTCACGGATTTCCTGGCTACCCAAGGCTTGCTGACCTCCCGATCCTTGACCTGGTCTTACGATACTTCACACATGGCGGGTCCGACAACCCCCGTCCAAATGTGTGTCACACGTTATCTCGGAGATCGCCTATCTTAAACCCCTGGCAAGAGAGGAGGGTTTTCAAGCGCGTCAGAGGTTTAGCAAAATGTTGATATACGTACAGTTGAATGTTAATGATTTTATGTACCGAGGCAAGTCTCCAATACTGGTGCGCGCAGGTTCAATATATATATATAAAATGGAAAAAAAAGACTCGCTCGGGAAAGGCCTGTGTTATAAATCATGTTAACTTAGCCAGGTAAAATACTGTTTCTTAAAAGTTATCAGGCGTTGCTGAGAAAAGTCGTATGATTATTTTTCATAGTTCTCCCCCGAGGACGCAAAACAGAAAACGGTCGGCGGGTCAGGTGTTTAAAAGCTCTCAGAATAATGATTTCGGTATGATCAAGATATATTTTCTGATATTTGATAAGCTGAGAAAGCAGGCAATAAAAAGAGAAGGCAGGGTTTGTAAAAGTTGGGGACATAGAGAGACATAGGAAGACTCGCCGATGTTTTAAGTCCCTCCTTCCCTTCCTTCCTTCCTACGACACCAGGGCGCTGCTGTCGTTCGGCCCTCGTAACAAACATCGGGTCCGGTGCACAGCCGCGCGGGACGAACAACCTGTAATTGAAACGTCGCCTGGGTACGACAGGAGCGACACAGGGGGTCATTCACAGTGGACCGGGACCATCACCACACACTCAAGCTGGCCCATCTTGTCATTATATAGAAAACGGAGTAATGGCGCGAGGGAAAGAGAGGGGTCATTACCCGTATTTATATATATATATGCTGATGATGCTCTTGTTCAAACAGAAGGGGGAAATTTGAGACAGGGACAGACAGACGAACCCGTTCACACCCCACACAACATTAGCATAACCTCTCCAGCCCTGCCCGAGTGATATATCAGGTATGTTTATATGTTCGAGGGAGTCTGGCAAGCCGGTGTCCTGGTACCGGGTGGGTCGGGGAGATAACCTGGGCGTTGGAAGGGGCGTGTTGGAGATGGTGGAGGGCTAGGAGGCTGCAGAGGGAGAGGTGTGTGGGTGTAAGGAGAGATGAGAGGTGCAAAGAGAGAGAGAGAGAGGGAGAGAGAGCACACGCGTGCAACACACTGTATGGCACAAGTCAGCTGAGATGGACTGTTGTTTACGTGTGGATGTACGTTGGAAAGGGGACGATGGCGTGGAACGTAATAATCTCCCTCACCGTACGTTCATAGAGACGGACAAACGCCACGGTTTGCAAGGCCCGACCGTGACGTGCAGTAATTCCAAGTGTCAAGGCGTGGCATACGTTACTTCCACAGTGTCAGGAAGTGGCATACGGGACTGCCAAATGATGAGGGAAGGCATACGTCAGCGTAGAGCGTCTGGGGGAGGCATACGATACGCGCAAAGAAGGCATATGTTAGTTGTGGATGCGTGTGGCGGAGGTAAGTGAAGTGGAGAAAGTTTTTATGGCTTGTTTACTAGCAAGTTGAGGCGCGAGTTTGGCCTAAGTGTGCCAGCAGAACTTTAACTTGGTACCTCAAGTGAAGGGAAGCCTCGTACCACTGAATAATATACCGCTGGCACCCGGTACCACTGAATTTGACGACGCGGTACCACTGAATGTAGTGATTCGAACCGCGCAAACCCGCACAGGGAGCCGGTACCACTGAGAGTGAGGGAGTACGACCCAGGGGACCAGTTCCACTGAAGGTGCTGCACCGAGGCTGCCGGGCACCAGGGCGTCGCTGGTAAGGACGAGGTTGCGCAGGGGTTCCCCCATCTTTGTACTCCTGCAGGAGACGCCACAGGTGTAGTGTTACCTACATCCGGCCATCCCCCTCTAGGAAGCGTCCTCTGCCGTGAAGTCTCTTACCGCTGCTGAGGAAGTCTCGTTCAAGCCCTGGAATACGAGACTTTTCCCGCGATCCCCAAGGCTGATGGCCCTCTGCCGACGGACGATAACGATTGACTTGGAACGATAGCCCCCTTCGTGACGTCAGTGCTAAGGGCCCGCAGTGGCCCTGACGTCACCCAAAGGCTGGGAGGGGATAAGGGCCAGGTGACATCACGAGACCTTGCGAGGAAGTGGAGGAGAAGGTGGTCTTCACATCACTATTGTCGGGGGGGTCTGTTGGGGGTTGGAACTTGGCATCGTCTGTATCAGTCCAATTAAACACGAAACTTTTACAAAGCACGCCAGGGAGCCGGGCTGAGTTTATGCCTGTGTTTGTGTGAATTGGTTGATGTCTGTTTGTTTGTCTTGTGTGTGTGTGTGTGTGTGTGTGTACTTGCGCGCTCGCACCTGTAATTGATTGTGATTAAATGCCGGAAATTTTGAAATATGTATTAGTGTATATCGAGCCCCAAGACGGAGACAGAGACTTACCAAAAGATGAGAAGGGGGGGGGGAGGTCTAGGGAGGCTATGAACGAGACAAGAAACTTGAAAAAAAAAGGAAATAAACGACGTAGAAGGCACCACAGGCATAGACCCCAAAAGAAAACGGAGAGCGATGAAGACAAGACAGGGATGTGATGAAACAGGACAAGCAAAGTCCACGGCAGAGTCCAAGAATAAAAACCACAACAGAAAACAGGACAGACGCCAGACAGATCCAGAGACTTTGGCGAAGTTTTGTGTGTAGTTTACGCCTCTGTGGATGTAAACTTGTTAACCTGTGTTGGATGGAAATTTTCTTTCCTGTGCTGGATATAAACTTGTTATCCTCTCGTATGTAAACCTATTATCCTCAGGTGGATGTAAACTTATCCTCAGATGGATGTAAACCTATTATTCTCTTGGATGTAAACCTATCATCCTCGGTTGGATGTAAACCTCTTATCCTGTGGCAGATGTAAACTTGTTATACTCCGTTGGATGTAAACCTGTTATCCTGTGGCAGATGTAAACTTGTTATACTCCGTTGGATGTAAACCTGGTATCCTCTTGTTGGATGTAAACCTATAATCGTCTGTTCCATGTACATCGGCTATCCTGTCGCGGATGTAAACTTAGTCGTGTAATGGCGGATGTAGACTGGAAGTTGAGTCTGGCTATCCACTATATTAAAACGAAATCCTGTTTTTTTTCCCCCCAAGATTCAACGTATGTCCCATAAAAAGTTCTACCTCGTTAGTCCTGTTGTCTCGGAAATGACCTTGTTTGTCTACTCAGACTTTGTTTGTCGTTCTTTGCCCTTTTTTTTGAAGAGGGGGGTGGGGGGTACAATTTTTGTGTACAAGTGTGTTTGCTGGACTGTGAAGCTGCGTTGTTTGCCCCGGGAGTCTCTTGTTTTGTTACAGCCTTTGTTTTAGGAATACTCTTCCCGGGTGATGCTTTTTGTTTTTTTGAATCGTTTATAACCTTTTTATAATTGGGATGGACTCCGCGGCGTTTCACTGATGTATTTTTTTTTATTTTTTCTTTTCACCCCACATCAAGACTCGTAACCCGGCAACCTACTTCATGTGTTTTCTATAAGGCCTTCCGCCATACTTCACCGTTTTCTATTGCAAAAAAAAAAAATAAAGTCGACCCGCTTAGTCATTATATAGCAGGATCACGATAGTATATAGAAAAATATAGATGATACGAAGCCGTGAGTGATTATATGTTAGTTTTTAGTAGACTTCATTTGGCTCCTATCTTGAGTGTGGTATGTAGACAAGAGAACCTTAGTTTGATATTTAATGAAAGAGATCGTTATCATTTGGTGTATGATTACGCATTTTCTTTTCATTCTCAATGCTAATTAAGCTCTTAATGCTGATCCCAGTAAACTCCCCCCACTCTACCTCCGTCCATCCTTGTCGTGCGCATCCTGTTCGCTCCCTTACGTCTTTGTAGTTGACAAGTTTGCCGTACGATAACTTCCGTCGTATTGGCACCGCCGTCGTTAGCGCCTTGAGAGGTTCTGGCGGTGTTGCCAGACGTGTGATGAGTCAGCTCTCTCTCTCTCTCTCTCTCTCTCTCTCTCTCTCTCTCTCTCTCTCTCTCTCTCTCTCTCTCTCTCACTAGCACCCCTCACACCAGAGGACTCCGGGCAGGCCTCCTCCCACTCCGGCAGCCATTACCTCCCCCTCCCCCCCCACTACACCGCCTATCACCGCAGCATCAGAAGGAGAGAGACACAAGCATTCTCCAGTCAAGTAGGCGACCTGCTGGCAATCTACCATCTCCCGCCATTCCTGCCTGGCCCCGACCTCCCTCCAGCCGTCAACCACAGCACAGCACAGCCACCGCTGCCTAACCCCCCCCCCCCCCACCTCTCTCTCTCTCTCTCTCTCTCTCTCTCTCTCTCTCTCTCTCTCTCTCTCTCTCTCTCTTTTCCTGTCTTTCGCGCTTTTTTTGTCTTTTTTACCTTCATATGCTGACTTATCACCTGATCTTATGAGGATGGGAGCGGACTTTCTCTGACCCTCGCTAATATTTTCCAATAAAAAAAAAAGTGGAAAATGAAAGTTACTTCCTCGACCTCAACTTACGCCATTCACATCCTTATTACTTATATTTTCACCGGAGATATATTATTTTTTCTCACAGGATTGTATATTTTTATATATTTCGGCTCGTTGGTGATCTTATATATTACTTGATGATGTATTTGAGACGATAAGTTCTGGAGAGGTTTTGGCGAAGTCGTATACGAGGTAATTACCTCATTAGCTCACGGGAAATCACGTCTTTGATCTTCGTCCTTATAGTGAGATTGCCACGCATGTGGGGTGTGGGTGTAGGGGGGGTGACCATGTGTGTGGGGTGTGGGTGTAGGGGGTTGGGGGTGACCATGTGTGTGGGGTGTGGGTGTAGGGGGGGTGACCATGTGTGTGGGGTGTGGGTGTAGGGGGTTGGGGGTGACCATGTGTGTGGGGTGTGGGTGTAGGGGGGGTGACCATGTGTGTGGGGTGTGGGTGTAGGGGGTTGGGGGTGACCACGTGTGTGGGGTGTGGGTGTAGGGGGGGTGACCATGTGTGTGGGGTGTAGGGGGTTGGGGGGTGACCACGTGTGTGGGGTGTGGGTGTAGGGGGGGGTGACCATGTGTGTGGGGTGTGGGTGTAGGGGGTTGGGGGTGACCACGTGTGTGGGGTGTGGGTGTAGGGGGTGGGGGGGGTGAGTTTGGGCGGGCGAGGGTGACACGTGTGTGTGTGTGTGTGTGTGTGTGTGTATGTGTGTGTGTCTGTGTGTGGGAGGGGTTGTGTGAGAGCCATAGGGAATATCATGTAAGCATAAGAGGCGTAACTCCAGCTGTTTTCCTCCTCCCCACTAACTCCACCTCCCCCCTCCTCCCCACACACTAACTCCACCTTTTCTCCTCCTCCCCTCCTCCTCCTTCTCCTCCCGCACTCCTCCCCATATGGGCGGGTCCTCGCCAACATGGCGTCAGGAAGTGTTTGGAAGCTTCTAGCACCCGTACCTCCTTCAGGGTTTTTTTTTAACCCTACCATAAGTATCGGTACTGTATATACACTGGAGGGGAGGATGGGGAAGGTGGCGGGTGGGGAAGGAAGTTATAACCTCCGCTATCATTTTTTTTTTTTTTTTTCTTCTGGGGGGAGAGTATTTCAGGTCAACCCCCTGACCTGCGAATATAAAGTGGGCTTCCCGCATGAGATGACCTCTGACCATATTCAAGAACTCAACCCCACCCACCCCTCTCCCCCCTTTCCCACCCCCTTTTTGGGACGCCATATGTCTTGAGCACACGACCTGTACGACGACCCTGGGTCATATGACGACCTGGCCCTTCTGACCTAAAATGTAAGGGTCATGCCAACACCACCACCCCCCCCCCTCCCCCAATAAGACATGTATATTACAGCGACAAGCATAATTGGCCCCCTTTTGAAATGAGCTAATGTACGTCTACCGTTTTCTTTTATGTGAGAGGTAATCGAAAACGGGTTATATTTGGTCGGAGATGCATCTTATCACGTTATTCATTTTTTTGTTTTCCTTTATTTTTCTTCTCTAAGGCACTTCTCACCAGTACGTAAATTGATATGGAATCATTTACTAACCATTAGTGATAGCGGGAGCGGCAGTGGAACAATAGACTTGAAACAAAAGACTCGTAATTAACCTGGAAGTCGACTGCTCCTGCCACTGATTATTATTTCTTTTTTTTTCTATCTTTTTTCTTATTTCGTCCATGGTACATTTATCGCCGTTTCCCATCTTATACTTGATAGCCCGCGCTCAATATCGCTGGCAAGCGGCTGCCTCCATCTCTCGCCGATCGAAGAGATACCTTGCAATCAAACAATTTGCGCGGGGCCGCCCCGGAAAATGAAGGCATAACGTGGCGGAGTGTTCGCACACTCTCCGGTCGACGCCCCGCCCGCGCGTCCGTCCGTCCGTCTGTCCCTCGCTTGCCCAACGCAATTTAAGGACGCGTTAGAAAACGGGAGATTTTTTTTCTCGCGTGGGAAAGGACTGCTTGATGGAGGGGCGGCCCGAGACAGAAGATGGAAGGGAAGGGGGGTTAATGACTGAAGTGCTCTCTCTCTCTCTCTCTCTCTCTCTCTCTCTCTCTCTCGCCAGTGCGTGTTCTCCTAGGACGGGAAGGGTTTGAGAGACAATACGCTCCGAGGCTCGTGTGTGCGCGTGTCCCTGGACCGACCGTGGGCAGTGTGTACGTTCTAGAACAATTTCTGCTCGTGGTGACGTCAGCCCATCCAAAGATATGCTAATTTACCTTAAAAAGAGAAAGAAAAAACTGGGTATTGTTAAACGGCACGCGGGCTACCGCACCACTTCGTGTAAGTAGACGGTTTACACCTGCGTGTTATCACACCACCACATGTTGTAAGGTGGTAAATTATGCTGCCGTATATTGGGCGCTTGAATATGATGAGTAAACGCCCTGCGGGTGGCGCCATCTATGTTTGGGAGGGATTGCTATAGGGTTGCCAGGTTCTGATTTACGAGTTGTAAGCTGCACAGTTTCCTCTCCCTCTCCACACAAATGTCCCACACTCGGCGCAGCCTTCCTGATGTGCTCTGGTGGTGTGGGTCACCAGTGGCATGGAAAACGGAATGGGTTGGTGGAGGTTTAGGTGGACTGCATTGAGGATTCTGTTATTTGTTTCCATGGGTGTTGCCATTATATATATATATATATATATATATATATATATATATATATATATATATATATATATATATATATATTTCCATTGATACTAATGATACATTTAGACAGAATTGCCTTTTAGTTTCGGTTCCTACTCTAATGGCCGCTTAGTTTGCCTAATTGACCAGTAGTCCATATCCCCCTCCGTCCCATTTTCTACACAGGAAGTCAATTTTCTTAATTCCATATAACGAGTAAGATGTGGAACTAAAAATTTATTGCTCCATATATGGAATTCCTCAGAAGCGTTTCCGTTGACTTCCCTACGTTAGAAGCACATTGATCCATTACTTTTTCCAGTGTGATAACGAATGAATGATCATACCAGGTGGAGTCCACATGGGGAAGCGGGCGGTAAGGTTAAAAGTGGCCCCGTTTCCTGTGTCATGGAAATTGGGCCTAAAATTAAAACAATTATTCTGAGTGACCTGTTCTCTCACGGCTCGTTGATTATATTGATACGTTCGACCATATCTCTACGTCGCTCAGGAGATTAGCCGATGAATTCACGAGGGAACGTATGTATGTGCCAAGGTTAGTCGAAAAAAATATATATTACAGTATCTCGCATCATGTTAGCTTCGTTGTGCTCACTGGATTATAAACTTGGCTCTTCCCATTCATGGTAGGATATCGCCGCTCCCTCCCATATCTTTATTCTCGTCATTTCATCGAAACATTTCACACACGCGATGAATCCCGGTTAGATCATCTCACCGGGACTTTGATTCCGATAGGAGATTTCAAAGTGATTTTGCAAGCTGTGAAATATGTTCTTAGTTGTGGGTTTCCCTGCAGCGCTTGGGAAGCTAGCCACGTCCACCGGGCGGAACCACGGGTCTTTTTTCTTATATATATATATATATATATATATATATATATATATATATATATATATATGTGTGTGTGTGTGTGTGTGTCATAGTCTAGCGGTATCGCTCCCGCTTACCATGCTTGAGGTCCCGCGCTGGAGCCTGGCTGTTGGAGATTTGTATCTCATTGAATGTAAGGCCAGGCCTTATTAAGGACTCCTGTCTATGACTACAGATTCTGTTATCAAAAAGAATACACAAAGCTGTTTATGTGCAGCCAAACTCGTCAGCTGAACTCAGCCGTGTTTACCTTAGCCCGAATTAGTCGCTCATAAATTTTCCCAGGACGATGCGCAACCATAATTCCTCCCATCCTGCTGGGAATGAAATACTTAACTCAACAGAATCCGGGAGGATTTGCCTCTCGAGTTAATCTAAATCCTTTATAAGTTTTGGGGGGATGGCGTCATTATCTGATTAGTAACTTGGCAAACTTCCCCTTTTGCGAGATTTACGTTAATCAACCCGGGCCGGGGTCGGACGGTACTTTCACCCAAGATGAAAATGGTAATTGTTGGCGTTGTTCGTCCTGGGGAAAGACAAGGATGCGGCTGGCGGACCGGCGGAATGAAACGGTGGAGTCCAACTGATGGACCGATGGAATGAAACGGTGGAGTCCAACTGATGGACCGATGGAATGAAACGGAGGAGTCCAACTGATGGACCGATGGAATGAAACGCGAGATCGCAACCCCGGAAGCCAAGCGGTTTACAAGTGGAGACCGCTTACCTATACCGGCTTGTCATATATATATATATATATATATATATATATATATATATATATATATATATATATATATATATATATAAGAATTAAGGAACTATATGAAGGTCAAGCGTGTATAGGGTCTTGGCTTTCTTGAACACCTGAAGAACATGTTCAAGATTTTTCGATTGGTGGTTTATAACTTTGACGGCCCTAAATGGCCTTTAAGCAGTGTCATAGGCCTTTTACGAAGCCCTTAATGATGACCACACCCCACCCCACCCAACACCCCCACCCCACCACACCCCCACCCCACACCCCCACCCCACCACACCCCCACCATTACGCACCGTTGAAAGCGGCCGGGTCGTTACAGCGAGGACTTCTGCTCACGTATTGTGGCTCCTGCGAGGACGACGATAAACGACCCTGGGGGGTCACGACGGTACGACCACTGGCCTCGACGATACGACCCCTTGGGGGATGGGGTGGGGCGGGGGGTGAGGGTGGGTTGGATGACGTAACTTCCGACGTCGACTCGGGTTATTCACACCGTGGAAGACGGTGTGATGAATTATTCAGACAGTGTGGCAGTACGCCGTATTATGCATTTTCTCCCATTGTCTTGACCCGCGTCTTTAGGTTCTTAATGATTAATTAGCGAGAGTGATGTCCGCTATTTAACTCCGGGGAAGGGGGAGGGGGGGCCACCGGGGAACCCTCCAGAAATCATATTTACAATTTTTTTTCTCTTCGTTTTTTTTTCTTTTTTTTTTTAACAGCTGTCTGGAAGAACAGTTCCCTCCCGCATCGGGCAAAGTTTGTTGCACATTGCCGGCTGTTTATGAGAGTTCGCCGCTGCTTCCAAGGCAGTTTGTGGCAGCCTGCTGAGAATTTATCAGTTGCAGGTGTACTTGGGGTAGGGGGCTGGGGGCTGGTTTAGGGTTGAGGGGGGAGAAGAGAGGGGGTACAACAGTTGGCTAAACACTATCCCCTTCCCCCCCACACACAATATTATTATCTACATCTGTGCGTAAAATTGCCGCGTGCGTTGGTCTTCCCTTGGTGTATGTGTCGTGTTGTTTGGTTACCGGGAACAGTTCGTTGCGCGTTGCCCGTAGTTTTGAGAGAGTCCGCCGGGTATAGCGACGGACACCGGAGGTAGACTTATCTCCTTGGGCATAACGTGTACTGGATTTGAACACGGAGGAACGACCCTTTGAACACGGAGGGACGATCCTTTGAACGCGGAGGGACGACCCTCTCGAGGGATTACCCCCAGATCACGGAGGGACGACCCCCCCCCCCCCCAGAACACGGAGGGACGACCCCCCCAGAACACGGAGGGACTACCCCCCAGAACACGGAGGGACGACCCCCCAGAACACGGAGGGACGACCCCCAGAACACGGAGGGACGACTCCCCCCCCCCAGAACACGGAGGGACGACCCCCTGAACACGGCGGAGTGACCCCCCCTTGTGTACTTCGATGGGCATATGCGGCTTTTCGACCGGATCATTAAAGGTCCAGGTCATAGACCCCCCCAAGACCACCATCACCTAAGGGTCGTAACCATCGTGCTCAAGGGTCGTGTAACAGTCGTGATCAGGGATCGTACCGTTGTGTGCGTCACGGGTTAAACTGCCGGTGGTAGTTGAGAGAGAGACTGATGCGTGGTGGTGGGAGGGTAGGGGGGGGGGGGTGGTTATCAGGGTAGTCTATTTCAAAGTGTGTTGTGTTTTGGGGGTCGAGTTGGCACTTCTTTGTCGTGACGAAACCCCGTTGGACACACTCTGTTTTTTTTAGACATACTCAAGCGTTTATGGAGTGGTCGGGTGTAGGTGGATGACTAGTTTCACTCCCCTAGACATTTTAATCGTATGGGATGGCATGAATGCAGGTCGGTTCTAACATATGGACAGTGTACATGGGAAGGACGGATAACAGAAGACCCGATTGGTCTGTGACGAGGCTGTCTGCTGGTGGATAGAACACAGTGGGTAGGACAGGTAACAGAAGACCCGATAGGCCTGTGACGATGAAGACATTGAAATGAAACGCTACAATGGACTGGATAACACTGTCGTCATCACGGCGACCTTAGCTAAGGCTTGTCATCGACCTCACAACGAGCTAATTAGATCCCTCTGTGTGGACATCACTCAGACTGCAATGTTCCGACCCCTCTTTGGGTCTCGGATCGTTTCAGTTGCATCGACTGTTTCAGTTCACTGTCGAGGTTACCTGATGACTTGATGCTGAGGTCTTGAATTATCCTGCTGCAATCACTGCTGTTTTTTATATTATTAAGTAAAGACTTATTTCTGCACATAAAGTCGTTTTATGCACATTGGTCAAGGGTCTACACATTTCTCCAAAAATAGTCTCGAACATTTTATAAAAAAGGACAGTGAAGTGCAGGAAATCACATCAAATTGATCTAATCTGGTATGTTAACTTCTCTTTTACGAAGAGCGTAACACCACCTTTTGCTTTGTGTAGACGGCATTCATATGCAGTCGACCTTCACGTCCACGTATTGTTAAATCTGATGTATATATACCCATTGCTCTGTTATCGCTATGATATCAGACTTTCCTGATGTACAGCATTCGGTGTTTGGTTCGTCGCGTTTTAAGTTAAAGTTTCCGGCGTTCGTGTGAAAAAAGAAAAAAATGTAATGTCTTGCTGGGAGACACAAGGTGTATGTGTCACATATCTCAGGTCTGAGGTACCCTGAGGCTACACCTGACCCATCAGGTGTGTTCACACCTGTCTCGTCAGACAGCTGACCTTACCTGAGTTGATATATGACCCGGTCTTACCTCAGTCTTGGTAGATACCTGCTTATTATCCTTTACAACTAAAATCCTTCCTGACTGTGTAGTTCCTATTAGGGTTGTATCTTTAATGGCAGTACATGGAAGTTGCCTCTACTCGCACACGATCGCCGGACGTTCCACTCGTGGTTTACGTATCCTAGATCATGTATGGGAAGTAGCGTCTCGAGCACAACCGCTCTGTGGCAGATCTTAAGCTTGTGATCTCAGATCTGCCCCGAACCAGTTGTCTGTTCCATTCTGCAACACAGCTGACGTCGTCCACTCCATTTCCCCCCTCCTAGCTGTGCACTGTGTGCTTCATGTGTTTCACCAGCTCGGCCCCCAGGGCAACACAGCTTCCACCTCTTTTTTTTTTTTTTCTGTTCCTGCTAAAACACAAAACTTCCACGTTTGACGGGAGAATCCCCAGCAGGGGTTCGGCCAGGCTCGTCTCCCATTTTATCTGCCGGCGGCTTAAACCTGTTGCTGGTCTCTGCCGCAGGTTCTCCCAAAGCCGTGGGCTTCGCGCCCATGGTTCCCCAACCGATTGGAGATCATCACGGGGGTCCTCTGCCCCGACCCATCCTAGCTTCCTAGGTTGCCTTGTTTGTTTTGCATTCGCGTCCTTTTCCTCGAAGTCGTGGCAGCGGCCGTGCTGTGGCAGGCCCTACACCACCTTCGCACTCGCGCCTAGTCTACCCACTGTCAGCACTTTCAGTAACTGCGCTGTTGATCATCGATCTCTATGGACACCTTTCTGTATACATTACTGAAAAAAAAAGTACAAAGAACATATTTATCTTCGTCCTTGAGAAGAAAATCCTTTTATTCCCTCGATATACACCGTGTGGGCGGGGAGAGTTGACCACTGTGAGGCCATTTGCGTCATTTTTCCTGACCGCTTTGTCTTAAGGTTCGTGAAGACAAGGACCGCTCTCTCCTCCCCCGGTCAAGGACCAGGAAGTGGAGGGTCGTGGGCCAGAGGAGGGAGCACAAGAAAGGTGGAGGGAAGCGGAAGGAACGTCACAAGATGTTCCCCAAGCTGGAAGTGGAGGTCCTCCTCCCCCTCTCTCTCTCTCTCTCTCTCTCTCTCTCTCTCTCTCTCTCTCTCTCTCTCTCTCTCTCCCCAGGGGATGTATCACCTGTGTTAGTGAGAGTGATGGCGCCCGGCCACACCTCTCACATGACCCCTGGCTGGGAGAGGGCTCCCGCAGCACCCTCCTCTCCCTACTGCTACTACTACTACCCCTTTCCCCCCACACACCTCCTCCTCCTCTCCCTGTCTCATCAAGCCCTCACGTCTCTTAAGGACAAACATTTTTGTTGCCACAGTAACTTGTACAAGGCTACACACACAAGAGGTACCAGCGAGAAAGACCCTTCCAGCGAAACGCCGTTTGAAATTGTGTGTGTGTGTGTGTGTGTGTGTGTGTGCGTGTATGTTGAGGGCTTTGGAACACTGTGGTACATGTTTAAAGAGAAACACCTGCAGGGATGGGGGTGGGGAGAGAACTGTTTCCCATTTTTTGATATATGAAAAAGAGTAGTTTTTCCTGGACGGGTGAGGAAGGGTCTTTGCTCCCCTTAGGCGGGGTCAGGGGCCCCTGCGCGAAGCCACCAGCATCCCCCAGGGGCACCGGGGGGGCGGCCGACATGCTGCTCGCCTCTTCGTGTTCACCTGGTGGTGGTAATGTTATATACGACCCCTCCCTGCATGTACGAAGGACTGCAATCACGACACTCGCTCCCCTAGGGGGGAATGCGTGTCTGAATAACACTAGAGATGAAATATATGGGATAATGATAATGATGATGATAATAATGATATCATTAGTAGTAGTAGTAGCAATGTTGCTCTTACGGCTCTTAAGATAACACTGATGATTAAGATAAGTGATTATGATAAGTGAATTATCGATTAATAATGAGTGTGAATGATTAAAGAATACGATGAACTATACCACCTCATGCCTGGCAATGTTCAGCTATCATCCGGCTGCGCATGAGAGTGTCCCTGTAACCCGACGCATATGTGCCTTCCAGGGCCGTGAAAGTGAGATTTCTCACTTTCTCTTTCTCTCCCCGGGAACAGGCACGAAAAGTTCTACACATGCTGTGATGAGCCATATTTGGATATCACCTTCAACATAACCATGAGGCGGAAGACCCTCTTCTACACCGTGAACCTCATCATCCCCTGCATGGGCATCTCCTTCCTCACAGTCCTCACTTTCTACCTCCCGTCGGACTCCGGCGAGAAGGTGAGTCTTACCGCGCGGTTCTGCTGCTGCTCACTCTCACCTCAGGTGGGGTCCACGGTGGTCATGTTCACACGTGACTACCGCCACCTCACCTTCAGTAGTTAGTGTTCACTTTCACTCATCATACGAATGGTCATTTCTTTTTTGATTCCTTCACACTGCAGAGGGAGTCGGTCATCTTCATCTTGCCTCACTCTCACCCATTTTCATCATGAAAATATTTTGAACATTAGCTGGAATATTATTTTCAAAATACGATTATCCTCATTGTATTAATCCTAATAAGTATTTTATATTATTCATCCTCATGCCATTTTCATTCACTTTCTCATAATTTTGACTTCATTTTCTCCAGCCGCTTCATAAACACATTTCCGGTAGGGATGTTTCTCGTGAGTGACCCCCTCACTTTCCCCACTGCCACATTCGCTCATCTTCCTTGTCATCTTCGCGCATCATTATGGTAACAATGAACTGTGTTCATCAGTAATTGACTGTGCCATTATCACCACCAGTCGCCAGCACTCACCAACCACCCCGCCGCTTACCCTCCGCATCTCCACCATCTCCAACAGGTGACGCTGAGCATCTCCATCTTGATCTCCCTCCACGTGTTCTTCCTGCTGGTGGTGGAGATCATCCCGCCGACGTCGCTAGTGGTGCCGCTGCTGGGCAAATACCTGATCTTCGCCATGATACTGGTGTCCATAAGGTAGGCCACGCGCCCCTCCTCCTCCTCCTCCTCCTCCCGAAGCCTGTTTTCTGTGACTGTAGAAATACTTATATGAATTCGTACGTTGTGTTCCCGGGCTCCGCCCGCGGGCGGGAAGTCTTGCCCTTCACCGTGGCAGCCATCGCCGTCAGCGGACCTCCCTACAGAAGCGTCGTCCGAGGCCCTTCCAACGCCGCACAGGGGGAAGGGAGGGCCCCGCCCCCACCTAACCCTGTCCTCCTGAGGTCTCTCTCTCTCTCTCTCTCTCTCTCTCTCTCTCTCTCTCTCTCTCTCTCTCTCTCTCTCTCTCTCTCGGTAGGAGCGCCGCCTCACAGGACTGCAGGCGCCATGTATGGAGAAAAAAAAAAGAAAGAAAACGGCCTGCGGTTGCATAAGTATCAGAGGGGGTATTTAATCGCCGCCGTTTTCTATAGGTTTTTTTTTTTATCGCAATATATATTTCTTCCCACTAGAAATCCCCGTCACCGTTTTCTGTCAGGAGGTCACACACTCACTATTTTCGGTAGATATTTTTTTTTCCTCTCCTTGGTAGAACACATTCCCCCCCTCCCTGTTGTCGATACAGCAGCACTCGTGTGTTTGTGGGTAGTTCTGTAATTGTCTACCACTTCTGTAGTTACCGATATCATCGATAGATGGGAAGGAGGGGTGGGAGAAGGGGCCTCTCTCCGACATGGTAAAGGAGGAGGTGGAATTTTTTATGGCAGTCAGTCGTAATATTTTCTTTTTATGTGTACGTATATATTCGTTGTTACTGTCGTAGCACGGCAATGTCTTCCTGATGGTATCGTGCTCGCATGTTTATTGACTTGTTTTCTCTCTGTCTATCTATCTATCTATCTATCTATCTATCTATTTATCTATCTTTCCTCCGTAAATCTAGACTTTCCTGCGGTGAGCGCTGCGCGCTAGACCTGCCTTTTTAGCAAAATATCGTAGTAAGGACTTTATATATATATATATATATATATATATATATATATATATATATATATATATATATATATTATTTTTATTATCATACTTTGTCGCTGTCTCCCGCGTTAGCAAGGTAGCGCAAGGAAACACGAAGGAATGGTCAAACCCACCCACATACACATGTATGTACATATATATATATATATATATATATATATATATATATATATATATATATATATATATATATATATATTATCCCTGGGGATAGGGGAGAAAGAATACTTCCCACGTATTCCCTGCGTGTCGTAGAAGGCGACTAAAAGGGAAGGGAGCGGGGGTCTGGAAATCCTCCCCTCTCGTTTTTTTTTTTTTTTTTTTTTTTTTTTTTTTAATTTTCCAAAAGAAGGAACAGAGAAGGGGGCCAGGTGAGGATATTCCCTCAAAGGCCCAGTCCTCTGCTCTTAACGCTACCTCGCTATCGCGGGAAATGGCGAATAGTATGAAAAAGATATATATATATATATATATATATATATATATATATATATATATATATATATATATATATATTGTGTGTGTGTGTGTGCAGTCTTTCCAACCTTCTACCTACATTGACACGTACAAAACTTACACATGTCCATAAAGCAGGAGTTGTGAGAGCGTCAGAGGGTGTGGTCGGGCTGGTTTAGCGCCGGAGATAAACCTTAAACTTGTACCATCCAGGTTTTATAGATATGGTGGAACAGGATGTGCTCGAGCGGAGTTAAGACGTATTCACGGCGCGGGGATCCAGCCCGCCCCGTTCACAACGCTCTCGCCTTGGATTCTAACCGATGCCCACGGATCTCGTACGCTTTAGACTGATGCTCACGGATCTCGTACGCTTTAGACCGATGCTCACGGATCTCGTACGCTTTAGACTGATGCTCACGGATCTCCTACGCTTTAGACTGATGCTCACGGATCTCCTACGCTTTAGACTGATGCTCACGGATCTCCTACGCTTTAGACTAATGCTCACGGATCTCCTACGCTTTAGACTGATGCTCACGGATCTCGTACGCTTTAGACTGATGCTCACGGATCTCGCACGCTTTAGACTGATGCTCACGGATCTCGCACGCTTTAGACTGATGCTCACGGAACTCGTACGCTTTAGACTGATGCTCACGGATCTCGTACGCTATAGACTGATGCTCACGGATCTCCTACGCTTTAGACTGATGCTCACGGATCTCGTACGCTTTAGACTGATGCTCACGGATCTCGTACGCTTTAGACTGATGCATACGGATCTCGTACGCTTTAGACTGATGCTCACGGATCTCGTACGCTTTAAACTGATGCTCACGGATCTCGTACGCTTTAGATTTGTTCTCACGGATCAGGAATAGCTTAAACTTATTCTCACGGATCTTGTACGATTTTTCACTGATTCCCCCCCGGATTTCTTTTGTTGAAGGTTTCACCACGAGTGAAAATTCATCTTTGGCGAGGCTGTGTCATGGGGCGTGCAGTTCCGTCAGGAAACTCTCTCTCTCTCCAAAGGAGTCTAGGTTTCCTAGGTACACACACACACACACACACACACACACACGCGGGCCTCCACGGTGCGGTGGTTAGTATTACCGGCCGCACCGCACGGAGTTCGAATCTTGGGGCGTGGCAGTCATCCCACACACCCAGTTGTTCATCTTCACTCCCGGGGCTGGTCGATACACACTGGAGTAAAGAAAGACATGGTGCATATGTACAAGTTTAATGGGGCAACACGAGTGTAAAACTCCCCTCCCTCCCTCCCTCCCTCCCCCTGGAACACACAACTCGTAGATTGCATAGAGAATCACACACACACACACACACACACACACACACACACACATTACAAACATTAGACCACACTTAGCGAGTCAAACACCTCCCGACCGTCCCAGCTCACAGTCCCCACGTGGGGAAAAGTCCGCTCCTTTCATGTTGTAAAAGCCGCCAGCCAATCATAATATGAAGGTGCAGCCTTGCGTGGGTTGTGAGTGGCTGGTTCGCTGATGGTGTGCGGTCGCTACGACTGAACGGCGATTACGGTAGTCGAGAGCCAATGAGAGCGTGCTTTGGGATCCCACATGGGGTAGTGATTGGTCGACTGGTGTGCCCCGATAATACAAGCGCCTCTTCCCGACGGTGCTGGTCGCGCCATCTGCCGCAAGGTCTCTCTCTCTCTCTCTCTCTCTCTCTCTCTCTCTCTCTCTCTCTCTCTCTCTCTCTCTCTCTCTCTCTCTCTCTCTCTCTCTCTCTCTCTCTCATTTATTGCATGATGGATTTGTATTGATTTTCCTCCGAAAGATATATATATATATATATATATATATATATATATATATATATATATATATATATATATATATATATATATATATATATATATATGTATGTATGTATGTATGTATATATAGATAGATAGATAGATAATAGATAGATAGGTAGATAGGTTCGTTATATACTGGACTGTGAACATCATGAAGTAGGTAACTATATGTTGACTACGCTACCTACTACCATAAGAACAGTAACCCAGTCTCTCCTGCTTAACGGGCGCGGCTGCAACCCTGGGGACGAGGGATCTCCGGTGGCAAGGTGGTTGAGGCGGGGATAGTGCTGTAGTGTCTCTCTCACCCGTCTGATGGGATCCAGGTAATGGTGGTTGTGGAGTGAGAGTCGAGAGCACCTGTGACCGTCATCATACTCAAGGAGTCTTACTTCCGTGCTCGAGGGTCGTACCCTCCTGCACAAAGGTCATAGTGACCTGCTCAAGGGTCGTACCCTCCTGCACAAAGGTCATAGTGACCTTCACAAGGGTCGTACCCTCCTGCTCAAGGGCATAGTGACCTGCTCAGGGGTCGTACCCTCCTGCACAGAGGTCATAGTGACCTTCACAAGGGTCGTACCTTCAAATATCCGGGCAGTAAAGTGGTCGTCTGGCGATGAGGAGCAGTTGAGCTGGAGTATGGCATGTCAAGTCCCGCGACGCATCTGGGGTTAGTTTCTACCTTTCCCTCCTCCTCCTCCTACCCACCTTCCCCCTCCGTTTTCTCTTTCCTCATCTCTTTACACTCTCTCTCTCTCTCTCTCTCTCTCTCTCTCTCTCTCTCTCTCTCTCTCTCTCTCTCTCTCCACTTCTTTTATACTGATTTATTCGTTATTCTTTTCTTTTTCTTTTCTTTTCACTCTTCCGTTCCTCTCCCTCACTCTCGCCTCACCCAAGGCGGGGGAGGGAGCGTCTTGGGTCAGTGTGTGTGTGTGTGTGTGGGGAGGGATATCACCTCTGGCCGCCAGGCCACAGTAAAACCACCATTACTCCCCCGTAAGGAAGTGTGTCGTCCCAGTTTGAACCACCACTAACCATTATAAAAGGAGGGGCTGTTCTCTCTCTCTCTCTCTCTCTCTCTCTCTCTCTCTCTCTCTCTCTCTCTCTCTCTCTCTCTCTCTCTCTCTCTCGGCCTCTTAACGAGTAATGAGTCACGTGACTGGACAACAGTTCGGGAACATTCTCCGTGACGTCACACGGGGCGGTGTTTGATTTTGAGGTCGAGATGTCTGAACGGATTTTTAAATCTTAACTGACTTGCAAAAGTCCAGGACGACGTCGTAAGTGGATATCCCTGATTGGCTGGTTTAAAGCTAGCGATGACGTCATTGTAGGTAGTGTGGCCCATGATTAGATGAACTGAGAAGGTCCTCATGGCCCTCAGGTTGTTGATTGGTTGACGTAAGAATAAGGATGACGTCACTGAGAGGGCCTTCCGGCCGCTAATTGGTTGACATGGGCAACAGCTGTCGTCACCACGAATTTTCTGGCCGTTGATTGGCTGACAGTCCGTCACGCAGACGTCGATATGGAGCAGCGCCAGAAATAGGCCCGATTAATTAATTTCGCCATATAAATTGTTAATTATCTCTTTTTAATAGTTGTTATGGTCCGGTGGAGGGAACAGCTGATGATATGGCCAGTGGAGTGCAGCAGAGGTGAACATGGTTCTTCAGATCCCGAGCCACTGAGAACAGTAACGAACACCACAATAATACTTGCCACCCAATATTGTTCTTCAAAGGTGGCTTGTGTTCTTCTCTCAAGTGGCACCAAGAACACCACTGGCTGTGCGACTTCTCTGTCTGTCTCCCAGGAAACACTCTTCCAGTGGAAAACTGTATTACGATAGTTTTGAGGCAGTATCACGTTTTCTTTCATACTCGATCGCCGTTTCCCGCGTTAGCTCGGTAGCGAGTGATATGCATGTTTGTGTTGTGTGTGTGTGTGTGTGTGTGTGTGTAAGAGAATAACGGTGTGACAAAATCTATCTCAATTATACAATTTTGTGAAATAATCTTCAAACGGCCTTGGCATATTGAAAGCCAGCTGAGCGACATACCTCATACGAGTCTGCTGTTTTTGAATTGTATTTTTCTTTTTGCAGTTGTTTTTGTGTGTGTGCGAGGGTATTCCGCCTGGCGTTCTGGTAGACGTGGTTCAGATGTACTTTACATAAAAGACAATTATCCTCTGACCCGGACGTTGCTATAAAATGTAAACACACTTGACCATGTGTTGTTGTTTTTATTGCACGTCCTTGTGTTGAGTGTTTTGTAAGGATGAACTTAACCAGCAGAGGTATTTCAGGGTTGGGTTGTCTCAGGCGGGTGATGATGGCGACGGAAAAGAATTCTTTAAGTCTCGTGTGTGTGTGTGTGTGTGTGTATGTGTGTGTAGAGAGAGAGAGAGGGGTGATCTCGTCTTAACAGTCTCGTCTGTGTAGAGAGAGGTGATCTCGTCTTAACAGTCTCGTGTGTGTATGTGTGTGTAGAGAGAGAGAGATGATCTCGTCTTAACAGTCTCGTCTGTGTAGAGAGAGATGATCTCGTCTTAACAGTCTCGTGTGTGTGTGTGTAGAGAGAGAGAGAGAGAGAGAGAGAGAGAGAGAGAGAGACAGGTGATCTCGTCTTAACAGTCTCGTGTGTGTGTGTGTGTAGAGAGAGAGAGAGAGAGAGAGAGAGAGAGGTGATCTCGTCTTAACAGTCTCGTCTGTGTGGAGAGGTGATCTCGTCTTAACAGTCTCGTGTGTGTGTGTGTAGAGAGAGAGAGAGAGAGAGAGAGAGAGAGAGGTGATCTCGTCTTAACAGTCTCGTCTGTGTAGAGAGAGGTGATCTCGTCTTAACAGTCTCGCGTGTGTGTGTGTGTGTGTGTAGAGAGAGAGAGAGAGAGAGAGAGAGAGAGAGAGAGAGAGAGAGAGAGAGAGAGGTGATCTCGTCTTAACAGTCTCGTGTGTGTGTGTGTGTGTGTGTGTGTAGAGAGAGAGAGAGAGAGAGAGAGAGAGAGAGAGAGAGAGAGGTGATCTCGTCTTAACAGTCTCGTCTGTGTAGAGAGAGATGATCTCGTCTTAACAGTCTCGTGTGTGTGTGTGTGTGTGTAGAGAGAGAGAGAGAGAGGGGTGATCTCGTCTTAACAGTCTCGTCTGTGTGTATGTAGAGAGAGAGAGAGAGAGAGAGAGAGAGAGAGAGAGAGAGAGAGGTGATCTCGTCTTAACAGTCTCGTGTGTGTGTGTGTGTGTAGAGAGAGAGAGAGAGAGAGAGAGAGAGAGAGAGAGAGAGGTGATCTCGTCTTAACAGTCTCGTGTGTGTGTGTGTGTGTAGAGAGAGAGAGAGAGAGAGAGAGAGACAGGTGATCTCGTTTGCAAACCTGTTAACGCAGAGTCTCTGCCTCGAGATGATAAGGAGTTTCACAAAACAAATGGGAATTGTATGAGTGAAAGAAGCAAAGTGGGAATTGTATGAGTGATAGAAGCAAATTGGGAATTGTATGAGTGATAGAAGCAAATTGGACCTGTTCCTCGCGGAACTCATAATTCTTAATGGTAGTATGGGAGGATCCAAGTGAAGAGTTGGGCGTCACCAACACTCGGGTTCCCCTCATACAAACCTCCCTGGCTTTTCCTACAGCAGAGGGAACCACGTCCCGCCCGTTCTGAGGGCGAGTTTTAAGGGATGTGTTACGTCGTACGTGTAAGGTAATGCGACCCTTCGTTGCGACATTCTATTACGTCGTGGAAGGGATCATGTTGTGGCCTAGGTCGCTCAGGTTTGATAAGAGGACTTGATTCATATTTATTTTTTTCCCCCCCAATAACTCGTCGTACAGGTAATTTATCACGGTGAATGAGATAGTATGTGGTCATGATATAGTGTTTTTTTTTTTTTTTTAAGGGGTGAGGGGGGTTTAATTACTCATCAGCACATGGGAGTAATTACAGGTATTTATACATTTGAGTATGATTTAGTGCCAGTCATTAATATGTACCATATGGCATGGAACTGAATTATATGATTCGAATTAATGAAGGCCTTTATGTTACTGCTGTCAGAGTGTGAGAGAGAGAAAAAAAAACGATTTTGACTTGAAAAAATGCCAGGAACTTTTTGGCCACTTTTGACATTTTTTTTCCCGAAAACTTTTTTTTTTCTTTTTTTTTCGCATGGCAGTTGTTATTGATCACGCTGACTATCGATCGAGGGTCTTCTGGTCGTATTTTTAAATATTTAGTTTCGTCATTAGACCAACGAATAACTTCATGTGAATAATGTATTTCACAGTAATTAGAAATTTGTTCTTCGTGGATAGCATTTCAGAGGAGGTTAATAATTTAAGGTAATAATAAAGACTTTCTTTTTTTTTTTTGTTGGGTTATTTGTCCTGTTATGACGTGAATTACATTTTGGATTATTTGTTTTGTTATGATATGAATTACTTTTTGCCTTAAGAGTATTAAGAACTGTTAAAGCTAATCTTTTTCGTGGTTTCTTTTAATGTTTTCTTAGATACCATTCATAACTATCAGTGATGTTCTTTTGGTATAATTTCATATTTCGATTAATTCATTTGGTGTTCATTCATCGAGTACCGGCAATAACATGTTAATATTTCTCGCTGCTGTTCTCTTTCATCCACATCTAGTTTACTGGAATGTTGTCATGTACGAATCATGAAGCGTTTCCGCTACAGGGAAATCTTTATTTCAGTCTGAAATTTAGATTTCCCTTCAGAAGTCTCTCATCAGGTCCCATCAGGACCAGTAAGGAATTAGGGTCAGATGAGTGACCGGGTTCCACATAATCACTTGTGGAACCCATCTGCTCTCATCTGATGGCGGCGCTACCTCACTAACGCGGGAAGAAGCGAGAATATGCATGTATATGTTACCTGTCATTCTTGGATGTTTTATCGAAATACATTAACATTAAAGGTAATGAATTCATTAATTATTTTTTTGTTTATTTTGATAGATCTCTCCCCAAAATAATACCCTTGGCCATATTTCTCTGACGTTTATATTACTTCCCATAGCTGAGATTTCTGTAGTTCTATTTACCATACACAGTAAGGAATTGTGTGTTGCGAATGTCCAGTTTCGTGTGTATATATATATATATATATATATATATATATATATATATATATATATATATATATATATATATATCTGACGATAGTGGTGCGTATCTAACCCAGGGGTAGATGTATCGCTACATGTGTGACGCAAGTGGTGCGTAGTGTATCTTAATCCCAGGGGGGGGTTAGTCTTTCAGTGTGACGGTCGCGGTGCGTCGCGAACCCAGTGTCGTTGTCGCGCGTACACGCCGTGACGGGTGCTGGTGCGTCACTAACCCTGGCCTGGTCTTTCAGTATATGCGTGTGACGGGTGCTGGTGCGTCACTAACCCTGGCCTGGTCTTTCAGTATATGCGTGACGGTGCTGGTGCTGAACGTCCACTTCCGGTCGCCCCAGACGCACAAGATGGCGCCGTGGGTCAGACGGGTCTTCATCCACATCCTCCCGAGGCTGCTCATCATGAAGCGGCCACAGTACCAACTCAACAAACACAGGTACGTCTCCGCACGGCAAAGGTGCGGGGGAGGGTCGTGCCACCGGTGCCTTCAGCCACGCCCAGCGCTCGTGGGAGGAGGAGGGTTGGTTAGGAGGGGTTTAGTGGACACAGCAGCATAGAGGTGGGTGTTTGGGCAACATAAGGAGGGGGTAGTGGACACAGCAGCATAGGGGGAGGGGGTGTTTGGGCAACATAAGGAGGGGGTAGTGGACACAGCAGCATAGGGGGAGGGGGTGTTTGGGCAACATAAGGAGGGAGTGGGTAGTGGACACAGCAGCAGCAGCATATAGGAGTATGCTCAACAGCGTCATAGGGGGTGTGTGATAGGGCAGTGTAAGGGGGGTTTGAGGGGGCGGGGGTAGTTGACACAACATAGGGGTGTGCTCAAGAACAGCATAGAGGGTGTGTGACTGGGCAGCATAAATGGTTGTTTGAGCATCGTAGGAGTGTGTGTGTGTGTGTCTGGCAGGAGAGGACATGCGTACAGTAGACTTACGCTTCTGTATCAGGCAGAATGGAGCGGGTACGTCTGGCAGGCCAGTATCAGCACGTGCAATACGTATGTCAGAACACTTCTTAGCCCGGCTGATTGTCTATATATATATATATATATATATATATATATATATATATATATATATATATATATATATATATATATATATATATAGAGAGAGAGAGAGAGAGAGAGAGAGAGAGAGATGTATATGTATATATTTCGTACCTTTTCCCAGAGTTATGATATACCCGCCGGAGCAGCAGTATAATTTGTCAGGCCCAAGGAAGGACCCCTGAGGGGAGACGGGGGTGTCAGCGATAGGGAGTGATGGATGCGTGTATAGTGGTGATGGGGAGGTGCCCAGGACTGATGGGATAGAGGGAGGAGGAGAAACTAGAGGGATAGGTGTGATGGGAAGGATAGAACGCAGGAGAGAATATATTGATGGTCAAGAGGAAAATGTTGGTAGCTTTTTTTTTTTTTGTGACGTTTTTCAGAGCAGGAGTGGAACTGGAGGGGGAAAAAATGATAGAGGTGGAAAGAAGGAATATATAGAGATTAGGCAGAGTGGAGAGAGAGAGAGAGAGAGAGAGAGAGAGAGAGAGAGAGAGATGCCTGTCTCGCATCCTAGTATATGACTGCTATCTTTTGATTTTTACCAGTATTCGAGAAGTTATTTTTGTGTATCAGTATGCTTATTCATCTCTCTGTCCTTTCTTCATGTTCGTGTATTCTCGTATAACTCGTTTTTTCTATTGACCTTTTTTCTTCTTTTTTTTTTCATTGAATCTCGTTTACGTATTTTTTTTTTCTTACTGAAACTCGCTTTTATGTGAATTGTTCTTTTTTTTTCTTCATTCTCTGACTATTTTTCTTCGTTTTTCGCTATTCATTGTGTTGTCGACCCTTCCCTTAAGACATGGAGACGTTAAATGGTAAAAAACAGAGGATGATGAACATGGTTTTATAGAGGAGAAGCAGAGTAGGATGATATTCAAGGAACGGTGATGAAGCAAGGGAGACAAACCAAGACTGTCAGACGAGGAAGAGAGACAATATAGCGAAAATTGACAAACCAAGACTGTCAGACGAGAAAGAGAGACAGTATGTAGCGAAAGTTGCTCTCTGGTTGTAACGTAGGCAAAAGCGTTAGGTTCGAACCCTGGGCTACTAGATTGTGAGGTCGTGATGGTGAACTGGTTGCATATGGTTTGATATGATGTGGGGGGTCTAGGTCGTAGATGGTCAAGTGGCTCCGTGTCAGGAGTGTGAGACAGGTCTGTGTGTGTGTGTGTGTGTGTGCGTGTGCGTGTTGATATATTCCTTCAATTATGATGTGAGGTGAGGTGTCAGGGTGTGTTTGTGGGAAGTGCCCCATTAACGGTAATGCCTCGGGATATATTAGGTTATCATGGGTAATTAAGGTGGCGTGAGTGTCCAGACTTTGGTCAATTATGCTGGGAGATTATCCAGGGACTTTGGTGATCCAGCTGGCGAATTACCCAAAGGCGTGGGTGATTTGAGCTGACAGTTTATCCAAGGACTTTGGCAATTAAGCTGGCAAATCGCCCAGGTACTTTGGTAATTAAGCTGGCAAATCATCCAAGTACTTAGATAATTAAGCTGGCAAATTATCGAGGGACTTGGATAAGTAAGCTGGTTCCCCATAGGGTTCAGAGGTAGATTAAGCTTCGGGGGTACAACATGGGAAGATTAGGGTCCCCCCGAGGCAGTAGCTGTGTGTGTGTGGATATAAGAACCCCCAGGCTGTGTTACCGGACTCTTCCTGCTTGAGCTTACACCGCTTAGAAAAAAAAAGAGTCAATTTTAGTCGGGGATATATCACTGGGAAAGGACAGATTCGTCAAGGAACTTCTCTCACTCCAGAGGAGGCTACATTCCCCTGCTGCTGGAAGCAGCGCAGCCTTGGGCTGCAGGGGACCTTCTAGAAAGGTCCAGGGCACACACACACACACACACACACACACACACACACACACACACACACACACACACACACCGGGACTCTGTCATAGAAGTTGGTCCTGAGGTCATAGACGACACAACCCCTCATAGACGACACAACCTCTCATAGACGACACAACCTCTCATAGACGACACAACCTCTCATAGACGACACAACCTCTCATAGACGACACAACCTCTCATAGACGACACAACCTCTCATAGACGACACAACCTCTCATAGACGACACAACCTCTCATAGACGACACAACCTCTCATAGACGACACAACCTCTCATAGACGACACAACCTCTCATAGACGACACAACCTCACATAGACGACACAACCTCTCATAGACGACACAACCCCTCATAGACGACACAACCCCTCATAGACGACACAACCTCTCATAGACGACACAACCCCTCATAGACGACACAACTCCTCATAGACGACACAACCTCTCATAGACGACACAACCCCTCATAGACGACACAACCCCTCATAGACGACACAACCCCTCATAGACGACACAACCCCTCATAGACGACACAACCCCTCATAGACGACACAACCTCTCATAGACGACACAACCCCTCATAGACGACACAACCCCTCATAGACGACACAACCCCTCATAGACGACACAACCCCTCATAGACGACACAACCCCTCATAGGGTGAGGTGAATCATTCGTAGACCCAACTTAGGCTTCTCTCAGTGTGCTGTTGTGTGCTTCTTGGTGTCATCCCTGCACCGCCAGTAAAGGCTGTAGCTTTTTTTTTTTTTTTTTTTATTTTGCACATCTGCAGTACGAGTTACGTTGGAGGGTTGGGGGTGTGGGTGTTCAGTTGGCTGGGCACACGCCTGGCTGCTGATAAATGTTTTTTGCAGCTGTTGCTAGGTATATATATACATATAAGTATATACATATATATTTCTTTTTTTCTTTGCAGTGTTAGATGTTTTGCAGTTGTTATTTAAAGTTGTACAGTAACTGGGGTGTTAACCAGAGTATGTTTAAAGTTTTTCAGGCCCCTTTTTCTTCTGGTTTTATTTTTAGATTTTTATTTTTTCCCCATAAAGAGGAAGAAAAAAAATCTGGCCATGTGTATAAGCCATTCTAAACTTTTCCCAATGAATGAGTTTCGTCATTGACATTCACGAAAAAAGATGATCATGGGGAAATTACAGGAGCGATCTCTGAACCTGGCATGAGAGTTTACATTTCACAAATACATTCAAAATTTAATGCTTGACAAATAATGGCCATGCCAGGTGCAGTGAGAGTTAATTAACCTATAATAAAAATTTACACACAAAAGATCACAGCCTATTTATTAATTTCTTAGCTCAAAAGTCTCTCTGAAAGTTACAACAGAGAGTAATTAACTCGATGAAGCACATAGGGAAAGCTTTGGGGTTTGGCCTTTGAAAGAACTCTTTAAAATTGCTCTGGTAGCACTGAGCTGTGGAGGTTGCCACAGTGATGCTGTGGTAGCTATAAGCTGTGTGGGGTTGCCATAGTGATGCTGTGGTAGCTATAAGCTGTGTGGGGTTGCCATAGCCAAGCTGTGGTACCTCTTAAGCTTTGGGGGTTGCCATAGCCATGCTGTGGTACCTCTTAAGCTGTGGGAGGTTGCCATAGCCATGCTGTGGTACCTCTTAAGCTGTGGGAGGTTGCCAAAGTGATGCTGTGGTGCCTCTTAAGCTGTGGGAGGTTGCCATAGTGATGCTGTGGTAGCTCTTAAGCTGTAGAGGTTGCCATAGTGATGCTGTGGTAGCTCTAAGTTGGGTTGGTTGCCAGTGATGCTGTGGTAGGACTGAGCTGTGAAGGTTGCCACAGTTATGCTATGGTATCTCGCAAACTGTGAAGGTTGCCATAGTGGTGCTACGGTAACTCGAGCTTTAGAAGTTGCCATAATGATGCTGTGGTTGCCGTAGCGATGCTGTGGTAACTATCAGCTGGGAAGGTTGCCATAGTGGTGTGGTACCCCTTAAGCTGCGGAGGTTGCCATGGTGATGCTATGGTAGCTCTGAATTGTGGAAGTTGCCATAGTGACGTGGTACCTCTTAAGCTGTGGAGTTTGCCAGCGTGATGCTGTGGTACCTCTAAGCTGTGCAGTTTCCCATAATGCTGTTGTGGTAGCGCTAGGCAAGGTCAGTTACCATGGCATGCTGTGGTAGCCCCTAAGCTTTGGAGGTTGCCATAGCGATGCAGTGGTAGCTAAGCTGTAGAGGTTGCCAAAGTGATATGGTAGCTTTAAGCTGTGGAGGTTGCCATAGTGGTGCTGTGGTAGCTCTTAAGCTGTGGAGATTGCCATAGTGGTGCTGTGGTAGCTCTTAAGCTGTGGAGGTTGCCATAGTGGTGCTGTGGTAACTCCAAAGCTGTGGAGGCTGCCATAGCCCTGCTGTGTTAAGCTCTTTGAGCTGTGGAGGCTGCCATAGCCCTGCTGTGTTAAGCTCTTTGAGCTGTGGAGGTCGCCATGGTGATGCTGTGGTGGCTGTGAACGCTGTGGTAGCGCTGAGGCTAGGCTGCCAGAGTGTTGCTGCTGTGGCATTTAAGCTTTGGTGATTGCCATAGGTGTTAATTTGATGGCACCTAGCCGGGTCATTGCCATATTGTTGCACCCTCCCCACCCTACTACCTCAAGTGCTCCGTAAGCATTTCCTTGCGAGAGACAACCAATCAGACCTTTTTAAACAAGAGGAGGGGAAAACATTCCATTGGGGTATTTACACTTCAAAATGAGATGCCTTTGTTTTCTCTCTCTCAAGCAGATACCCCTCGCTTATGTATAATCAGTGTGGGGGGGGGGGGGCTAAATCACATTCAAGTGGTGGCCTTTACTCCACCCACTGCCTGGGCCGAATCCAGGACTCTGTCCTTTTGTCGCGGGTAGGGCAACAACATGGCAAGACCCCGACGGGTAACTGTATTAAATGTATACTTGTTGAAACATATTAGTTAATGACCCCTCTCTACCCACACCCCTCACCCATTTCCCTACCATTACCCTGATCATCACCTTGAACCCCCACCCTCCCCCTCCCCCCCATTGGTGATGCCAGCCCTCTTGTTCATAAATTTACACTTTGTTTATTTACCCATTCCTCATTATCGATACGTAGACTCGGATCTGTATTCTGAGCTCTTCCTCAATCATTTCTTCTTTTTTTCTGGCTAAAGACTTAGTGTATCAAATACCCTAGAATTGGCATTAAGCTCTGTGTTTCCTTATGAATATATATATATATATATATATATATATATATATATATATATATATATATATATATATATATATATATATATAAATGAGGGAACGTTTTATCTAAATTCTTCATATATTTAACTTTGCTCCAACATTTTTCAACGTCTCTCCGTATAAATTGACACGTTCTGCCTAGAGAGTATCTGTATGTTCACAGTTGCACATGCTTTATTCTGAACTGAGTTGATTTAATGAATGAATTATTATCTTTACATGAAGTCAGGATTGTCACATGTTCATAGGTCCTTATGAATTCTTCCTCATGACCTCAAGCTTCAGAGTATAAGATTATCTTTGAATTAGATATTAAGATTACTTCCCCATGATATTCATGGAAGCATGCAGAATTTTTCTTTTTTTATTTATATCAATTCAGTATGTACACTTCTATCCTTGAGGTATATTATTTTCATCCCCAAGTCTTCACTTGTTCCTCCATGTTATCATTTTTTTTTCTTCAGTCATTTTCTTATGAACGATTTTCATGAATGCGAAATTTACATTCTCAAACGTGTTTCTTTTGTCACTGATGATTCTTTTCGTGTGATTTATATGGTGTTACTTATTTCTTCATTCGTTATTATTTCATGAAGCACTATTAATTCTAGAACAAATCCTCAATTATATTCAAATGTATATTGTTGTGCATTGTATTAACCATTAACCAGATTGTATATAAGGAGGGTTGTGACATTAGAGTACTTAAGAACTAATAACAAACTGTTCTTCCATATATGTTCTATATATATATATATATATGCTTTCCCAACACTAAAACACCAAGGTTTTCTTGAGGGGTTTACCTTAACAAAAGACTACAGCTGTTAGCATGCTCTTGCTTTTCTTTTTCTTTTATTTTTCGTCACCACATCTGGTTATTTATTTAACCTTTGACAATATATACGTATATGATTGGTGAGTAACTCAAAAGAGGTGCAGAACCAGTTACAAGTATATTGCCATGAAAATGGTCAAAAGTCGGTAGATGATAATCCATGTCAGCATGATTACACAAAAAGCCACAAAAAAATACACGTAGTAAATTGGAGCCATGATATGATGGCTTGTAACCAGTTACCAGTAAATTGCATGGACAGACTCGTGCTGAAATTAGCCACATTATAGTGGACGAGGGGCTCCCGTCACCCAACCACCACAACTCCAGAAAGACAACTATAACACCGCAGACCCACACATTGGTGAAGTAGGTAGCTTGAAGTGGCCAATGAATTTGCCACTAACGCTGATTTCCATCGGTCCAGGAGAAATAATGGGGTCAGACCAGTGTTAGTAATACAGCTGTATTCGCTCAATCGCCGCTACTTAAAACAGCGCATCGGGAACATCAAACTTTTACAATATTATTATTCCTTATTTTTGGTAGACGACTTCCACTCAGAATACAGTATACTTCTCCAGCACACCATGAGTCTTGCGTTGTATTCTGCATCAGTTATTTCCGATTCTTTTAGATACCTATTCATCTATGTATTTGCATACCTAATGTTCAGTATTTTACACGTGAAAATATTCGGTCGCTGAATATCATTTTCTCGACTACTGCAACCATGCAGGGACGGCAGAAGGCTGGCTCTGTGCGCATACCAACTATTGTGGATGGCTGGTGCACCTTTAATTCATAAGGATTTAAATTATTTGGTTTTATGTTAAATTCTCACACACACACACACACACACACACACACACACATATATTGGAAGAGCTCTGTTTTTTGTGGGGGGGAGGTGAATTTTGCTCAAGACCATTTTCATGTATTGATTTTATTTTGTTTTTTTTATTGTGAGGAGTTGGTTATATAGTATTACTAATGCTTTTAGATCACTAGGCTAACGATCCTCACTTGTTTTTCAACTTTCGCGACAAGAGGAAGTACTCTTTGACCAAGTCATCTTAAAAAGTGTATATACCTTCCCTCTCACCCTTCCCCCCCTCCTCCCCCCCCCCCCAACTCCCCATGATCCTATCATGTAATTTATGAACAAGGGCAGAGCAAAAGTATTATAAAAGCCCGCGCTTACCGCTTCTCATCTTCTCTTCCAATCCCCTGGCACAGCAGCAGTCTGAAAAGGTAAACAAATGTCCGAGGACATCGATGACGTCAGCAGCTTGACGCTAGCGATGGTGGTTTGTGAGATTCGGTTTTCCGATCAGCTTTGCATTCAAAGAAGAAAGAAAAGAAATATATTTATAATCATGCTAGAATAAACTTTCCAGAGGCACTGGAATGCATCAGTTATCCTCCAGATAACGAATTTCTTCAGTGTGTACTCTCCTTCTTTCCTTCCTGGACGATATGTTTATATAAACATATATATATATATATATATATATATATATATATATATATATATATATATATATATATATATATATATATATATATATATGTATATATATATATATATATATATATATATATATATATATATATATATATATATATGTATATATATATATATATATATATATATATATATATATATATATATATATATGTATATATATAACGTCCGGGAAAATCAATGTTTATAATGGTGGCTTTGCGCCGAATCCGTAAGGCGGATTGGATTAACATGTTACACAAACGCCATGAGCAAGGACTGGTACTGCCTGCTGACGTCACGGCCTCGACCGTTATGCATGCTTGATATAGTGCAACTTTCTTTTAGGAATTAGACCCAAAGTGTATGTGTGCGTGTGTGTGTGTGTGCGTGGACTAACCTCGACATAGAATGTGGAGACTTTATTATTAAAGAGTTATTGAGGAAATGAATTTTTCAGTGGATCTATCAATATTACATTCCCCCCCTCACACTCGTTGCTTTGGACATGTTTGGTGCTTGCTGAGCGCACACACAGTGTATATTGGTCGCATGTCATACGTAACCTAAAAAAAAAAAAAATGCCCACTTGTATCAAGGCTTGACCAAGTCATTAAAGTTGTAGAATTCATTTTCTCGAGTGTGTACCCAACCTTTCACTGTTACTTAAGATGTTATACTGCATGAGCGATTTAGTTCCAACCCTGTATATGATCCAAGCCTTCAAGCAACATGTTCATACTTATGTATAATATATTCATAGATTTTCCTTTTTTTTTTTTTGATGTGATAGATGATTATAATTCCTGATATCTGATACTCTGGCGATGCAACCTGAAATGCTTTTGTTTGGGAGGATCCGGGCACGAAGCTAACGAAATTACCGGGTTTTTGAAAGGCTTCAAATTTGAAAGCCGATGAAAAAGAGGGAAGGAAGAGTTTTGATTTCTTGTCCCAAGCATTTGAAGAGAATATGGGAGAAATTGCCGCTTTAGTCCATCCAGAACAGAACTTAGCCTTCACTAAAATCGTAGCTCTTCAAAACCATTGTAAAGGCTTGACCATATATTCACTTTGTGCTTAACCACTCTTGTGTGTGTTGTGTACATTGCCCACCCCGTCTGAGCATTAATTCAGAAAGGCCGACTCATTGAGATGGCATATTCTCGCCTTCCCAACGAGACTAGAGTGGAATTTTCGTGGTGTCTTCCCTGTCTGGCGTCAATGTTCTCCTTCGGTGGCGCTCAAATCGGATGGTCTGGCCGCGTCAGGAGTTGCGCTCGCTGAAGGTTTGAGTCGTGGTGGGCATATATGATTCTGGTTAGGTTCTCACACCCGTCTCCCTGCGATCACTTGTTTACAGCGGTTAAGTATGATAATAATAATAATAATAATATATATATATATATATATATATATATATATATATATATATATATATATATATATATATATATATATATATCACCGGTACTCTTAAGATACTTTACTTTCACCAATGCTTGTTACGTTATACTGGGAGACAATGTAGCGATTGACGCTACAGAAAAAGATACAGGGTCTGCTAAGAGTATTTTAACACCTGTTTCAAGAGTATAGAATAAGAGGAAATGTTAGCGATAGTAGAAGACGGGCCAGACTATCCTCTCAACCTACAGTTGTGGGATTGCAATATACGTATTCACACATTTCTATACAGCTTCGGAATTTAATAAAGAATTTCGCTGTAACATAAATTGACTCATGGATTACAGATTGTACTCTTTTTTTTCCCCCGCCTTGTGTATGGGATTTTTGTTCGGTGCTAACACAGTGGCAGTAGTATCTGAAATCGGTTATTGCGAATCGTAGATATTCAGGCCAAAAGTAAATTTTTAATATTATGCTCGTGGGGGTAGAGAACTTCATTTTCTTTACGGTGGCTGAAACGGCAGGGGCAGCAGAATGCCATAACCATGGCTGTCTCACACGTTTCAGTATATATATATATATATATATATATATATATATATATATATATATATATATATATATATATATATATATATATACCAACCATAAGACAGCCCTGAGGGAAGGGCTAACTGTGGGCCGACTGCCCAACCTCAAGATTCGAAGCTTGGCGGGCCAATGCATGAATTCATAGTAGCATTAACCACTACACCACGGAAGCCCTTAGGTTAAATTACCATCCTCAACAGTAACATTATTGATTTAAATTTTCCTGTTAAAATAAATGGTATGTATATAAATGGGCATGTACATTAAGAGAGATAATGTATAATAACTTTATATCGTCTGATAAACACTGTTAACGTGTTCAGAATAAAGAGACAAGAAAGTGCTATTTCTCCCATTGATTAAAATGCAGATCAAATTCGTAACAATGGAAGTGTCTGGCATCCACCCAGACGTAGAGTGTTTTGAGGTAGCAGCGCCGCCAGCGGTGACGGTTGTAAACTAACTGTGTTTCTCCCCCCTGCCTCTTTCCCTCTCCTCCCTAGTGAATTCAAAAGGTATGAACCCATTCACCATTACTGTAAACTAAGGCGCCGGTGTCACGATTAACCGAGGCTCCTGTGTTAACCTGGACTGTGCGTAACCTTTCATGGCTTTTTGATTAGCCGGTCTTTTTTTTTTTTTTTACCCTTAACTCCAGTTAACTAACATTTTGGCTAACTAACTCCAGCTGACTTAGATTTTGGTTAACTACATAGTTCCGGTTCATTATGGTTTTGGATATCCTTACATCAGATAACTCTGGGTAATTTTTTTTTTGTGTGTGTGGAGGGGGGGATATCTTGGCCTAGTTTACCCACGATTTGGGGACAAACTTTTACTTTTCCCAAAGAAGGAACAGAGAAGGGGGTCAAGTGAGGATTTATTTTTTCCCTCTTAAAGCTCAGTCCTCTGTTCTTGACGCTACCTCGCTTACGCGGGAAATGGCGAATATCATCTAGGCATACCAAAAAATTATATATATATCTTAGGGTTAAGCGTGATTTTTTGATGAATTCTACATCCTAGCGGAGGGTAATTTTGATTTTTTTTATGTACGATTGTTTAATGGCTTCATTTACCTGATTATGGATATCCTAATCCGAGTTAACTTATCTTTGGTATCGCTGTCCAGGATATATATATATATATATATATATATATATATATATATATATATATATATATATATGATCTTGATTTGGTTAACTTTTATAATTACCCCTAAATAACCCATTAACAGCCATATTAGATATTTTAGTTCCTCTTAACTGTGACCTTAAATATACTAATTAACCACATTTAGATATCGTAGTCTTTAACTCTGAATTTAAATATATCCACCTAAGTTAACCCGATATCATACCACAGTTAAACAAAAATGAGATTATTTACCTCGGTTAATCGTGTTATCAGTGTCGCGTACTTAAGATATTTTACTTTTTAATGTTGCATTAATTCGTTATTTATCAATAGGTTATTATTATTATTATTATTATTATTATTACTTTATTGTTTGATTAATATTCTTTAATGATTTTTATTAAATGTCTTTAAGTTAAGAGTAGTTAAAGTGGAAATATGGAATATAGTCGAAAGGAAGTATGGCGCGCGGAGTCCGGGTTACCTATCGATTATGCGCTGTTCTGGCTATCGGCGATTCTGGGAAGCCTCGCCGCTCCTCTGTTGTTCCCCCCCTCTCCTTCATAAGAAGCGGCCTGAAGCCCAGCAGCACGTCATTGGGTAATGGGTTTCCTTAGCGGGGCAGTTAAGAAGGCGTGGAGGCGGATTTCGTAGTATCTTCAGGAAACTTCTATTCTGGGAATAACACTTCCTCTTCTCTCCCACACACCCCCCCACTCGCCCGCCTCCAGGATGTGCGGTGATGGTGTTTACATAGAGACGAATGATTATAACCCTCTTTTTTTTTTTAGATATAATCTCACGGGTGATTTTAAGGAGAGATAGTTATTTTCGTCAGATTTAACAAGTCGTGTGGATAATTTTAAGTAGAAATAGTTATTTTCGTCATATTTAACCAGTGTAAAGAGACTCGATAGAGTTGATACATGTCAGCGGTGTTGAATAAGGCATCGTATACTTTGGAATGCGCTGAAACTCTGCAATAAAAGTAATGGAATATCAGTAACTTGTGAGACCAAAAGTACGTTTTTCTTTTTTTTTTTATACATTTTCATGAGAGAAATAACTTCACGTTTTCGAGGAAGGACAACAATCGTGTCATAAAGACGTATTGGCAATTCCAGCTTGTTTTGAAACCCCGGGCCGTTAACACTGACTTAGTAAACGCACGTAATGCATTTTTACGCTCGAGGGGCTTTTTTTTTTTTCTAAACGCTAAAACCCGTCCTTGATAGAGAATTTTAACTGTACAGTTTGACGTTATTACTCCCGGGCACCGGTCATCTGAGACAGCCTTTAAAAAGAGAAGAGGAGTTCTTCGGTGGCGCGTTATTATCGGGGGTTTAAAGGTTCGAGTAGAAGAGACGCACGGGTTCGCCGTATTCCCAAGATAAAGGTTACCAAAAGGCACGAGCCAGTCCATCAAATGACGCGGGGGGGAGGGTAGAAGGTTCCTACCTTTCATCTTGAACACAACGGGGGCCGCTCTCATTCGCCCGGCTTTATGGAAGCCTCGTGTTTACTGATGCAGAGGAAAACCTCGCAGTCAATAACAGTTGCCGCCTCTCTCTCTCTCTCTCTCTCTCTCTCTCTCTCTCTCTCTCTCTCTCTCTCTCTCTCTCTCTCTCTCTCCAAACGTCCAGATAAAAGGGAACGGTGCAACATAATCTGAGGCATGAGAAACAAAGGATCCATCCATCCCTTGATGAAAACAGATGTTTCTCTCTCTCTCTCTCTCTCTCTCTCTCTCTCTCTCTCTCTCTCTCTCTCTCTCTCTCTCTCTCTCTCATTTCGAGACGCGCCATGTAAAATTCCATCCATCATTTCTCTACGCTGCAGTACACAATTAACTCTTTAACTCACTTGAACTGACGGTTATATAAGTGGCCATATTGTCAGTTCCACGCGTGAATAGCATGTCATTGTTCCTCGCCATTTTCAGCAGGCTAGATTGTTTCTCTGTGGGGCCCACTTGGCCCCCGGGAGGTGTGTCTTGTGTCTCAGAAGGGAAGTTCGTTAATTCAGGTGGCTGGCTGGGATGGGTGGAGGTGTGTGTGTGTGTGTGTGGCGGGGCAGATGTGGGAACGTGAGGGTGTGCGGAGAAAGAGGAAGGTGGCCGGTATGATGACCCTCCTAGTGTTGACGTAATCGAACCATGAAAAAAAACTCGCGAGGCAAACAAAATGTATTCGAGAACCCATGGAATATAAAAGCCTGCGACCTTAGTATCTATACATGTTCATATGAAAATGATAATTTCTTGGATAATGACACAATTACATCGTATGAATTTCTTAGAAATGTGATGCACGTACAGTAGAAGCAATTGCAGACGAGTGTACTAGGATTTGAAACCCATGATTATATTATTGCTTAATGATTTAAAGGTTTGGTTTGTCTTTTTTTTTCTGTTGAGAAAAATATTTTGGTAAGGGTAAAAATCATTGTATACGTGCTGTTGGGAAATTAATCTTGACGTATTGGCCGCTTTCAGACACGCTTGCCGGAGTGTTTTAACTTTTTCTTTCCATTTTCCTTATTTTTGTTCGTGAACATTGATTTAGTACTGTAAAAATAAGCCTCTAGTTATAAGTCTGTAGCATTACTGTGAGTCATATCAGTGTAGCATTACTGTGAATCATATCAGTGTAGCATTACTGTGAGTCATACAAGTCTGTAGCATTACTGTGAGTCAAGAGTTGATATTCAGTTTTAATTTTAGAAGAAGAATGGGGCAGGTTTCCAACAGACATGTTTCCTGGCCGGCCTATAACCTTGACTGGACAGAATCGGACATTAATTAAGATTCTTTGGGCGAGGGCTATGTGATGTTGCCTTTTATGTTCGGTGACACCATCAAAAAAGATCCATTTTGTCGTGCTTTCATGTATATTAAAAATTGGAGGTGATGTAATCTGGTGCAAACAATGAGTGGAGGTCAAGCGAAGCAAATATTTGGTTCCAAGCTAGAGGGAAATATGAAGGTTGAAGCGGACGCCGGGGAGAGAGACAAGTTGACCCCCGGGTCCTTGTTTAGGGGATGGACGTAAGGCGATGGTCGAAGGTTGAAAGGAGGAGAGCAGTTGACGGACGGGAGTTGTTAGAGTTGCGATCAGTATATTCAGGCCATGTGAAGGTTTGATGTGCCAGGCCCAGCGTAGGTGCATTGGGCCCGTCGGTGAGAGCTAGGACATACGTAGACGACCTTGGGGAATCTTAAGCCGAGTTATAAGCTGTTGGCTGTGTAGTCCCACCACAGCTGTGGTGCTTTACCCTAGCCTGTGTTGGTACTCGTATACCAGCCAGAGGAAGGATGAACAGGTGGGTGCGCGCTGTGCGCCGTCTGCTCGCGCCGGGGATCGAACCTCGGGCAGTGGATTGGAAGTTAACAAAGCTAAACCATTCCCCCACCGAATCGTTATAGCTTGCGAGCTGTGGAAGTTGGCGGAGGTGGTATTTGACCCTGGCGTACCTAGGTGTAGCGCGTCGGGTAAGAGGGCGCGGGGCCTGTTGGGTTGTGTGGTAGGAGTCGTGTTCTTTAGATATTGAAGGAAGATCGTTATTAGCGTAAAAGGACTGGAAGTGGTTCTTCCCAGTGACCCGCCAGGGGTGAACCGAACTTAAATCTCCCCTCACCCCCATCACACAAGCTGCCCAGTGAAGGATTACGTAAGTCCCTCCCACTCTATCCGAACGCCCCCAGTTTTCTAATCAAGAGGTAAAGCCTCCTGCAGGTGGGCCGGCTGGCTCATTAAATACACCTGCTTTTAATTACGGTTTGTGGACTCACATAGACCAGACAAGACCTGTACGAGGTAAGGTGATGTTTGACCGTGAGACAGCCACCAGCCCAGGAATATGGTCAGAAAGGGAACCTGCCATTTTCATATTTTCCCTAACCTCCATAATTGTTCTCCATCCTGTAGATGTAAAAGAATCTTAACACACAATCAGAATGTTTACTTAAAAGTGTTCAGTGTCGACGTCAGTGTACATTTAAACATCTATCTGGTGTAAATCATTATAAACGTTGCAGTTATTTTAAAAAAAAAAAAGGGGGGGGGTCTTGTACTGTATTTAACAGAGCATGCACTGTAGGTGTTAGTTGGAGATTGTTCAGCACCTCGTCCTCCACCGTCCTCACCACACTAACTCCACCATCATCACCAACAGTTCCCTCACCGACACGACTATAGCCATCACCACCATTACCATCTCCATCATCGCCACCGTCAACGTCACACCTCACCTCTGTAACAAACACCATCACTGCTCACATCTTCTCCAACACCACCAACACTGGTCCTCTCCACCGCCATCATCACCAACGCCACTGGCCCTCTCCTCCACCACCACCATCATCATCACCACCCACACCACACCATGTACCACTGTACTAACCTGAACTCTGGCACATGTTCCCTCCTTCTAGTCTGTGGTCGTCCAACGGCAACTCCAAGCCTCTAAACAGGTAACATCTTCCTCTACATCATCCTAGAACCACTTATTATATAGATGCCAGTCCTAGAACCTAGGGATAGACACTGCTAGATACAAGAACCTCGCATGATTGTCTCTTGTTTTCAGTCACTAGAGAGTAAGAGAGAGAGGGAGAGATAGAGAGAGAGAGAGGAATGGTAGACCCACCCGCGCATGGTGTCATGTTTGGTGTCATGGTTATACGTGTTGGCGAGGTACAAGTTGGCCCGGACTGGACGCCAACTTGTGTTGTTGTGTCGACAGCCGCCGGAGGAGGAGGAGGAGGGAGAGGGAGGGACATCGGGCGAATTATGTTGCATGAGTGTTATTGTGCACACGTCAGTCGGGGTGGTGCATGAATTATGTCACACCCTCCTCTCCTGCTCCACCTTGACTCTTTACATATGTAAGGCATGGGTGTATATATGTATATATGATTATAAGCTGTTAAGAGCATATAAGGAATATACTTTGTGCATGTCAGCATGTTTCTTGTTTCTCGTGAACATCAAGCATGGGGAACAGTGAACCATTTGTCTAATATTAACTGGGGAGTTTGTGCTGTACGGGGTATACTCGGCCACGTATGTCAGGATGGGTATACTGTCTCTGTGATATAGTTCAGCAACTTGTGGGCATATTGATCTTATACTCCGTATGTTTTAGGGTGATTCGTTTCTCGTCTCTCTCTTGTTGGAATATTTGTTGATGATTTTTCAACTGTTGGTTCTGGTGTCATTGGTTCACACATCAACAGTCTCTTCCTTGTTGTGAGCATACGACACGACACGCTGAGAGCCTCCCTCCGTGTTGTGAGGTCGTGGCATAACTTGCGCGAGTCTGGGTCTGTCGGACTGTAAGGTGTGTGTTGGGGGGGTGGGTGATGTATACCCCTTCAGAGATGCCGCACGTCTGCGACCAGCAGCTGAGCCCAGAACACTTTCGTCTCGTTGTGTTGTGCTGGCTGACCATCATGGCCTCCTCCCGACGTCAGTGACGTACTGTGACGTCGTGACACGGTGTGCGGTGTATGGGAGGGGAGTTACCCTTTCTGGTAGGATGGCAAGGGAGGGGAAGCCAGTAGCAACCCGGCCGTAACTCACAAGTGTCACACTCGCTCTCCGGGGAAAGTTTCTGGAAGGACTCATCCCTCAGGTTTATGTAGTAGGTGGGGGAAAGGGCGGGGTTGGAGGCTGCCTGGGCATTCCAAATGTGAGCCGTTGGATGGATAGATAGATAGGCAGATGGATAGGTGACGGCGACGGTCGGATAGATAGATAAGTAGGTAGATGGGTAGGTGGTAGTGTCAGTATCCCCAGCGTGTTCACAATGTCACTTATTCAAGCATTCGAGTCTAATGTTAGGTCCAGGGTGTGTGTGTGTGTGTGTGTGTGTGTGTGTGTCGGTGTAAATGTCCCTCTGGCCGGGGTAAGATTCCTGGTATCGTAATGGATGGTCAGCTGGTGGTACTCATAGTCAGCTGGTGGCACTCTATAGTCAGCTGGTGGTCAGCTGGTGGTACTCATGTTCAGCTGGTGGCACTCATCATCAGCTGGTGGTACTGATGGTCAGCTTGTGGCACTCATGTTCAGCTGGTGGCACTCTATAGTCAGCTGGTGGTCACCTGGTGGTACTCATGTTCAGCTGGTGGCACTCATCATCAGCTGGTGGTACTGATGGTCAGCTGGTGGTACTCATGTTCAGCTGGTGGCACTCATCATCAGCTGGTGGTACTGATGGTCAGCTGGTGGTACTCATGTTCAGCTGGTGGCACTCATCATCAGCTGGTGGTACTGATGGTCAGCTGGTGGTACTCATGTTCAGCTGGTGGCACTCATCATCAGCTGGTGGTACTGATGGTCAGCTGGTGGTACTCATGTTCAGCTGGTGGCACTCGTCATCAGCTGGTGGTACTGATGGTCAGCTTGTGGCACTCATGTTCAGCTGGTGGCACTCATCATCAGCTGGTGGTACTGATGGTCAGCTGGTGGCACTCATGTTCAGCTGGTGGCACTCATCATCAGCTAGTGGTCAGCTGGTGGCACTCATGTTCAGCTGGTGGCACTCTATAGTCAGCTGGTGGTATGACGGACACCTTTCCATGGTAGTCCGCAAGCGAGTGTATCCTGCATCGTGTGTTGGAATATCCTGACAGCGCTGCTCATGTCAGTACTCACGTCAATTGAGTGCCCATGCCTTGCGAGTGCTCATGTATACTGTATGATCCCGTGAATATCCCCTGCCTGGCCACGTGTCATGTGTGCTCAGGTATATGTATGTATATATGGTTTTGTTGATGGTTAAATCCATTTGTGTACTTGCATATGCACGCTCGCTCGATGTACTGTGCCTTTAATATGGTTCTCATGTCATTTGTTCAGGCTTTGCATGTGTTTCATATATGCTAGGCATGCGTTTATCATACGTTCTGATATATATATATACTTTGTTATGCCTGCCTGATTTCCATTTGTTTATTACATGCACATTTGCCTGCTGTGTCCTCGTGTGGTTATGGTGGTGTGCACGCTGGTCCCAGGTGACCAACACCAACCTGTACTGATCTGCCAGGGTTCCACCGGCCTCCTCCGTACAGCTGCCTGTGTCGGTGTCATGTGCTGTTCTTGGCCTCGCGTGTCATAATCAGTGGTTTAACTTTAAGGTGGAAGCGGCGGGTGGGGTGTGAGCGGAGGATTCCTGCGTCTGGCAGCGCGGGCTGACCGGACGATGCGCCTACCCTGCCCACATGTGGCGCCACGACTTCGTACCGCAGTTTTCCTTCTTGTCCACACACACTTTTTTTTTTTTCAGTGTAGAATGGTAGTTACAGAAGAGATTAATTCTCTCACGTCTGAATTTTTGTTTTGTATTTGATCTCACCATTCTTCGTAACTACAAGAAGGATAGGTTTTAACAGTGCTTTTTTTTTTCCAGAGTACTTCAGATTTGGGATGAAAAGCCCTTCCAGCAGATGGCACTTTCCGTGTGGCTGTAGATCAGTTTATGCATCGGGTTTTATCTCGTATATCTTCCGTGGCTGGTGGTAAAAGTCTCTCCAGCATACAGGGGGAGTGTGTGGGGTGGTGGCCGGCCCTCAGCCAGGTCTGTCGTGGAGGCGAACTCTACAGGGAAGGTCGGGTTGTTGCATGCCCTGGGAATGCATGTGAAAATTTTGGGTGTGCCGGGAGAACATTTCCCGCTTTCTGTGAAGGCCTTCCTGTGGTGGTTGAGTCTAGTGGGGTGTCCTCTTAGCAGTAGGGGACCTACGATGGGAGGGTATAGAAAGGCCGGCCCTGCCAACGTATTCCCACGGAAATAGAGAAACGTATTGACAAGGTAAAGATTATTTTACGATTGTGTGAAGGTAAGGGAGAAGGTGAAATGAATGTTTTATGGGTACTAGACCTCGAAATTTTCACCCGCAAACCGTTTTCTTAAATTTACTTGTCTACGTCCAATGATACGTTTTCTATGCGGTTGCAGACGTGTGTGATAAGTTACTTTGTATGTATCGGTTGTTGGTTGGCACAAGATATTTCATTCGTTTTGGGTCTAATCCGAGACAGAGCCCAGCCCAGCTCGTACCTCTTCATTACAAGTGTAAGTAGAACCGGCGGACGCTATAGTGTCACTCCTCGTAGTATTGGGAGAGAAATCCCCCCTTGAATCCCTCCAGGAACATGTGCAGTAATACAAGTAAAGACATACCAGACCCAGGATAGTAAGTAAGGGGTATAGAGCCATTATGCTGATGACGACGGCGAACTGCTTTTCCCCTTTGGGAAACCCAGAGACGTTAACACACACACACACACACACACACACACACGGGGCATTGTTCCAGGCCCGTCAAGCTGTTCGGGAAATTATTGCAGGGCGGCGTCTGACGGGGGGGCAGAATAAACGCATCACCCACCTGGTTGAGGCGACGGTGTTGCCATAAATACCCTTTACACACACACACACCTTTGCCCTCTGGCGCTCCTCCGCCTGCGCCTTCCCCCCCAGGGTGTGTCCACCGGTGGGGCCATGTGAAATAATAATGATTCCCTCGGTACACTGGATCTCCGCCTGTGGCAGCCTCCTTTGTTTTGTTTTACGAGACTCTCACGGCGTCCAACGCAGGTGATGCCCACACGTCAGACATGACCGTCGAACTCCCGTGATATCATAATGCGTTAGTTGTTAACGTGGAAGTGTGGCATTGCGTTGAAATCGGTTATCCGCTATTACCTGAACCCCTGAGTTGACGGCGCGTTGGGCGCGTTCCTTTCATGGCACCTTCACCGTCAGGTCCCTCGCAACTCTGTTCTCCCCCCATCAGGTCTCCAGACAGCTCCTCGCCACCATCTCTCTCTCAGTCCCTCATTATCAGTTCCTCTCCCAACCAACCCCTCCTCCTCCTCACCATAGGTCCTCTCCTGAATCCTCACCATTCGATCCCCTTCCCAATCCCTTGCCCGTGAGATGCTCCCCCGAAAAAAAAAGTTCGTCTCCTACCGCCCCAATCCCATCTGCTCGAGATTGGTTTCCCGCTAAAATTATCTCGTCATTTCCATTCATAAGTATGCAAAGCGCTCGTAAGACGAGAGGGGTAGACAAAGAAATAGTTACGCTATATATATATATATATATATATATATATATATATATATATATATATATATATATATATATATATATATGTAAAGAATAGCTGACACTCTGATTATTATTAGAATCAGGGATGTTTTGATGTGCCGATGGGATAGATACGGAAGCTGTCTTAGAATACCGGAGATTTCCTGGGAGAGCTCCGTCTTGAAGGATGAGCTCTGGAAGATTTATTAAGCCGTCGCCGAAAGAATAATAAACAGCTAGGGAGGGTCGGGGGTTCGAGTCTGGCTGGTCCAGGGCGCGTCGCCCTCGGGCCTCCACTGATGATTAATTGATTCACGCTAATGGAATTATGATTCCGCGCCGGCCCCGCCAGCCAACTTTCGGAAAATCACGTCGCGTTCCCGGCCGACCTCTGCCTGCCCGCCTTCCCGCGACACCCCCGGGGGGTCACTGTCGCCCGGGGCCCCCCTGGCTCGAGAGATCTCCTCAAACGCATGGCAACATGCATCTTGCTGCTTCGTTATACAGGCTCTTTTTGCTCTCCTAAATTTAGGATTTTCTTTTTCGTAATTTCTCCAGAGAAAAAAAAAAAAAAAGACAGAGAGCGCTCCGTCAGAACCTTGCCTGCCTGCCTGCCTGCTCCTCCTCACATCCCCATGATCAAAAGAGGTGTTCCTCGGCGAGGTTGTTTGGGCTCGGGGTCCGTGCTGGCTCTGGACGCGACTGATGACACACCCCCACCTCTTCATCCTTGCGTTGGACAAGAACGAGGAAAAATATTTCTCCATTTATATAAACCTGGACTGTAAATTGGTTGACAATATTCTAATTTGCAATTGTGAATAAGGCAAAGAAATTGTAAATATCATCAACTATAGATTATTCATAAATAGAATTTCAAGATTGCAAGCCCCCAAAGCCATAATATGTTTATGATATACAATCTTGCCACAATGTAGAAGTCATTACTTGGCCTCGCTGGCCGTTCAGGAATAGTCAGATCCGGTGCCCCTCTCTTCTTAAATGAATAAATTTATTATAAAGTGATTTTGGCGTTGATAAAAAAAAAAAAGGTTATAAAGCGTTCAGTGGGCGTTATTTGGTTCCTGTGTGACTATGACACACATGGGTATATAGCTTTGTGTGTATATCATTAGGATGTCTTTCCGGAATGATGCTGGTGCCTCTCTTAGGTCAAGTATACCTGTTTTATTTGCCTTATCAGAACCGTGTAGTGGGTCACCATCTAAGAGAATAACTTTAAGGCAAGAAAATATTGATAATAAGCCAATAAAGGTATGTTGAATGACGTTCCATTACTTTCAGCTTGCGATTCCTAAAGATTGTGTATAAATTATTATACTTAATCGCTGTTTCCTGCGTCAGCGAGGTAGCGCAAGGAAATACACGAACAATGGCCCAACCACTCATATATGTATAGTATATATATATATATATATATATATATATATATATATATATATATATATATATATAATAAACGCCCATGCACGCACATATAAGTACATATACGTTTCAACGTATACACACATATACACGTACATACACATGCGCGCGCAGAGTTTATAGGTTACAACAGGGGTCTATGGTATTTCCGCCGGCTGTGATTAAGTTCCCTTCTTACGGTAATTAAAGCCATCTGCCCCCATTAAAACCTAATAACTGGTCCAAATTAATCAGACTTATTCCTGTTACTGAGGCAAGAAAGTCTTTAATCATCGGAGTTAAGATTTGATTCGAGGCCTCGATCAGTGCCGTACGATAACTGGGCGGTGGGTACCGGCAACGGGGCACCGAAGGGTGGTGGAGCGAGATGGCAAGTTTTTGGTTAATTTATATGTCAGTTGATGCTCATTTTTGCCTATCGAAGGTTGGAAGCATTTTTTTTTCTTTTAATACAGGTTTTGAATACCTGCAATGCCCGAAAGGACAATTATACATTCATGGCTTCTCATCAAATTTATATCGTTACACTGCAAGTTTTTTTTTAAAAGGGCAGCTTTCCCTCTGCCCTGCCTAATGGTTCTCCCACCGCTGATTTCCAGTGTTTGTTTTCACATTGTAACGGTAAATTACCCGCTCGTATGACAAAAGGCCCCCCTCCCTTTGTCATCCAGCCTTCATATCTTTTAACCTACAAACTAATTAACCTGTTTATCCCATCCGGCTGCAGTGTTAGCAACCCGGATATGATTACCAACACAACTATGCAAGGGACACGCAAAGGAGATAAAAAAAAAAAAAAAGGGCGTGAAATTGGTAAGGATGCGGGTAAACTGTTTACGTAAAGAAAGCTTCAGTGTAATCGGAGGAGGAGGAGGCCTGCCTGTGTGATACGTTGTTGGTAAATATATATATATATATATAAACTTCTGGAATACCATTTAGATCTCCTGAGAAGGTAAAACATGCTTGTCTGTTAGATTGTAATGACGATCCGTTGTAACCCGAACAGTTCGCTCTTTAGGTTAGTGTACGGATGTGTCAGCCACGTCCAGTACATTGTCAATTGATCCTCGTGTTGATTGATGGCGTCACCGTTTTTACCTGGTTGTTTGTAGTGAACTAACTGTACGTAGAGATATATCCCAACTATGTCGCTCTCTCTTTAATAGATAGATAATTCCAATCTTCATATTTTGATGTCTGTACCATACCACCAGTTTTCCATTGTCTTCTTACTCTTGCCATGTATTCTAGCTAGAGTCGTTGTGATCTACCATTCATGCCTTGTAGTCAGTTCTCTGTCCCTGTAGTTCTGTAAGACGCCCACAGGCGGATGCCTGGCTGGATTCTCATTGGTTCTCCGTTTCTTTCAGAGTAACAGCTGTTGGGCGATGACGGAGTCGATGCCTTCCCCCATCTGCCTTCTCATTATTGTATTCCTCAGCCTCATCCATTATCCATATGTCTTTTTCATTCTCCCCGAACTTCAGACATAACATCAAAGAAATGCAAGCAGGATGTACTGCAGACACAAAGAAGACTGGGATGGAGCCACTACCTTGGTTGCAAGAGCCAGAGCTCAGTGGTAGAAAGAGAAATGTTTATAATGTTGAAACTTCAGGTACAGAGCGGCCTTACTGTGCCACATCTCTTGAAAACCTTTAAGAGGAAATGCGGGTACAGAGGAAGAAATAAAGAGCGAAACTTGATAAAGAAAAATAAAATAGTGCAGAAGAAAATCATAGAAGATAAATAATACTCCAGTGCAGTTTTAAAACATATGAGAAGAAAGCATACGATGGACACTAGAGAACTAAGGATAATAGGATATGGAACCGTGAATTTACAACAAAGCAAAACACACGTAATGAATACAGCATGCATTCCTTTGTAAACAAATGAGACAACACAGAAAATGAAATAATCACTATTTTCATGAAGACAGGAAGATAATAGGAAGAAAATGTAATAGGACGAGATCCAGGTCATCTCCAAAAGTCGAATTTAAGCACGTCAAGAACCTTGCTTAAATGACTCGTCCCCTTTGGTTTAGAAAATTGATTGATGGCAGCATCAGGGTTAATACTGATCAATAATTGATGATCGGATGGAAAGTGCCCAAAGACTAGAAACTTGAGAATATTTTGTTCGAAGTATTTTACGACAGTTGGAAAAATGTGCTCCACATTAATGTCGAGTTTGCCTTAGCTCAGTACTTGGGGAGGAAATAATGGAAACATATTCGAGATAGGCAGTAGATTTAGAAGACATTGATGAGATGTGTAGGCATGGCTTCCTTAGCAGCAGATCCTGGTACATTAATTAACTACACGTTCGTAACCATTTCGGTATTGTGGATCCATGTATGCGTCTTCCAGGGACTGTGGAGGACGTGTATTTATATTTCCTGATTGTTTAAAAGAGGAACATGCTTTGTAGAGACATACATGGCATCAGCAACTCAAGGCTGCAAAATTATAGCGTCGATACTCTTGTACAACCCACAGATAACGATTGCGGGAAGAGGGTCATATGTCGATACCGTATATCACTAGTGACCCTAATTGGTCAGTGGGAAAGTGATGGAACTCCTTGGATCATCTATAGATAACTAAGGTGGTGACAGGCCGCGCGCTCTCCTAGCGGCCCCTTCTTACAGGGTCGCTAAGGTACGTAGTGGTGTGTCCGACAAGGCCAGCAGTAGTAATAGCAGGGCTATGAAACCCGTTTTATATGGATACATTTAAAGAAGAAAATCATCTGGAAACGGACGAAGAAGGTAAATAGGTGTTGATAATACTCGGGTGTATTTGAAACTTAAGTGTAGATACTCTGTTCAAAACATAGAGGTCTGATGACGAAGAAACCAGGCTGTATCGTAAAGTAGTTAAACTGTTGCTAGGAAATAAGTTGCTGACGGACATGGTCACTGGAAAATGGGATTTTCTTCCTTAATGTTATACATAACAAGAAGGGTGGAATAATAATATCATTTGAAAATGTACACTGTTAACCATGTTGAAATTACTAAATTCCTTTTTTTTCTCTCAGCAGATAACCACTTTACAGGTCAGTAAGTAAAGTGTGAGTTGTGCATGTTTGCTCTGCCTCATGCAAGGCAAATTCCACCACCTCTACGCGCATCCAGCCTCAACTAACATTTCCTTCTGCACATCAACGCGGCGTACATACACTTACTACCTACCCCACACTACATGAACTTCGACCATTTTCCATGCTGAAAACACACACGCACGCACACACACATACACGCACGCTATACCTCTGGATACTTCTGACGTGTTGTGTCCTGCAGTGTGTTCATGGAGCCGAACCGTGTGATGATCCGGACGTGTAATGGGCACGAGGTACAGGACAGCTTCTACCGACCCCAGTTCGACGACCACATGTACAAACACAACGACAACCCCAACCTGCCCTACGACACGCCGCTCCCACGGGGGCCCAGGAACGACTTCTCCCCGTAAGTAAAGTCTTCGACACGACTAATGACCGTAAGAAACGATTCACTATTATAGGTCTGAGGACGACTTTTACCGATTATAGATCCTGCATAGTTCTGTCCACGAGGAGAGTTCGTACACATCACCGTCAGGGGTCATACATGTGTTGCTCAGTAAGGCTTCCCACCACAGGATGCCATGGTCAGTGCGTTGTTATGACATTGGCAATAAAGTCTTCAGTTGTAGTCTTATTCTTGGACTCACACGAGTGTTAAGATGACCTGACTGATGCATTTAAGTATAGTCTTCACCAGGTATGTATCTCGCCCAGACAGACATGACCAACAAAGGTTTCCATTTAAGAAAAAGGGACTCGCAAGACATCTCTTGAGCACTGCTGTAACAGCGTATTGTGTAGATAGGATGGATGGGTGGGTTTCTTGACTGTTTACTCGTAAAAACTTTACCGTTCAGACTCCAGGGCGTTAGTTATTGCCACTTTACTGACGTTATCACTAGTATGCATCAGTGGGTTGGTCGGTAATGTGTTATCATGTATTCTTTCGTTATAAGGTTGGAATTTTAATTGTTACATGATGTATACATAAAAGATATTACCTGGTGCGATATTTCATGTATACTGCACCGTAAGAAAATCCAAAACACTTGATCAGCCATGGACGGGGCCATGAGAGCTGTGATGAATGTCGAAATTTTAAGTGTTGCGTGTGAAGCTTGCACGACGGAGGGGAGGGAAATGGGTTCCGAGAGATTAATTAATACATGAGAAAGGATATAGCTTTTTGAAACGGATGTTCACCGTAAGTAGCATTTATGGATTGTGTATGGAGTCTTCATTAGTCTGGAGGAGGTTGGAGGTAAATTGGAATTGATAACATGGTGTGTTTGCCATGTGATCGTTCAGAGAAACCACAATACCCAGTGTACGACTCGTTAAAGTAGATAACAACTCGCAGGTAACTAAATTGAGGCCTAGTAAGTAAAGCATGAGCTACATTGTAATGGTTACACCGTTGGGATATGGGAAAAAAATTTAAGCCAGCCATTGGTGACTGAAAGACAGACAAGACGGACAGACAACTGAAAGCTGTCGACATGTTAGTGCAATTAGGCAACGTTCCATCCGGATTTTTTAAATGTGGTGGAAATAGTATTGTTCCTCCCATTTCTTTTATATTATGCTGTAGCATAATAATCCCTCCCACCCCATACTAATCAGTGCAGACCCAGTTAAGATGTGGAGGGGTTACCGGCACAAATCAGTCAAATCAACCCACATTAGCCTAACACATCAACGTTAGGTCTCGCTACCCCACATCTCGTCGACGATATTGTATACAGTCTACGGACAACCAGACCCACATTTAACTAACAAGGCTATTTATTGAAATTGACAAAACAACTTACACTTTATCAGCTAAAGAACTTATACAGTCGTAACAGTTATTTATTACTATAGTAAAAATACTAAGGTAAGTTAAATTTTTATCAGTTCGGATGCATGAGCCCATATTTCTTTGATGTGCCAACACTAACAATAACCATGCTCATACTGGAAGCTTGCTCATCATACCATATTGATGCATAGGTTTAGGGCCCTGGCAGTCACTCTGGTAATATATATATATATATATATATATATATATATATATATATATATATATATATATATATATATACCAAAAAATGGTGCATTGAAAGACGATTTTCAGTCTCGTTTGCTTCATAAAACTACCAGTCTGTGCAACACTTAACAGTATACAGAATGACTATGCAACCCGTGATAATGAAATTTGTCTTATTGCCTTCCGAATATTCATATTATTATACAGTATGAAGGGTCCCCAAGTATTGCCTGTGCCGGGCGAACCTACTAAACCTTAATCCGGCTCTGCTATTCGTGCTTAAATAATCTTTCATATGCTCAAGGTTACTCCAATCACTAAACTTTATGCAAATTGTTAACCCTGCCATCAGGTGGTTCAGCCTGGAGGTTCTATGCTACAGCTTATAATTTTAAGTATTTCTGCCAATTCAGTTTTATTATTGTTTTGGGAATTTTAAAGTTTTCCTTTTATTTTTTCAGAGCTATAACACATTCTTAAGAATGGATGGTTGGATGTCAGCAGTATGTTCGTCTGATACCTGCCTAAATCTTGCTCTCCACATTATTTCGTATTGACTAATCTTTTTTTTTCAGCAAACCCATGAATTTTTTCAGATAAATGAAAAGTCGCAAGAACGCGAATCATAGATTACTATAAAGGACTATTTAAATACCTTATTTTAAGCAGCTTCACCAACCCCCTTCCTGGTCAAAAGTTGGTTCCGGGTCAGATTTACGTGGACATCTTTGCTGCCATCTGGTATGGAGATCTTAAGACTGATAGGCCATCATAAGCCTTCGTAACTAAAGTACTCGTGATTTTACATTCATTTTCCTACAGTAATTTTTTGTACATCGTATACACCAGTACAGCGGACTTTCCCCAACCTATACTACCATATGTTCACTTGGCAGGATGACGGATGGTCCGTTCTCAACGACTTGTCGTATCCATGGCGCGACCAACATCCATGAGGACGCCTACACGCTGGAGAACTCGGACAAGAGTCCGACTTTCCGGCCTTTCCAGCACAACCTGCCCCACTGCTCCCCGGAGGTCCACCGCACCTGCTGGTGTGTCAACTTCATAGCTGAACACACCAGACTCAAGGAAGACTCCACAAAGGTCCGAATATATATATATATATATATATATATGAAAAACTTTTTCATACTTTATCATCGTTTCCAGCGTTAGAGGTAGAGTCAGGAACAAAGAAATGGCCTTATTCGTTCACATCCATTCTCTGGCTGTCATTTGTAATGCACCGAAAACAGCCCCCAGTCCACAACCACTTCCCACAGGTTTTTCTGTGGTTTTCCCCTGCCGTTCCATATGCCCAGGTTCAGTCCATTGACAGTATGTCGCACCCAGTATACCACATCACTCCAGTTCACTCTATCCCATGCACACCTTACACCCTCCGGCATGTTTAGGACCCGAACACACACAACCAAAACAGGTTAAATGTTTTTTTGCAGACTGCACTCCCAAGATAGAGCCTCACCAAATATAACTTTTCAATAGTGGTGTAGCAGGCAGGTGGAACTCGGTAAAACCCTTCTGTCCTCTTCAAAGCAAATATAAAAATACCTGTAAAACATAATAATGCACTCAGAACAATCACTGGCTGCCTAGCAAACACACACACTCACTACCTACACCATGATACAAAGATAACCATTCACAATGCCGCCTCAACATGCTCTGCACTTAACACACTAGACGTCTTCCACACATATGAAGATAGAAGGATTCCTGGGGGATTCCTGGGGCACAGTAAGTATACATATAAAAAGGCACAGTCGAAACTTGATTATATTTAAATTTATTGATTGTACAGTATTTGTATTATCCTGTGGATAGAAAAAGAATACTGTCCATGTATTTCTTGTTTTAAATGGTGACTAAAATAGGTGGAAATAAGAAGGGTAAGTTGGGAGGAAGCACTGCCCTATTTTATCAGTTATAAAAGCAGAAACAGAAGTCAAGCTGGATTTTTTTTTAAGGTAAGGCTCTTTATTACAGATAAAAGTAACTCGCCAAAATGCAAAAAGGCAAGCTAGTGAAAAAAAAAAGTTGGTTCAAATAATTGTAACTGATAAAAGCAATGATGTTAATGTATTTGTAATGAAGTATTTGTTATCCAGCAATAATATTATAAATGTTGCAGGTGAAGGAGGACTGGAAATATGTGGCTATGGTGCTGGATCGTTTGTTCTTGTGGATCTTCACCTTGGCTGTGTTGGTGGGCACAGCTGGCATCATCCTTCAAGCTCCCTCCCTCTACGATGACCGTGTACCTCTCGATAAGGAACTATCTGAAGTGTACCGGCCACGTCGTTTTAATAACTAAGTTTGTTTTAGCTGGGAATGAGCACCCCCCACCCCCAGCAGACTTTAGCTTCCGAAGATAGGTGCCTAAGAGGATACTGGAGAGCATTATTCATGGGCCTAAACCAGCATACATGAAGGTGTCAGCTCTTGCCAAGAGAGTTCCCTGTGTTGCATCCACTTGCCAGAGACTAGTATTATATGGCCAGAAGACTAGAGAGCCTACTCTGAAGGTTCCAGGTGTTTATGTTAAGAAAAGGGTTATGCTAGATGATAACACATGCACAGAGTCTTGGGAAACTGTCTCAAACATGAGAGTGCCAAATTGTTGGTACTGGGAATGTTGGGCAAGCTTTAGGGAAATCACAAGTAGAGCTGTAGATGAGCCATGTTTTCTATATGTCATATGGATTTTGATATGTGAATCAGAAAATAACCAGTGTCTAAATAATATATACTGCGCAAAATATATGTAATGTATGTATAGAACAGAAAACAAACGCACAAACATACACACACATGAAAATACTTGTGCATATTCACATGCATACTCATCCATTCACACACACAAACACTTTGACATTTATTTTCATGTGCACATTGCCTGTACTGCATCAAATTCTTATATTCATTCCTCTCAACATTTTTAAATTGTTAAAATTCTCACCACACCAACAAATTTGACAACTAAGTTTAATTAGTTTACTCGAATGAACTGATACTCATAGTGCATTTTCAACCACCAGATATGCTGACTAGCACTGAAAAATCCTTGTTTGTTGCAAGTCTTTAAGTTAATAGTATAAGTTAAATTTCTAGCACCAAAGGTATTTGCTTCAGTGCACTACCCTGGAGTGAGTTTGCTTACTTTATCATACAATAACACACTAGGATGAAAATTTATCAAGCAAAGCAGACCCCAATGGTAGTAGTAAATGCACTATAAGTGTGTTGATTTGAGTGGCTCTTCAGTATGGCCTCCAGTTAGCCTCAGTGTAGTTCTGAAATCTCCTCTGAAATACCATACAGACAGTCCTAATCACCGAAAAATCAGCTGTGTAACAAAGTGTAGGATACAGTGATGTACTTTTGAATATTTTGTATTTTAGAATAAGACAAAATAACCTCGTCTACTAAGTGACATTAAGTGACAAAAACAAAAGATTTTTTTTTCTGGTGAGAAAGCTTCATCAAAGAAATTTGTGTGATCTAGATAAAGAGTGAAATATTAGTCAGACAATTTGTAATACCGTAGTGCAAAGCAAATATGCCGTGCAGAACAATACTTTGATACGCATTTAACAGTTGGATAAGTTGGAAACCTGAAAATGCCATGAAATTACTTATCCCATCCTCCACGTAAGGACACCAAGCTTGCTCGAGTGCACGTGTTGAACATCAGTAGCATCTAGTAGTTTTGTTGTTATCTCCAAAACTTTGAATACTGTAGACTGACCTGAATACCCATATGACAAATCTAATCTGCGTATCGTCGACCATGTCAGGTGTTACTCGTTAGTTGGGTCACATTCTGGAGGAGGGATTACATGTGCAGAAAACTGGTACATAAATACAGTCTTCACAGGGGGTAAACAGTGTTATCCCACAAATGCTACAAATGTTGCAGTATTGGAAATTCATACTGTTAAATAACATACCAATTTGTTGATGATGATAGACTGATTGATAATTGTGAAGTCAATGGCATTGTTATTATAGAAATTAAAGAGAATGTAGTAAAAAGTATGATCAGATTTGTTAAGTATTTTATGATGCTGAGAAAAACTTAATTAAATGTGTGTGACCTTTGAACAGAATTGTTGTCCAATCAATAATTATTATTCATTGATGATAATTGTGTAATTAGGGGTTTATTTTCTAATGCAGAACTTTATAATAATCCTTGCCTTTGTCTTCTTGTACAGAATATAGACCATCTTGTTGATGCTGAATGTTTAGTATGCTGAGGGTTAGCATATCTTAGCCTTATGCATTGTTGTATTATGGCTCAGTTTTCTACTCCCAAATCTTGTAAGATGAGCTCAACCTAGGACTATTTAAGGCTCAGAGAATAGCTAATCCTAACATACATTGTGGAGGTCATCTTACGTGTCCAATGTTGGAGGATATTTAGTACAAAATTTACTTAATTTTCTTAATAGTGAATAATGAAAATGAAATTTGTACTTTTCTCAGTTCAGGGTGTTATGATGCAGCAAAAGTTTAGATGCAAAGATTTCCTCCACCATGGATAAGAGAACTAGTAATTATAGTAGGACCAAGTCCTTGGTCATGTCATCACGGCAGAGAAGCGGGTACACGATCATACCATACCTTTTTGACTTTAAACTTCAACTTGGATAATGGTTTTGTATTATCATCTATGAAAGGATGATCCCATTCCCCCGTTGTCCACTTAGTAAATATATACATAATATCTGAAAATGCATAATGGACTCATCTGTGAAGTGTCCCTAGGCGGTTCATTTTTGCGTTCCATTTTTAGTCTCCCATAACCCTGTCCAGGCTTTGTCAATCAAAATTTGTGTTGGGCATCATAGGTTTTGGATGTATGACATTTTTGAGCCATTAATTACAGGAAACATTGTCATAGAAGACGGTTCAAATTTTGGCTAATGATGTGTTTGGGAATTTAAATACAGTATTCTTAATACTGTACAAAGTGCAAAATTTTGGGATGCCATGTACAGGAGCAGTGTTCTGCAGTAACTTCCCCAGAATTTACACTTGATTCTTTGGGGATAAGGTAGGATGTTCACTGGTTTGCACAGAGCTAGTCACTTATGTCAAGGACCTGGACTAGCTAACCCCTGTATCCTGGGTGGTGCCACCTTACAGAAATGGAAGACACCATACATATATATATATATATATATATATATATATATATATATATATATATATATACTTTATTCTTTAGTAAATTTTCCATAGCCAGGTGTAATTCATTTGTTCTAAATTTTAAAACTTGTTAAAAATGAGCTTAATTTTGAATTAGGATGCTTTTTTTGTTTTTTCTTCATACATTTACTTTAGACAATGTTAAATCTGATCCAATATAGATGAATTTTATTGCCTTGCACTAATAAAATAAAATTATGAGGCTTCACCAATAACCCGTCAGTAAATTAATGCTTCTTTTGAAGGACTGCAGTGGATGTCTTAATTTTGTATACATTTTAGGATTTTTAATAGCAATACCAATTACACTGTCAAAAAATAAGACAAAACAGCACTAGATTGTTTCACATGAGATTGTTATGAGTTGTTGTTTAGCTGCCAAACAGTGAGACTTGTGAGATCATTCCAAATGCAACCAAAATATTTTTGGTTTGGGGTATATAAGGAGTAACCAAAGGAAGATGTAGGGTTTGGACCAGACAACATTCTTTGACTCCCGCAACATAACATGGCTTCTCATTGCGCACATACTGCACATGGTAGTTACAACTTGCTCAAGATATCAATTCAAAATTGTATTGTTATATACATCTTCATTACTTTTGATGAATAGGGTAAACAAGTACAGTTTGAGTGGCAATGAGGAAGCAACACATTAGTTACATTGTGAAGATCATGGCAAGTTGGCTGTTCCCTCTACATCACTGTGGCTACTCGCAGCAAAATTTTGAGCCTCGAGAAGTAATTATAGAGGTGAATAATGTTGAATGCTGGTTATGGCTAGTGTGAATCTACCAATTTTTTGGTGTACTAGGTAAAAGTCTTGTGTATATGCCAAATGAAAAGGGGCTGTCTACCTGCTGAATATTGCCATTATTTAACAAATATATGCCAAAAATCTGGCATAATGGTTTTGCTGGAATGATATGGCTATATATCAACTTCATCCTACTTATTATAATTGGCATGACCTGTAAGTCATGCAATATTCACTGCCACATGTTGACAGTATTGGAATGGCATTCCTTTATGTGAACAGCATAATACATCAGTTACCACAGATCAGATATTTAATTACATGCATATTTCTGTATCCATAACTTAATGGGATGGCTCCTAGAGACCATTTGGTTAAACACTTAAGCCAGTCATTGACTGTAAAGGAACACGAAAAGTCAAGTGAGGGATGGAGGAATAATCATCATCACAGTATTGAAACTGAACAGAGCCAGCTCCTCCCCAACTCCTCATTTATTTTCTTTCAGGCAGTGGCCATGAAATGATGAGAATGCATGATTTAACAACATAATAGGAGCATTTCCTAAATTTCAAGTGGCCATGAAAATATGAGAATGCATGATCTAACAACATAATAGGAGCATTTCCTAAATTTCTTCATTGTGAAAATATGAGACTGCATGATCTAACAACATAATAGGAGCATTTCCTAAATTTCTTCATTGTGCACATAGTCAAGATAGATTATATTGGACAATTTCAAAAGTGGTTATCATTGCTCCTTCAGCATGATCATCTTTAAGTTAATATAACAATATGCACAAAATCCTTGGCCACTTCACTTAATATCGGAAGTGTCCTAATGCTTTACCAAAGCAGTATTGCACAGAATTATTCAAGGCTCAAGATAACCATGTGGATGTCATTTCATATTGTCAACATAAGGAGGTAAGCTTCTAGGTCCCCCTGGTGACATCCCTGCTGAATCTGTGATAAACCTGTTACTGAACTGTGTCATTAAAACGAGCCATCACTGGGATGAAGCAGGCCAATAGGAAAAAGTTCTTTTGGCTCCCCAGCACTCATATCACAGCAGTGCTTCCAGTGGTGACTGGGAACAACAATCTGCGAAATACATAAAGCTTTTAGTAGTAAACCATAAAAATTGTAAATATAGGCCAGTAAGTTGCAAACCCAACATGATTACTATCGAGGCTCAGAATGTTTCATCTCGTCACATTTTCCTTTTTGGGCAATATTAAAGAAGTTGTTTATTAGGCTGTAAATAATGCACATCATGACACAAGGTTCCACTTATGTGCGTCAAAAGCGAAACACGTGGATTGTTTTCTATAAAGGACTCTGTTGAGATCCTTCGTAGTTAAAACAGTAATTGTGAATACAGATATAATACATAAATTTATAAAAATCCTTTGAACCATATATGTTTACATTAGCAAATTAACAACCAGGAATTTTTGTAAATGATAATTTAAATTTAAAATTCATCAGATTACATATACAAATAATTTTGTGTAGTTTTCCTAAATTTAAAATGTAAATTGACATGGAAAATATTCCTGGGATAATTAATTGTCTTTTGTTATCTGATCTTAACTTTTTACTGCTAGGTTACACTCTCCCTGACAACTTGAACTTGATATATCAGTAACTCTGAGCTGTAAATGATGCTTCAACATGGCTAACATTCTGTAAGAGAAGGCAGTGGCTGTTTGTCCACACAGTCAGTGAGGTTTTATATAACCTAGGTGATGGAGATTGGTTATCCAACCTCACAGATGGGAGGATGAGCAAGCAGTGCCTGAAAGAACTCCAACTGCCATCCTGAAGCTCTAACTACAGCTCAGGACAACTGAAGGTCAGCTGGACCAGTGTGGGGCTGCAGGTGGCCCGCTGTCAAACTCTCGCATTCTGTTGGACTGCGCTCTGTAGCCATTTGTTTATAATTTACATTTATAGGAGAATGAAATAATAAACATACGCAATGGTTTGAGTTTTTCATCCTCCTCTTCCACTTCCTTTTAACCAAAATCAAGATGAGCTTAGAATTCAAAACTGCAATTAACCTTAATAAGTAATGTGTTTACCAGTACCTATAATATTAGCTATTTGTTATGAGGGCTTTCAGCAATCCTGTTCCTAATCTGACAAAAAAACATCGTTTTATATATATATCCCTGAGGATTGAGGAGAAAAAATACTTGCTCAGTAATCCCTCCACATTGTAGAAAGGCAATTGAAAGGAGTGGGAGCAGGAGCCTGGAAATCCTCCCCTTCAGTTTTACCTTTCCAAAACAGGCAACAGAGAAAAGGGCCAACACAGGAGTCTTCCTGCTAAGGCTCTGTCATCTGTTCTTGGACCGTACCTCACTAATGTGGGAAATGGTGAATATGTATAAAAAAAATATACATATATATATATAAAATTTATTCATTATACTTGATCGCCGTTTCCCATGTCAGCAAGGAAGTGCCAGGAAACAGGTGAACAACCCATTCACTCATTCATATACACATATATATACATAAATGCCCATACATGTACATATACAACATACAAACCTCCAACAGCCAGGATCGAACCCGGGACCCCTGTGCCACAGGCAGGAATGCCTAGCAGTAGCATTCCCGCCTGTGGCACAGGAAACCAGGTTCAATCCTGCCTGTTGGAGGTTTGTATGTTCTATGAAGGTGCATGTTCATATGCACTTTATTCGTATGTACATATACATACACAGACATATTTACACATGTACACATTCATGCTTGCCTTCAATCCATTCAAAACCAAACCTGTCTATTCTTTGCTAAACCAAATAACTTTGGTTTTATTCACATTTACTCAACTTTTTTTTTTTCACATGCTCCAAAACCTGAGACACAGTTTCTGCAGTTTCTCACTTGAGTCTGCCACTAGCACCATGTCATGAGTAAAACAAGAAACCTCCTGAGCTCCCTAGCCCCACAGACTGCATACATGCCCCTCTCCAAGACCCTTTTATTCACCCCCCTGCACTATCCCATCCTTAATTAAGCAGTGAGGATGAGATCACACATCCTTGCTGCAGGTTAACCTTCACCTACAAACACTCGCTCTCCCCTCTATATCTACTTGTACATTTGCTGCATCTATAAGCTTTCCTTCCACACCATATATTCATAAAGTCTTCACAAAGGATCTCTATCGAACCTTTTACATGCTGTCTCCACATCCATAAATGTCACATATAAATCCTTCTGTTTCTCTAAGTATTTCCCACACATTTCTTCAAAGCAAACCTGATCTATGCATCCTCTACCACTCATAAGACCACTGTTCCTCTACAGTCTAATGCTCAGTGTATGCCACCACCCTCTCAATCTCCACTTTCCCATAAAAATTACAAGGTATACTCAACAAACTTAACCCTCAGTAATTCATTCTCACCATTGTCTCCCATTTCTTTACAGTGGCATCAAAATACATGCATTCTACCAATCAAAGACCTTACCAGGATCCATACATACACCAAAAATCTAATTAACCAATCGATAACAACAGTCATAACCAATCCTTCAAAGCACTCACTTCATCTCTGCCTCCTAACATGTCTCCATTCAGCCCCTTTTGTTCTCTCATTTTTCTCACACTATTAACCTTATTCTTCCTCAAGTCTGATGATACTCACTCACCCCATAGCTCATTTGCCCTCCTGTTCAGCCCCTGACCTGCTGTTTTCTCTTATACTTGTCCAAATAACTCGCACTTCTTCCGTGTAAGTAATGCCCTTACAACTCTCTCCCCTTTTTCACTAATACCTTGCCATCCCACCACTCTACCCATTTTCACTTGCTAATCTAACTTCAGCATGGCACACACTTCTCTTGCAGGTGTCAGCAGCACTTCCCTGAATACTCCGCCGCCACTGCCATTCCTCAACCACCCCAACTTTCATATGCTCATACCTTTTTGCTAATTTATACTCAATCTCTCCGGCTATTTCTTCACACAAAACTCTTTTCCAAGCTCACTTACTTTCAGAATCCTCTTTTAATCCATATAAGTTCCTCTTTTCCCAAAGCCTCTACAAATCTTCACCCTTGCCTCCAGCAGGTAAAGATCAAACATGTTACCAGCTGCCCCTCTCATTGCATTCACATCCAAGACTCTTCTATATACCTATCAATTAGCATGTAATAAAACAATGCCCATTTACCAACTTTCCTACTCCATGCACACTTATTTATGTCCCTCTATTCAAATCAGGGATTCCCAATCACCAGTCCTTTTCAAAGCACACTTTTAAAAGCTGTTCACCATTTCCATTCACCTTCCTGAATACCCCATGCCCCAATTAATCCCTAAACTGCCACACTACCCTTCACATCAAATAACCTTGATCTCTTGCATCAACGAAGCTGACACACAGTCCCTCCTAAAATGTTCAACTCCCTTCATCAATCCTTTAGTGGCCAGGTGCATAAGCACTAACAACCAACCAACTCTCATAACTGACTTTCATTTTTACCCTTATCAGTCTGGGGCTCACATATAACCTTTCACATTCTCATGACTCTTCCTTCAGCAAAAGTGCTTCCCCTTAACCTATCGCCTTGACATTAACCCCCAATTTTACTCAAGACATTCCCAGACTTTACCCTCCTTAACCATGAGCTTTGCTTCAATTGAAGCAACTAGAAAGGGTTACTTTCCTCAAACATACTACCTATTTCTCCCTTTCCATCTTTGTTATAACCACACATTCAAACCCCACCTAAAACCTCTGAGGATGATAAACACTTTGCTTGTTTCCTTCCTCTTCCAACTTATAAAAATTGAAATACAAATAGATTTCCATCCCCAGACTCTTGTCCCTCTTAGTTGCCTTTTACAAAGTACTCTTTTCCCCTATCCCCAGGGATTGAGGCAGGTCAAGCGCATTGCCCTCACCACTTGACTTGTAAGGTGAAAATCAAAATTTCAATGCCATGTTTCCTCCATCATGTCTCCCTTGCTGTGCGGAATGCTATTTTTTTTTAACCAGCTACTACTCTTAGCATACTCATCTATTTTATCTTCAACCAGTAATGTCTTCAGAGATGAGTCAAATCTTTTGAATGTTTCTGAATTCATCCCACATAAATTTCTTAAATAACCAGGTATTGCATCAAATAATCATTCAAACTTTCTTGCTGGGGAATCATGCATCTTTGTCTTGTGCCTTTCTGGTATATTTCCAGAAATTATTGTCCTTGCCCTGTTGCTTTCTGGTTCAAAATGCTTTTTTCTTCCCTCTATTGTTGTCAGTCATATACTACCATGTTTATTTCCCATCGACATTTGAAACTACAGCCCTGTCCATTTTAAAAGTTTATGGTGATTCATATCCTCCACTACATTTATCTTGTGAAATATTCTGTATTTTATCCGTTTAATTCAGTTTGCTTTACTGGTGTCCATTCAACATAGTATTCTTGATGTTTACTTGTATAAAAATTAGGTATTTTCATCATTATCTGTCTCTTGTGGAATGTGTTTTCAATAACATTTCACTACTAATCTGGCATGAAAGCACTTTTTTTCAAAGTTCCTTAAATTCATGTCTTTCACAGACAATTAATTTGCAAATCTTTGAAATTTGCTTCACTCATATTTCTTTTCAAGTAGGTCCTATGCATGTAAGCACTGAAATAATGTTAACTACATCATGGCTAATTTCTTAAAATTGTTCTTCACTGAATTCAAGTAAGCTTTCATCTGCCTACAAGGAAATACTATCCAAATCTCTTTGTAGTTTTTATCTTCCACACATTCTATTGCTGTACATACTGTAATAACACCTGCAAAGCATCTGTCTAGCAGACACACTCTTATTCCTTATCTATGTTTGATATCAACAATATAATGAGCATTAAAGCCAGAACTGCTCCTTGCAAATAACTCGAAACTTTCTGTTGGTGAGAGATTCTTTGATTCAATTTCCTATATTTTCTTTTAAATCTTGTCTTTACCAAAAGCTTTTGCAAAATCAGTAAAAACCAAGTTCATTCTTCTCCCACCCATCAAAGTTTCATTGTCATTATGAACTCGTGGTTGTGTCTGCTTTTACTAGGGACAGAACCATGCCATCCTTCATATATGATTCTAATTGAAATAAGTTGTTCCATGGCATTTTTGTTATTACTTTCTCCAATACTTTGATTATGTGCAAAATTACACTAATTAGTCTGTTTTGTTAAGGCAGTAATCTAGATCCTCCTACACTGGAATTATGCATGCCATTTCGTGTATATCTACAAAGCTTGCTTGGTCCATGCTATGTCTCGGCAGCACTGTAAGAAGTTTAGCTGTTGTTTCTTTCATCTTTAAGAGGACTGCTGGCATTCCATCTGGCCCTGGAGGTGGGTTTTCTTTAAGCTGATCAATTGCTTCATTTATCTCTATTTCTGATAAGTTTTAATCTGCGAGTGCATGCTCACCATAATCATTACACATTTCATTGTCAATTCATGCTCTCTTGTACCAAACACTGACTTAAATTGGTTAATAAATATCTGATACATTTTCTTAGGGTCATTTACATAACTGTTACCTTCTTTAAATGGTTCAGTCTTTGACCTTTTGTTCTTTTACTTATTCGTCAGCACATAGAACTTTTTATTGTCCCTGTTCTCTTTTGCCCAACTCCATTATTTCCTTGTCAGCATTCCCTGTCGTTTTCTCCTAATTGTTCCATTCATGATTTTTCATGTAATCATCAACTCTTTTTCCATCCTAAGGTATCTTTCTCTTCAAGTTATAGTTTCTCATACTTGGCACTAGTTTTAGTCATTTCATTTACATGCTGGAAGAAAATTGCCATGTTTGTTTTCATATTACTCCTATATAAAATGTCCAAACATTGTGTATTATCTATTAAATTATATACTTCATTCCACTTAATATTTCCTGAATATACGTTAAAGTTCTCTGACATATTTGCATCTTTTATTGCTACCTGTTGACCTGTATCCATTTCATTCCTATTGTTAGTAAACACTTTCATTATATTATGATCATAGATATTCACCTTTTTTATCTCTTTGTCTGTAATTAGAACCAAGTTTTCAGTAAAAATCATATCAAGTGTTATCATTTCTTAGTGGTTTGCCTACAGTTTGTGATTAACTGCAAGGAAATTAGTTCATTAAATATATCTCTTCCACTTGCCATGGCACTGTTTTCATTTTTTACTATAATTTCATCAATACTTTCCTCATTTCACAAAGTAAACTTTAAATCTCCAAACCAAAGTATCATCGTTTCTGGCTCATCAATAGCCTCACAATTTCCTTAATTCTATAAAGTATCATATTAAGTCCTCCATTTTAATTTTGGGCAATTTGTATATCTTTATATGGTTGGTAAGGTTTAATGTTTCACATTTCTTGTGAGAGTTTCACAACCAGTTTATCATCATATCTGTAACCAACGTATATCATTATCAACTTGCTCACTTTTTCTTTATCACCTCTAAAGGTCACACATCCTAAATCTAGTTTTTATCCTTGAATCTTGTATGTACTAATTAATATAATTAGTTTTGATTCTGGCATTTTCACTTATGAGATTTTGTACATTCAAAATATTTTTAATAATTCCTAACTGAATCACGTACTTCCTTATCAGAATTGGTCTGTATATCAATGGACAATTTATTACTGCAAAATGCAGTACATTTTTTAATACAGTATAGTTACTATCTTGATACTAACATCAGCATCTTTGCTCAAAAAATTTTTGCTTGTATTGTCATTACTGTTCTCCATATTTTTCAGTGTTTATCTTCAGTAACTCTAGTCCTATTTACTAATATCTATTTAACACTATCCCTCTGTTCACATCTTAATCTTTAAAATCTACTGTGTTCCCTCGTGACCTTCCCTGCCTTCAATTTTATTTTCTATATATATATATATATATATATATATATATATATATATTATTATTATTTTTTATTATACTTTGTCGCTGTCTCCCGCGTTTGCGAGGTAGCGCAAGGAAACAGACGAAAGAAATGGCCCAACCCCCCCCATACACATGTATATACATACGTCCACACACGCAAATATACATACCTACACAGCTTTCCATGGCTTACCCCAGACGCTTCACATGCCTTGATTCAATCCACTGACAGCACATCAACCCCGGTATACCACCTCGCTCCAATTCACTCTATTCCTTGCCCTCCTTTCACCCTCCTGCATGTTCAGGCCCCGATCACACAAAATCTTTTTCACTCCATCTTTCCACCTCCAATTTGGTCTCCCTCTTCTCCTTGTTCCCTCCACCTCCGACACATATATCCTCTTGGTCAATCTTTCCTCACTCATCCTCTCCATGTGCCCAAACCACTTCAAAACACCCTCTTCTGCTCTCTCAACCACGCTCTTTTTATTTCCACACATCTCTCTTACCCTTACGTTACTCACTCGATCAAACCACCTCACACCACACATTGTCCTCAAACATCTCATTTCCAGCACATCCATCCTCCTGCACACAACTCTATCCATAGCCCACGCCTCACAACCATACAACATTGTTGGAACCACTATTCCTTCAAACATACCCATTTTTGCTTTCCGAGATAATGTTCTCGACTTCCACACATTCTTCAAGGCTCCCAGAATTTTCGCCCCCTCCCCCACCCTATGATCCACTTCCACTTCCATGGTTCCATCCGCTGCCAGATCCACTCCCAGATATCTAAAACACTTCACTTCCTCCAGTTTTTCTCCATTCAAACTCACCTCCCAACTGACTTGACCCTCAACCCTACTGTACCTAATAACCTTGCTCTTATTCACATTTACTCTTAACTTTCTTCTTCCACACACTTTACCAAACTCAGTCACCAGCTTCTTCAGTTTCTCACATGAATCAGCCACCAGCGCTGTATCATCAGCGAACAACAACTGACTCACTTCCCAAGCTCTCTCATTTTTTATTTTTTTAAAATGTTTATTTTGTTTTGTCGCTGTCTCCCACGTTAGCGAGGTAGTGCAAGGAAACAGACGAAAGAATGGCCCAACCCACCCACATACACATGTATATACATACACGTCCACACACGCAAATATACATACCTATACATCTCAATGTACACATATATATACACACACAGACGTATACATATATACACATGTTCATAATTCATACTGTCTGCCTTTATTTATTCCCATCGCCACCTCAACACACATGGAATAACAACCCCCTCCCCCCTCATGTGTGCGAGGTAGCACAAGGAAAAGACAACAAAGGCCCCATTTGTTCACACTCAGTCTCTAGCTGTCATGTAATAATGCACCAAAACCACGCATTCCTCATGTGTCGTACAACGCGACTAAAGGGGACAGGAGCGGGGGGCCAGAAACCCTCCCCTCCTTGTATAAGGGATATATATATATATTTTTTTTTCTTTTTATTATACTTTGTCGCTGTCTCCCGCGTTTGCGAGGTAGCGCAAGGAAACAGACGAAAGAAATATATATATATATATATATATATATATATATATATATATATATCTTTTTTTGCTTCATACTATTCGCCATTTCCCGCATTAGCGAGGTAGCGTTAAGAACAGAGGACTGGGCCTTTGAGGGAATATCCTCATCTGGCCCCATTCTGTGTTCTTTCTTTGGGGAAAAAAAAAAACAAGAGGGGAGGATTTCCAGCCCCCCGCTCCCTTCCCTTTTAGTCGCCTTCTACGACACGCAGGGAATACGTGGGAAGTATTCTTTCTCCCCTATCCCCAGGGATATATATATATTTATTAATTCTCCTCCAGTTGTTACCACTTTCTCTGACTTTTCTTTCCTCCATTTTTATAATTCTTGCCTAGCTCTGATCTCCCAGGTGGATATAAGAATTCATTACCCCATTTACAATTTCAGACTACAATTTCCATTGTTGTCTATTGACTGTCATTCATTTCATTTTCATCATTTACAGAGTGATGGATGCACAAGTTGTAGCTGATAGTTTCTGACAAAAGTGGTACAGTTGGATTCCTTCTACCCTCAGGATTTGAAAGTGTAGCACCTACAATTTACTGGTCTTGTACAACAGGCAGGACTCTTAAATAGAGAAATGTGTGCTTAAATGCACTCTACACTAACAGGTAATAATAGCATAAAGAATCCATTAGTACCACTTGTTAAAATCTATGAAACAAAAAAATCAGGAGGGACTACCACAGTCACATTCTGATAGAAATGTGACCCTCCTGCATACAGCAGTCACCAAACATTCACCTTATGCTTGCTCAGATTCCAGAGCTTTATTTGGTTTGTAAGCAGACATACAAACTGAATGATGCTCTCAGACAAGAGATGGGGGTGTGATATTAATGAAATCCTAGAACAGATATACCACTTTTATATGGAGGCTTGATATCCTAGTTTTTCTGTTAAGGATTCTTTGCGGCTACTGCAAGAAGTGGCATAAGAGAGGGGGCTTTTGCTTCAGTGCTTTTCAAAACTTTTAAGAGGGGAAACATGGGTTAAGTATTAATACTATTATATAGGTAAATTTGGAAATCAAAGAATAGGTACTTTTAAAGTCTAAAGACTTCATTTGTGAAGAAGTCCTTGATATCATTACATACCATTATGAAAACCATGTACAACTTGTCTATACCATATTTTTTCCTTTGACAGTAAAATTCAATTTCTAAAGAACTGTAAGACTCTAACCCCGTGTGATGGATCTCACAAATTAATGTAGACATCTGAATTCTCCCAACTTATTTGCAAAACTCGAATTAAGTCAGATTCAAATGTCTAAAAGCATATGTAATAGAAAATAATATGAATTTCAACACTCTAAAGGCAAGCCTTCTTGTTTAAATACAGCATCATTCTCTTTGTATATCGACACAAAACCAAGGATGGTCATTGCACAAGAGGACGGTATATATTGACCAGGACACCAAAGGCACCCTTCTTCTTCATTTACTATATGATTGACACACAAATGTATTTCTTAGTTTTATTGTCATTTTCCTATTTTTTCACCCACAATTTCTCCGTTCTCAAAGCCCTGCCCATATTACAAAATATTAAAACCAATCAAATTATAGGTGTTGCATCTAAATTCCCAAACCCCTATCACCTCTACACACTGACAATGCATTGCTGGTGTCCACAAATTAGGATACCATAAAAACTTGTCCGCAGACTTTAGAAATGCCCATTTCCTTTATAGTTAAATGAATTCCACAGACTGCCACTATGTCCTACAACTTATGAATCCAACTGAATCAGAATTTTGAATATATGTGCATAGAGATAATAGAATCTAATTAATATTACAGCATCTTACGCAAATCAAGAAAGATTCCAGCATTCCTATAAACTTACTCTCAACATACGCATTCACCTGAACCAAACGACTCTTGGCACTGTAATGTTCATTTTGATAATGAAATTTCACCAAGAACAGATCCCGGAAGTCATCTGTAGCTTAATATATACAAGTTAACTTTTATACCAATTAGTACTTAATAATATAATTATTAACCTAACTTCTCCCTTTTCTTCATAATCTTACTAGCGTTAAAAAAAAAAAAAAAAAAAATGGGCTTTAAGAGTGGACAAAGAATACCACTCTTAAATCACATTACAGTGGCAAGAGTTCATTATTCACAATTTCGCGGCGCATTACTGACCGGTAGGCAAGGCCTGGGATCAAACCCGCTGGGGTTCGAATCCTGGTGCGCGGCAGTCGGTCCACAGTCCACCCAGCTCTTCATCCAACCGTGCGCCTTGATAAACTGGGTACCTGGCATAGGCTGGGGAGTGCTGTACATACATACACAAGAGTAAAGACATGGTAGATATACACAAGGTTAAGAGACGGAGCAACAAGTGGAAAACTTTCTCCTAACAATCTTCGAAAATAAGCTCCTGGAATAGGATAAATTACACTCCCCTACATATGCATTATTGTCGTTATTCTACACTTTTATAACCATAAAGGTGTTGTTATTCACTTCAATCATCATTGAGAGTCGTACTGCTAAATGTAGTTTGCTTACCCTGGACTGACTACATTGACATATACACACATTCACTCTCTCTCTCTCTCTTGCATCATAACTGATTCTATCTCATACTTCTTTTTCTTCGCCTCTTACCTTATGCCTTCATGGAATGGCTGTTGTTTGCAATCTCGATCCTTCTTTTCGCCTTGTCCCCTACGTGTGCCCTTGTTCGCTTGTGTACCCGGCTGATGCAAATGGCGGCTGTTCTTCGGCGACGCAAAAATTTGAAATACCGCTCACACTTTATTCTTTGACTGCTACTCAGAGAACATGTTTTCCCTCACTGTTCCACTACAAATATTATCATTTTTATGTACTTAAGTGTCAAGCAAAATATAGTATACCGATTTCAATATAAAATACCATCCGAACTTGCCTGCCCGCTTTAACTTCAATCTTCATGGGCAAAACTACTTAAAAGCAATACTTTCTAGTGGGCAAATACGTTTTTGGGCAATTCTGCACGGTAATAGCCTATTTTTCGGGTACCGCATTTTAATTAGTTAATAATGTGTAAATGGGTGAGACCTATAGAACAGTGGGGTTAAGCCCATGCTTTGTTTGTCGCGTACTTACACCTCACCCAATTGCAAGATAAAGTATATCTATCTTCCCTGAAAACGATGACTTTTAATGGATTGTTTTGTTCCAGGGTTAGTGGGGGTATCTAAGAAGAGTCAGGTGTCTTCACTGAAATCGCTATATCGTGGTCATCACGGTCCACGGGGGATATGTTAGTAGTAATGAAGAGATGGGTTAATGATATACAGACAGCTGACGGGGAAAGTACTAGTGTTTAACTGGTGAAGATGCTTTCAGACGGACATGGACGACTGTTTCGTTCCTGTAGGGTACTTTCACAATTAGTAATGGTGTGGTTTGGGTGAAGTGGCCTTAGTGCTATTGCAGAGAATAATATACTGAGCAAGTCAGGATGGGAATGTATTGAGATCTTTGCTTCATTGTGTAAATGTAGAGAACTCCCGGTTGTTAAGCAGCATGATTGGTCTGAGTACTCTCTTCAGGGTGGTTTCCAGTTTTATCATATTTGCTTTTGTGTGGCTGAAAGACTAAGCAGGTGCAGCATAGTTTGGAGTGGAGAGGGTGACGCTATGGAATTCTTGTCCAAAGTGTGCGTGTCGCACCTATGTTGGTGGGAAGTTGGTGGCGAGAATGGTTAGGTTAGGTTAGGTCAGTCTCTAGCTGTCATGCAATAATGCCCGAAACCACAGCCCCCTTTCTACATCCAGGCCCCACACAGCTTTCCATGGTTTACCCGAGACGCTTCACATGCCCTGATTCAATCCACTGACAGCACGTCAACCCCGGTATACCACATCGATCCAATTCACTCTATTCCTTGCCCTCCTTTCACCCTCCTGCATGTTCAGGCCCCGATCACACAAAATCTTTTTCACTCCATCTTTCCACCTCCAATTTGGTCTCCCACTTCTCCTCGTTCCCTCCACCTCCGACACATATATCCTCTTGCTCAATCTTTCCTCACTCATTCTCTCCATGTGCCCAAACCATTTCAAAACACCCTCTTCTGCTCTCTCAACCACACTCTTTTTATTTCCACACATCTCTCTTACCCTTATGTTACTTACTCGATCAAACCACCTCACACCACACATTGTCCTCAAACATCTCATTTCCAGCACATCCACCCTCCTGCGCACAACTCTATCTATAGCCCACGCCTCGCAACCATACAAAATTTTTGGAACCACTATTCCTTCAAACATACCCATTTTTGCTTTCCGAGATAATGTTCTTGACTTCCACACATTCTTCAAGGCTCCCAGGATTTTCGCCCCCTCCCCCACCCTATGATCCACTTCCGCTTCCATGGTTCCATCCGCTGCCAGATCCACTCCCAGATATCTAAAACACTTTACTTCCTCCAGTTTTTCTCCATTCAAACTTACCTCCCAATTGACTTGACCCTCAACCCTACTGTACCTAACAACCTTGCTCTTATTCACATTTACTCTTAACTTTCTTCTTTCACACACTTTACCAAACTCAGTCACCAGCTTCTGCAGTTTCTCACATGAATCAGCCACCAGCGCTGTATCATCAGCGAACAACAACTGTCAAAATAGGTCAAATACTCATGTGAAGAAATTAATTCAGATAAAGATGAATATACATAAGAAGCAATGCATAAAATCCCTCAATGCATGTAAGTCAAAGACACACCTCAACAATTAGTTTATTTTTAGGATTAGTTACATATGAATGTAATGACCTACATGGCATTGAGCAGTGCATTGTGTGCTTCTAGTACCTATTTTGAAACATTTTAGTCATACAATGACATGCATTTACTGTCTTTACACAAGAAAGATAATTACCCTGGCAGATCCTCTTCCTATACATGTATTAAACACTGTCAAAGAGAAGAACTGTAACGAACTAGAATTACTTGTAATAATTATGGTGTAAAGAAAGTGGGTTACTGAGACTACAGCACATAATATAAATGAATGACAAGAAATTGGATTTTCCTTATACTGTATAACAAATCTTGTAGATACTATTTAAATTTCAACATGCATGAATAGAAGTTAGACTAGAAATAACAGAAATTTGAACACACAAAAATATGCACCATATATGAAAATAAAAAGAATGGAAAATACATAAAAAAGTAATATGGTCTTAGGCAATTTAGAAAAAATGAAAACTAATAATTCACATGTATCAGTAAACTTCTTCCCTTAACAAATCCATTCTATGTAACTGGTCAATCAAAATACTTCTAAAGCCTATGGCTAGCATACTGATTATCGTGAAAAGCTGACATCATCATTATCCATAAAGTGTAAGTATAATCTGACCATCATAATTCCATTAAGAGTAAACTTAATCTATTAAACTGTGGTTCTCAGCATAACCTTCGCAGCAACTAGTTCAGGCCTTTTTTTTTCTGTGCAACTCAAGTTGTCATTTCAATCTCTAAGTACGAGAAATATTTATCACAAAACTGTCAGCTCTATGGGACATCCACACCTTCTCGTATGCAAGCCTCATGGCCCAGATCTGGATCTACAAGCCTATGTTATTAATAACATATTTTGATTCACTTATACTTTCATGCCATAAGAAATAGTAATAACATGGATTGGTTACTGAGAATAGTTTTCTTAAATGAAAAAAAGGAAAACAATGTATGTATCACACAGTTATTCTTTTTTTCTTGATGGGATTCAGAAAATTATGCCAACCATCACAAAATCATGACACCAAAAACCTACTCTAAGCACATTGTGCCCCTTTGCATTTTCCAACAATCTCATCACATATACACCATCTCTTATAATGATGATGCTTACCTTATCATTAAGTTAGACATTAGTTAAGAGGGGGAAAAGCCTTGTACATTCTTTGTCTGGTTATGTCAAAGATTACAAAAATCTTTCACTACCATATCAACTATTTGTCTGTATTATAAAGAATCATTATGATAAAAAAAAATAATGCAAGGACAACCTCCTCTTTAATGGGGAAATAAAATCTTCCTACATTTCTGAAAAGAAAAAAACAGTCTAGCAGTTACTACAGCTTTGAGAAATTTGAATTACTGAAAATAAAATATTCTGCGAGAACATGAAAATAATAACCTTTTTCTCAAGAGAACTTTTAAATTCAGTATTTTTAACCTGAAAGCTAAAAGGATTTCTCACTGTGTAACTCACTTCCTGTATGTACCTAACTAAACTAACCAGGTAAGCAATGTTATCATAACAAAATAAAAAAGGTGTCAAAGAATACAAATATCCAAAACAATCTAATAATTTTATCAGTTGTAAATCTCCCTGGATAAATATTTTTCCATCTTACATAAATACTTTACAGTTCATTCGTTCCATCTTTGATCTCCAAACTTAACCCTTAAAAAGTGGCTAACATGAATTGATGATCTTTGGAAACTCGCTCAAACTTTTCCTAAGTCTGCTTAAATATCCAGCAGAAGTATTGTACCATTAGCAGACTATGAAAGTCTCTTCCATTGCTAAATAGGCACAGAATTCTTTTTTTTATTCTCAGTAATCCTACAGACACCATAATAAATGCACAGCCATTGACTTACAGAATGTGTGTACACGGTGACCCCATGGAAAATATGTAAGTTGTTGGATAATCTAAGTTATCAGGAGGAACACTTATGATATGTATCTGTTGATGAGGAGAGTGAAGAATAAAATGAGAAATGTGAAGAAATAAGTGACTTACAGAGTGGTTTTAGTGGCAGATTATGTAAGAAGGGAGGTATCTTAATTGAACATGCACTTATGGAAGATATTTAGTTACAATGGCACCTAATTCATTCTACAAATCCTGGGATAATGGATGAATTTGCTACAGATAATAGTTAAAGACCTAGTAAGAAACAACTCCTCCAATATCTTCTCTACACATGCCAGCCACTTAATCTCCTCACACTTACATGTAGCATGAAAGATGTAATATTTTTACATATATTCAAGTTATTCACCAGTAATTATCTGTGGCTGTGAATGAAATATGAATATGCACAAGAAATATGATTAAATTTTTAGCATAATGATATAAATGAATCCTCAACATTTTCCCTACACTTGCCAGCCAATTTCCTTCACACTAAATTTTAGTGTGAAAGGTATAATATTACTTAATTTATTTATGTTATATGCCTCACACATTATGACTGAAATAAGGGTACAATTAGAAAACAAGCTCAATTGAAAGTAACGATTCTATGTCTTCTTATATTACTAGGAGCTGTCAAATGCATCAATTACAACCCCTCCTGGTGCTTACTTAGCAGGGGATAAGGACAGCATAAAGATAATATAACTTTCTGTGGTTTTTCAGTAACTTTTTAATGCTAATCTATTATTTCATAAGAAGACTTTTCTATATTTTTTGCACATTCCAGGATAGAATCTGTAGACCTTGCCCACTGTTATACGGGTTGAAAATAAAAGAATGTTTACATGAAACACTGCACAAATAGTGAAACACACTCACTATATACATTTACTGCAAAGACCTACTCCAACAATACAACCATCGGCATCCATAATCAACATGCTACCACCAGTTGTTTTATAGATCTGACATAATACAATTCACCTATATCTTTCGCCTTCCAGTGCCTCCAGTAATTATTAATCACCAGCAAATCAAAATACTGTTGTGGCTATTTGTTATACAGTAACAACTAGACACTGACCTAACCCCAGCAAATAGCATTTACTTTGTACACCATGAGAAAAGGTTTCATTATGTAAAGAGAGGAAGTTCGCTTTTAAACATCACCAAGAGTATTGAGAGCCTGGTCATTGAACACAGACAGAAACAAGACCCTTCAATCATCTGAACCTGTTTACAGATACAGGTGGTATCCAGACAAAATACCATCAAAGACCACATGTTAGAAGGATTCAGCAGTCACTTGAAGTTTTAACAAACGACTCACAGGATTTGAGAGAATTCTGTTGCACATGGGATTAAGAACCATGATCTGACCAAAGGTGCTCTAGAATGTACATGTACATCAGACTTACATCTTCACAGAAACCAAAGTAAAGCTAATCTAAAATGTCATTTTTAAAAACATTTTTCCCCTTTTTAAAACATTTTTACCATGTACTGGAAAATGCCCAATCATTATAGGTACCTGCAGATAATAATCAGGTATAGATACTGTAAACCACTTGATCTCAGTATTGACACTTGAAATAGTAAATATTTTGGATAACACACACTCAAGGGAGGACTCTTCATAATTCAAGGCTACAGAGAGGTTGTGCATCCCTAACTCATTTTTTTTCTATTCTCAGCATCCAAATCATGATCAACAAAAGCTGCAATCCTTTTATTTGTGCATATTCATAAAGATATAAAAATTCTCAAGAACAACTTATACCATTTCACAAAGAATGGTTTTGTTGGAGACACTTGATGTCAATATCATGTAGGCTTGAAGAACACATGCATAATTATAATGTCCTGTTGGAGCAGCTAGATCCAAATGAAACACAAACCATTCCAAAACACTCCTCAACTTTCCAAACAGCTCATCCTATGCACACCAGCTACTTTTGGTCTTGAAAAATAAATATTAATTATCGAGTTGTTATTTCCCCTACGAGCAAGAGAGATTACAGTCTACAGCTAGTCAGGTGTTAGGATAAATCCTTGATTACAAAACAGCCAAATATCAAGTATCTGGGACCTTCTGTCAGAGCGCTGAAACCAGCATGTACTTTAAAAACAAGTGTCTATGTTTAAAAACATTCAGTGGACACAGACTGGTCAAACAGAAAGTTACACACACAGGATGTATACTGGTTTATCTAAAGCCAGAATGCATTCCTTGTAAGTCAAATTATCATTCATGATGGAAGAATAAAAAGTAATGGGCTTTTCCCTTACTCTAGCTAATGAAACTAAAACAAGAGCTACAAATAGGAATAAATGGTCAGGAAAAAAAAAGCCTCACTAAAATTTGTACTATGGATAAAATAATGCTTACCCATATAATACCTACAACCTACGTATATTGATGAACTGTTGCTGTTTTAAATCTAACTGATTTAATGAATCTATATGGAAAGTAGGAAAAACTGCCATTTTCTGTAGGACACAAAACTGAATTATACAACAATATATCTTATAACCCTTTAGATTATGGCAAAGGGCACATCTTTCTAGTAATTTGAAAATAAATTATTTTTTTCTTTTTTACATTTTCCACATGAGACTACCTTAAATATCTGTAACTGAATAAACCATACAAAAGATTTCTGAACCAGTCATGTGATTTCAAAGGTAACGAGACAATGTACACACTGAATGGGGAAACAGCAAATTCATTAAAATTTGCTACATCAGCATCTTTACTGGATAGCTGCAAGCTATCTCTGTTTCAAGGAAATATCTCTTTAAAACTGTGATACTCTTCACACTCAAGAAAGACTGGTAAGAAAGACGTAATCACAAGGCAAACTACCTCACAAGAGTCCTGAATCAGTCATGTACATGTTGCAGGCACCATTAATACAATACTCTTGGTTGGAAACATTTTTTCTATACGAGTCTTTCTCTTTTGAAATAAGTCCCAACACCAAGTAAGACTTTTTAAAGAATATCCACAATATCAGTATCATTTACTATAAGCCAAATAAGCCAAAGTTGTTTGATCAAGAGTAATATCTAAAGCAGGTTCAACTGCCCTATCTTCAGGTAAGCTGCACAAGACAATTATCCATTTCTAAGCAGCAGTCATTTCTGAACTTTTGCCAAAACTGTCAGATCCACATGAACAATACAAATGAGAGTTCTAAAAATCCTTTCTTAATATGAACTTTCAATTTCACTACTGAAATACCAACCATCTTTCCCTATCCCACATTATTTCTTTTATCAAGGATGGAACTCTGCTCCTAACTCTGATATCCGATAGAATTATAAACAATTTAAACAGAAACACTTACTCACTAGAGATAACTACAATAAATATAATGCAAACACAGGGTAACTGAAACAATACTTCTTTCAATCCACTCCAAGAAACAACTGTTCAGAAAACAATTATGGTAAAGTTTCATTCAACCTTTAAAAGTCTGAGTATGAACTATTTCCGTCACAATACTTCTAATCCAATTTCATAAGTCAATTATGTCATAATCATGAGCCAAATGAGGCACAGTATCACTCATGACTGGTTGCTTATAGTTCTAAACTAGACCCTCCACATTAGTGCAACTGGTCACACAATTTGGCCTATGGCAATAATTTAGACTATCATGATTATATTCTCAATAGAAAACTGACAATTATTTTCACATGACACAATGAAGGTATGATAAAGCTACAAATACACTTGTGACATGCAGTGATTGTCACATAAATGGGGATCTGGCTTGTAATGCTTGTCCAGGCTTGCCAGTGCTTTTCAAAATCAAGTACATGTAAAATTTGCAATTTTCAAAGTGATATTTTTCAAGGTATGTCTGCCTCTGTAGACTTACATTACAGGTTTGTTGTTTTCATGAACCATGGATCCTAATGACTGAGATATCATCATGAAGGGCAAAAAACAATTCTTATTCTTTAATCCTGTAACGAGTCAACACATAAATGACATGTCAATGTGATTTCCAAGGTTTAATTGAATGAAACTTTGACCATATAGTTTGAGCAATCCACTAGATAAACAACGAGGTCTGCATAAATGGTAATTATCTATCTCCCTTATAACTTTACAAATGGCTAAAAGACATTTTCCCATTCTTATCTCATTCATAATGCCTTCACATCTCAACCATTTAGTTTGTGGACTGAAAATGTTCCAGTAGAAGACAGAAGACAGTCTGTTTAAGTGTAACAATAGTTCGGTTCTTAAACTGGTTTTCCAGGTCTATAATTGGTGGTTGTGCATACGATGGGTTGTATGGAAATGAATACTATGTTACAGTGGTTTGGGCATCCCATATATCAGTCAAGCTACTCTGAAAAAACACAATGATCAAGCACCAGTTTAGAAAGATATCAAGTGCTGAAAAGATGCTGTGAAATTATGTTAACATTATATACCCTTTTACATCTTTCAGTGCAATTGACCACAGAACCCATATTAATCCACATGTGGACTGACTATCTAGATGTACGGTTTTTCACATTCATACTGTGCAAAAGTAGAATGGAAATAACAGTACACTTAACTTCTATATGCAGACATATTCCTTCAGTTAAAGAATTCTACCTAATTCTATCAATGATTAGTATAAAGCTATACTCTTAGAACTGATACACAGTACATATTTACAAATGCAGGATAGTTCCATATTGAGCTCAAACAGAATAAACAGGCTTCTTATTCAGCCAGTCAAACCTTCAAAAATGATGGAAGTACTTTCTCCGAGACTAAAACTGTCAATACTTAAAAACATGAAGCATAACACAGCTTCTTACAGAATATTTCACAAAAGCCTTTTTCTCTACAATATTGCAGAACCAACATCAAGCTCTCTGTACGATGAAAGAGCACAGTATGATGTCATATCAACAGTTTATGAGAAACCATGTATGAAACTCCAATAACAGCAGGATACCTTCCTACAGCTTTCAGCTTCATCAAAATTTCTATGAATCTGAACAGTACTGCAATGGCACTAATGGACGGCACATGACTATAAACACATGGTGGCATTTGTAATATAAGAAAGTTTACATGTTGAAGAACACGAGATTCTGGCTTTCAAAATTAGCATTATGGTTTATGTAACATTTACTGAAAATCTGTGATACTCAAAGACTTAATTAAAAATAAAACTTACAATTAAATTCCTTTCTAGAAGAATACTGGTAGAATACAGGGCTCAACTTACATGATAGCTAAAGCAGCCTGCTAAAGTTTCTTTACATATGTTTAAAATTTTTGTTACATATCATACAACAGGTGTGGAAGCCAAAGTATTGGCAAGAGTATCTGAGTGGTCATTCTACTTAAATGTGGGATATGGTTTAAAGAACACAGAAAAGCTTACACATATTTATGATGCACTGCATATCAAATTGATCTATGAATATAAAAATTACAAAAACCTTATAATGAAACACATTTTTGTTATTGCTGCAATATATGTCAAGTGGCAGGCTTATGGCAGCTGGTGGGAAGAGTTGCCTCTACAGCAGCCACTGAGCTGAGCTTTCTAGCAAGCAACTGCTGGAATGAACAACTGCATGCAGCTACTAGATCATATGACTTGCAACAGCAAATGAGTCAAACTGCTACCATATGCTGATGAAGCAAGCCAACCTGATTGCAACTACAGCAGCCAATGGGTCAAAATGTTCTCCCAGTAACCACCTCATCAAACCATCCCACTGATAGCTGCTGGATTAGCACCTACACAGTATACCACTAAAACTAAACAGCTGACATTTCAAACATTTATATATTGTTTATAGCATCTACCAAGTACATGCTGACAAATAACAAGCTGACATATGTAACGTAGAGAACTTAAGAAGTATGAAACTTAGGTAATCAGATAATCCACAAGGACCTGATCATCTAAGAGCTTTGGCATACAAAGTATAGTCTTGCTTTCCTCAGTGGGAAAAAGGATGAATATTAAAGAATTTAAATATTCAGCTGCACAGAGTTAGGCACCTGATAGAATATAAAGGATTTTGATTACAAGACTGGTACTTAAGGATTAAAACTGGTTACTTCACAGCAAATTGTGTGCTTATAAAAGGGAATGAAAACTTAACATACACTGCACATCCAGAATGTATGTACTATTTTTTAAAGAAACAAGTTGTACTAAATGGACTTGCTACTGTACACTGTACAGAATGTCACTATTGTGAAACAGACAAAAACTTTAAAATAATATAATTCTCAAGCTGAATCTACTTAAATCTATTCCAGTCTGAAGTGGAATATCTTAATGTTACATAATATTTAAAAAACTTAAGAACTAACAGTGAAAGAAGCTTCTGCGGGTTAGTGTGAGGAAGCCAGTGGGCTCCCTAACGTGGCACTTTGAGGTGAAAAACTTAAAACTATATCCTTAACAGAAAGGTACATAACATCAAGTACACACCTTTGGCATTATGGTGGGAATAAGAACTAACACTGGGCAAGAAATAATTAACCTTGCTTACCTCTACTTGGCTGCTATTCTGTACAATCATATCTTTAACAAACAAAAAAAAAATTACTTGGCAAAAACTAAAATGGCACATAATACAATACATACACACAAATACCTTTATCGTTCTAGACTGAGTTGACTCAAAACATTAACCAGTAATAACAAGATAAGTTAGTTTTTCATCTAGAGGTGACTTGCATTCCTGCCCTAAGAGTACTTCAATTTACAGTTGACTTGAAATCTAAATCTCTTCTTCCCCATATAAAGGGAACAGCACATCAATCAATTTCATCTCACTTATATAAATACCCAGTATTCCAGCTACTCAAGTCTCAACAAATCAAAACGAACTCTGTCTTGTACCAACCTCATTCAATCCATTTTTGATAAGTAAAATCTTCTTTCAAACCTAACAGCGCAGGACATGATTAAACCATTCACTATATATGACTATTCATGAATTAAAATTCATTTGTTACTTAGTGCAACCAAGACATAATTAATCATGGCTCAATTTCAAGCAAAGCTGGATCAGAAAGTTTACGAACAATAAAGGCATCAGCAGCTGATATGATTATTGGCACTACCTTTTGCAAAGGCTCACCATGAACCAGAAATTTTTAAAAATCTGTTTGATTTGCAAGGCATTATCTCTGTCTTTACTAATGGGCTTCACACAATCTGAGGCATCTGATACTGTAAAGGAATTCATATGCCCCTCACCCTCTTTTTTGTAGCAGCAGACATGGCCTGTGCAAAAGTTTGCCTTACTCGGAGCCATGTCACTTGAAAAGGTTGCATAATGTGTACTCTTCTGGAAATGGCTCTTTTATACTGCAGCAAAATCCTAAGCCTGGATGTAATGGCTGCTTGATGTCCAAAGTCCAATTACTCCATATCCTCTATAGCAAACAGTGAGATATCTACAACAATTAGATCTTCATTCATGTCATGGGAGGTTTAATCACTTTGAGTATGAGATAACTTGTTAGGACCTAAGTAACTGAGAGGTTATGCATCTTTATCATCCCAGATATAGATTCATGACTGCAATAAAGGATTAAAAATCCATTATTTTGTATCAAACATCAGAATACTTTACCTGACTGTGTCTGACTCATGATACAAATCTGCCTTCATCACTGAAAAAAGGCAACTAATACTGTGCACACTGCAAAAATCATGAATAAAAAGAAAAAGAGGTCTCTGAACCACCATGTTGTATACTGGTAAGTTACCAAGGATGGTCATACTTAAAGTATTATACAAACTATCTGTCACAAATAGCAGAAACAAAGTTGGCGTGTTTGTAGCTGCCTAGTTAAGATAAAATATTGACTCCCTCTCAGACATGTTCAGAGTACAGCACTTGTTTTTTAAGTATCAAATACTGCCTACTTTGACTGAGACAATGTTTCTTTATGAGAAAGTCTACTACACAATATTGGAACATCAGGGATACACTCATAATAAACTACAATAATTATCATTGCATCTAATTTCCCTTCAAGAAACACAAAAGCTTAACTACTTCTAAGAATGAAAAAAAGAAAATAAGTACATATGTATATATGTACAATCCCCTTAAAGCCCTACTGAGTTTCACAAATGTTATACTTACAGGCACTAGGATTATCAGTGTGCTTCATGAATAAATTTCCTCCATATCATTAATTGCCAAATAATCAGAGTCATCTTTAGGATAACAATATAATTCAAATATTCACAGTAATTCAAGACTGAAACTTTAAAAAGACTGCTCAACTGATATAGCATGCACCAATCATCCCTATGACATAATAATAAAATACAATGCCGAAGTTTAAGTGACAACTCGTCTTTACCTGTCTCAACTACCTTTAGTTAAACCCACATCTCACAGGTGACGTCATTAGCAAATGGCAAAACAAGAGCAGTATTTAGATTAATCAAACATTTCAACAAAATCATATTTTCACATAAACAATATTGTTTTCATTTTTCTTAAGAGAATGTGGAATGACTTATGCATGTAAGGAGACTGGGGGCTTTCTTTTACAGTTGGTCTCTGTAGTGGATATAAGGCATTTAAACAAGTCTCTGAAAGCCTTTTCTAACCTGTAAAAAGCAATTTTATGGCCTTATGTTATCTGATTTTAATGTTCCCAAAAATCTGCAAGTCCTCAAAAAAATGACACCTTTCTTTTGCCTGGCTAACATTTTCAAAGAACACTTCATAAATCTTTTTTAAGTTACAAAATGTCCATCATGACTGATGTTATTTTGGTGCTAAATAACATACATGATACAAAAGACTTTCAAATACTCACACTTACTATTCCCATGTACCACTTTACGATTATTTTTCAAGAGCTCACCAAAACAGCAAGCAGGAAACATATAGCAATGACACAAATAAATGTAATGTGTTTAGTGCAATGTATAGCAGCCAAAGGTTGACAGGAATATTCAAGTTGCCAGATGTTGATTATGGCACAACAAATCAATATACAGTTAGGATATTGGGCATACAGAATGTAGTTAAATCATTAAAGAGGCAATGCTTAATCCCGGAATGTCTATGATATAAACATAGGAAAGGGATCTTTAGGGTTTACACTATTATCACTGATGGTCCTGAGCATAACAGATTAGAATTGTGCAGAAACTACAAAAGATCTCAGCCCAGCTTCAAAAACGTCCCCTACTCACAAATTTTCAGACAAAGAGGACAACTTAGTCACCAATACATTCTAAATAAACAACAGACGATATCATCAACACACAAGATAATACAAGTGGACTTACTGCAATGTAAAGTATGAAAGGAAACATAACTGATTGAAATAGCAATTTCTGGAGAGGCAAAAGTATAAGAAATAAGCCTTATCTTATCTGAAAAAAATTTCAAAGAGGCAATTTGTTTCTATTGGCAAAATGTTATGGTAGAGTCTATTTGTAACGTGATATGTCAGTCCATTTTGACATGCTTAACATGAAGTCAGCAAAACTTTTATTTGGACTTTCATGCGTCTCACCAAAACTAACCCTTTTCTCCTTTAACAGGTGTTCTAACAGCAAATATCAATTTTCAAATTGTATAAACAATGAATAAGCTGTACTATTATAATTACGAGTGCATTTTTTTAATTGCCTGCTTTCAAGGTACTACCAATCAGCAGGGTAACAGTGGTAAATGCAGGTGACCATCACTTAACACATGATCTTAAATAACTGCAACTTGTAAAGAATGTCAAATCATAGGCTACTTTATCACACCAGTGTAAGACATTCATGGGCTGAAAAACAAGAGTGAGCAGTGTCTGATGAATGAGTCAATCTGTCTCTCCCAGCATCAAAACAAAAGAAACAAAGCAAAAAATACCCGTAACTTATGAACATGATCAAAACTACTTCTACAGAATCAAGAGATTCATTTGAATTCTAAAACTACACAAAGTTAAGAGATTCTTTAAAAGTATATGTAAATATCATAAAAAGAAAGCAAAGGACCATGTATCAGTGAAATTAAGCTGCCACTGACTCATCCTACTCATACCTTCTGTGATGTGATTCTTGCTTATACGTCCAGGTGTTTCATATTTCCATATACTCCACTCTTGTAATGATATATGCCATGCCATACGTGATATAATTAATCATACATTTCAAATATATACTAACATGTAAATTACTTTTACAATAAAATTAATTCATAATCAATAAATTCTACTCAGTACAACTTTTCTTCTTTTTACAGCAAAACCTTTCCCTGCAACTGAATCCTTATCTAAAAATATGAGAGCTAAAAACGCAAAAATCTGCTGAATAAAAAAAAAATCTTTTAAGTTTATACCCTTACAACTTACAGACTGTAGAGGAGCAACAAATTCCAAAGTATGAGAGATCTACAAAATAATTCAATATGTGTATACGAATCATAATATCCACTGAATCAAAATTCAGGATGCTTTGAAAGAAAATCAGTTGACTTTAAATAATAATTTTAACAAATGACAGTGCATCTGAAGCCAATTAATACCACCTTAAGCAATAGCTAAAATGGGCAAGTATAAATACAATTCAACAGTACAACTATAAGTAAAGTAAACTTTACTGATGTACAACAGAAGGAAAGGAGGAAGAAAGAGGTCAAATCTGGGTAATCCATCTTATTTCATGCTCAAGGAATAGCTCTGTTGTATCGTAACTATCATAACTCTCAGTTGGTTTTCAGATTAGGTTATATGCAAGTGTGTGTACTGAAGGACCTAACTTTCTCCCACTGCATGCTGTAACTTAAGTCACTGAAAAGTATTCCAAAGCAATCAATAAACCTACTTTAAGGAATACAGTCCTAATTCATAGAGACGATAAATGAGCAATTCTCAAATGAACAGTGGTCATAGGTGTAATAATAGTGTATACAATAATCACGACAGAGGACTGAAGTACAGCTATAATGGAGTACCATGAAAATAACTAAATAATAATAAGGCCTACTTGTTAAGGTTATAACAGTACTTTTATGTAACTACCTTTTCATGATGACTCAATCTGACAAACCTGACGACTTTAATTAGATGAAATCACTGATGAGACTGTATACAAATTTACCCATTTATATTCTCAGAAGCCAGTATGAGAAAGTTGACAGTAATAACTAGCCACTGGTTTCTCTACTCTGAGCCCAATATGTAGAATATGCAGTTATCCAACATTCTGGATAAATGGTAAAAGTTCTTGTTAACTGAATGATTAAAGTATCAACATGTTTTGAACACCATGAAAAAAGGGTTGGTTAAGACTGAATATTTCCTTCCATACAGGGGTATCAATTATTCTACCACCTTGCTTAGTAGAATACTACAATGAACTCAGATCCATAATAAAGGGTCATGGAGCACCATACTAGGAAACTGAGAAGACCAAGAATGACAAGGCATGTATATCACACATATAAGTACGATGATAGGACGGAAATGTCAAGTTTTGCTGACTGCGATATTATATCATAATATATCATACAGACACTTTCTTTTCCAATATTAAATACCATTTACAGAGAAGGTAAATCCACATCACAAAATTTTCCTCACTTAACCAAACCAACTGGTTCAAAATCAAAAACTGTTACATTAAAAGGATTCCATAATCATAGGTAGATCTTGTTCATATTGTACAAAACTTTTCAAATGCAAATCAAAGCTCAGTAATAGGTCCCACAATAGTGACACCATGAATGTACCTAGGTTCTCGCTCATTAATGACACTAGGCCCTTGTGGCTGGTGGTGATGTGGGGAGGCATTAGGGGTATGGCTCAGAGATGAAGAAAGGTTTGTGTGATGTGAATGAATGGACGCTGACTGGATGGGAGCAGACTGTGTCATGGTAGAATGAATAATGCTAGTGTGACTGCTATGGGTTGTATTCAGGGTGGAATGAGGGCTGGACGTATGAGGCAACAAGTAACTGGAATGCACATTTGTTGTGGAATGACTTGAGGTACTAGGTATATCTCCTCTCCTCCATGATGAAGCTGAGGCTGTTTCTACAGATTCCAGAGATGACAGACTGTCCCTCGGTTCCCCTTCAGAGGAAGTTGAAGTAGGAGGGTTGTGATGCCCTGAGTTTGGGGGTCCATCTGCAGGAGGACCATGAAGACTGAGGTCTACTAAAGTCAGTTTAGTGCTCTCTTGTCGTAAACTTGGCTCAACAACATTCAGGCCATTCACTTTCTTGCGCAAAACATTTACCAGTCGCTCCAAGCGTGTGCAATGGTCATGCAGCTGCCATCTCAAAGTTTCACTCTCTCGCAACTGTGTACAGAGACCTTCCATATACTCAGCTGAGATGCGACTGATACCTATAAAAGAAGGTTATTTTAAGTTAAAAACATGATACTTCATGCAAAAGGGTCTATTTTGATTATACAATAAATTTCTGCCCTAAGAATAACAAAAGATCTTATGAAGAGTTACTAAACAAGTTAAAAATGAGAAGAACATGCAACAGATTATATTCCTCTATAAATTGGCCAACAACTGCCCACTATTGTTTTATAAAATCTATGTATTCATACAGTATCTAGGTCTTGGAATAAGAGATGACAAGGATGACAAGTAGATTATATGATGGAGTGGGATATAAAGAAAACAACTGAAAAGGTAAACTAAAAATCATCCAATGACTTTGAACATATATCCTAGCAACATCACATTTATGAGTACAAATGACAAGCATCTTCCATCAGGCTGGGCTAGCAAGAACTGCTTACCATACAGGCTAAAGACATCTGATACTCCTAGGCAATCACCCAGCCAACCACAATGCAGAACCAATGCTCTTCTTTTCTAAATTTGGAAAGTCTAAGTTTGGTGCTGCCGTCCTACTTTTGACGTACTGCTCCCTAACTGGTAAGGACCACTTAAGAGGAGGTAGATTTATCTGCATATCTTACCCATTCAGTCACTCCAACTGGAATCATCTTTGTTTATGAGTAAAACTAAGCCCTCTGCTACTTTCCATCCACATATTATGATAATTTACCTCTACTATCAAGTTAGTCAAGCTGTAAAGCCAATCACAGAAATGCAAATACTTTACAGTACTAATAACAGTAGTAAAGGCTTTACCGGAATCTAGCTTGGCAATTTTTCTAGCCATGTATGGTGATGCTGGCACACAACAGTCTTCCAATCAGAAGACAATGATTTTTAAACATTGTCATCACTGGTTTTGCTTCCTTAATTCTAAAAGTTCTCAGTATAACAACACATCACTTTTTTGACAATTCCTTTGTTGTGTTCCAAGATGTGAGGTCTTACAAGCCAATACCACTGCCATCAGTCGAGGAACTTGTACCCTTACTTCTGATTCTTTCTTTTTCATCTATCCTTCTTTTAATCAGGCTCTGAATGTTCAACCGTGAAGGACAGTATCTTGTTGACACTAGAGTTTGCTGCAATATAGCACTTGGAATACCAAGTAGTCTTTGAACTCAATGATACATCCAATTACGGATCCAAAAGAAACCAATTAATCTAGTAAGGCCACTTACAATATTTAACAACTACTAGAAACAAAAGAAAATCAGAGAAAGTCATTTAAAGTAATCAGGTTTCTACTTGACTGTCACTCTGAGGCCCAGCAGAGACAAACATACCTTGAGCAGCTCCTGCAACACCTTCGCCTCCCTCATGCATGGTATGGTGGATGGTCGTCGCTAGCCGCAAAGTGCGTAGTTCATCCTCCAAGGTGGCAAGCTGAGACAGCATGGCAGCCTCACGGTCACCAAGGGACCTCTGCTCCGACCCCTGGTTAGCCATATACTCTCCACTTCAAAATCTTTTGTGTTTTTTCACAAATCTAGCTAAACTCAATACTACAGTCCATTATTTGAAGCTATTCATCTTACAATATTCTCATGATACTTTACAGATTTTCTACACAAGGAAAATTTTTCAATATCTGCAATTTCTCCATCAAACACCAAAATGATACAAAAATACCAAAGTTATTAAATTGACACACAAACTCAAGGCTACAAAGAAATATTCTTTTAGCATAAAGAGACCTTAATACTGTCCACCATGCAAAGGTAAACAAGTGGCCAAAATAGCCCAGTCCCTGGAAGCACGACATGCACTGAAGAGTAACCACATGCTTGGCAGAAACCAGCAGCAACAGGATAGCAGAGCCCAACGAGCCAGTCTTCACTGCTCCCCGAGGAAAAAAAGAAGCTTAGTATAAAAGTTTTGCTTACAGTTTATTTGTATCTAGTGCCTTAAGAGTCCTGATATGGGAAGCTGATTTGCTTTTGTAGCTTACAAAGTAAAAACATTTTCACATTTAGCTAGTGCAACATTCATCCCAAGGTCATCTTTTACACAGAAATCTCAAAATATTTTTATAAACAAGCATAAGCTTATGCCAAGCCAAAATTTGATATTCTAACCCCCTTCATTAAATGCTGAAGAATATTCTGCACTGACCACACTGTCTGATGTAGGCAAACAATCTCTAACCAAATTTTGTTTACACACATCAATTTTTTTGCATATTCAAAAGAATGTACACTGATTATAGGCAAAACTGCCACACAACTATTTGCAATCAGAAGAAAAATTTAAACATTGATAACTTGTGAGTGACATGTTCACACACTAAAGCAAAGATCAGTTTTTATATATGGGACTTTCTATAGTCTAGTATGAGCATGCTAAATATATCAGCAGTTTATCATCAAGGACCACCTCACACCAAAGGATCCCACCTTACCCTGCTCTCATGAGGAGTGCAGCCTTACAGCTGTAAGACGACAATTAAAGTGGTCCTGGGGCTACATAACTAACACATTTTTTCCTTATGCTTTCTTCTCCTTATTTTCCTGACCTCTGTAATTTTTGTTGTTCACAAGAACACCCGCCTACACATTAAAAGTGTATATGTGTATCTGTATGGGGAGGTACTGAAAATACCAGATACAAGAGATTTCCTGTTAGTAAAGCTGTTCCTGTAACAGTCATCTTGCCTCTATATACACTGTTCCTGTTCAACCCTCCTTACCATATTAAGTTGATAGTTTGTCCAATACTTGACAGTCTACATGTGTCATGTTAGTCACAATGATGAGTAGTTTCTAAACCTGAGATCTCTTGCTGAAACGTGGCAAAATTCTTGTCACTAGAAATAGAAAATACTTCCTGTTACTGATGAAATTCTTGACAACTTCACACAGTTCAGGGAATCTATTAGGCACAAATGATATTTACAAAAATATTATAATTGCAATACTCTTCTCTAAAATAGATCCATGATCTTATTAATAAGTGGTGCCTGTTGTTGCCACTCCTGTAGCTGACAAGTGATTAGACCATATAAGATTGGCTATCTGGGTATGTGAATAAAGAGTTGCAGTTATATAAGCTTGTGCACTTGATCAGAAGGAACAGGCTTTCATTCTTCAGGTGCAGCTGTGTGCAGAAATAAACCTTTAATCATTCACAAAACCAACAGTTCTATAATGATTATGGTTTAATATGGAATTTTCATATCACCACACCTACACTACAATTATGATGCTACTGCTCATTTCTCTGTAACAACATCAAACACACCAAAACAGACAACTTGTGTATAACACATCAATTACGCAGATATCAAAATTCATCATCAACCTCCAGGGATATCTGTTATCATTAAACTGCCCTTATCTACTTAAAAGTTTTTAGAAGTAAAGGTATCCATTCATATTGATACAGAGAGTGAAGTGACAGTCCAAAAAAAACATGAAAAATGAACAAATTTTCTGGTATTATGAATAGGGTGCAAAATATTTCGACATCCATTTATGTATTTCAAAACTTTAAATATGAAGAATAATGTGAATCTTAAAGATTTTTGGGGCTTGAAGTCCAGCTTGAAAAGATGCCTGTTCATAAGTTCATATAACATACATTTCCCAAGTAATTCTTTGAACATTTAGATTTCTGTACTGATGCACTTACCATATACCAAAGCGAGGTGTAAATATGTAAAATTTTCAAATACTATTTTCCTTAGAGAATGAAAAATCCCAAACTGCAAACTACAGAGAAGAATGCATACAAAAAATCTACAGCACAAGACAGTGAATACTACTGTGATCCATACAGACTAAACAAAACTTCTGCAAACACCCAAATGCAAAAAAACCATGCCTCTACCAGTGATGCCCAATATGCATTCACAAGAATACCTGTGTATAAGCTGGAGGAGCTGAGGTGTATACAGTACCAGAAGGCATGGATGAGGGAGTATAATCACTAGATCTGCGATGGCGTCTGTCACTACGTCTTGGAGAATTGGTGCAGCTACTGTTACCAGCAGATGGAAGATCCTGACAAGGGTTTTGGCAAGTGTCAGCTGGGATAAATAATTCAACACCTTTATATAAAAGGAGGTTTGTGCGCATGGGTGCAGGTGGGTTGGTAAAGGTGAGCAGATACAAGTGGGTAAGTTAGTGGGTGGGTGGATAGAAGATGGGAGTTGGTAAGGATAAGTCAAATGATGGATTTAGGTTGGTATATAGGAGTAGGTGGGGTCAAGTATGTGTTACTGTAAGGGTTAATAAGCAAGAGTGGAGATAAGCTGTACAGACAGGTAAAATGCTCATTTGAGTATTTGTGAATAAGAAAAGGTGGATGGGTTTGAGTACAGTGCATAAATGTGGGCTGGGAAGAGAATACGGTTGCATCAGATTGAACATTGGTGATTTGTGTCAGTCAGCGGATGTGGGGTAGATATGGGTGTCTGTATTGAGTAAATGGGCATGGGTGGGTATATAGGTAGGTGTTAGAGGATAGGTGAATGGGCAGGTGTGAATAGGTTTGTGGGTTAGTGTGGGAAAATGGGTGGGTGAATGTGTGGCTGGTAACTGGGTAAGTGAATCAGTGGGTGGGTGTGGGCATGTGGGCATGTAGGTTTGGGTGAGTGGGAAGACAGCTGCATGGAATTAACCATGGGTAAGTAGATAATCTGTAAGCATGGGGTAATTAGGTGGATAAGTAATGAGAGCAGATGGATAGATAAGGTGCACTATGTGTGTGTAGGTGTATGGTTAAATTCAACAAAATGAATGTTGGTGGCAGGATGATTATTAACCAAATGATGGGCATCCACAGATGAATGAGTGGGTGCAAGAGGGTAGACTGAGATGGTGGGCTGATGAGCAACTTGCTATAGTGGAGGGATGTGCGATATATAGGTATATACATTTCTTCAAGTATATATCATGTTGATTTTTGAGGTTCACATAAATCATCAACAGGGTCTACTGACTGGTTAAGAGGATGGGACAAGTAAGTGGAAAGACAGGATGATGGATTGATGAGTGAATGTGATGGGTGTGTGTGAGTTTAGGAGAAAAGCTGGTATGATGATTGGATGATAAGGGAGGTTGTGAGTCTCAGTACGAAGGTGAGCTGATACATGGATGTAGTGGGTGAAGTTTAAATTGGATGGTGGGCTGATCAGTAATGAATATGGGTAAATGAATGACTTGTAAGGGGAGGAAATGATGATTAATGATATATGTTTCACGATCCATTTCCTGGCTTGGACACAGGTGAATGACCTCTACATTTATGTCTAAAAATGCCAAATTTCCCATCAAGATCATAGGCCATATACACAATGTAACTCCATTTCTTAAAACACCCTAGTAAAACAACAAAATATAGGGCACTACTGTTCAGATATTTGTATTTAATTGAAATTTGATTAATAAATCCTTTTACCGTGATCATAATCATCTATATTTCTACTGCACACTTTATCAACTGTATTCATAGGCATTGCTCCACTACAATTCTGACAATTTTTACTCCCTATACTTAACATATCTGAGCATTTACTGATTCTGTCCAGTCATCTGGATAATGACAACTTTCCTGGCCCCTTACACACCTCATGAGTCCATTCAATAGCAGTTTCACCCCCATTCTTTATCAACTCACTCACTATTCTTCAGATGAATTACTGCCCTTCTCACTTCCTCCTTTTTAATGTCTTTCCTCCTTACCCACACTATGGCTACAGAGCTGCTCATCTTTATAGCAGCTGCTGTTAATGCACCCTTAAGATGCTTTCACACCACCTCAAACTAACTTTGAACTATTTCTCCACTATCTCTTAGCTTCTCATTCAATATCTCTTAGTTCATAAGTTTCATACTTTCTTTACTTTTCTCCTTTCAATGCCATATAAAAATACCACAACAGCTGAGGCCTAACTAAAACTGAAAAAACATAGTTGAACACTCCAAGTTTCCACATACTTGTTCAGCGGTATCCACATTGCTGCCAGGGCCACTGGTTCCCCGAGGTGAGAGACTCAATTTGTCCATCATGGTTCTGCTATGAGTCAGGGCCGCATCTCGTTCCTCATTGGCAAGTTTGATTCTTGACATCATAGCCTCATCTCGTACTTTTTGTGCAGCATGTATCTGCCCAACCATTTCTAAAAAATAAAAATAAAGTTAATTTTGAATGAGTCCTTTCTCTATCTGGACAATATAATGTATATGAAGTCCTAAAGTGTGGTACTGTGCTACTCTCCCTACACACACACACACACACACACACCTGTCAAGAAGCTGATTCAATAATGAACGTACCAACTATCTAAAATCACTAATAAATCATCAAAAATAATTTGACTGCACATTACCACCTATGTGTCTGTGTGAGGACCATCTGTTCAACTACCCCACATCTATAGCCCTACTGTACACTGTTGTATGTATTTTCTCAGTACACTATAAGCCCCTGCCTATAATCAGTTCAATAAATCAACAATTAATATTATATGTCAAGAATCCTAGCTGTGGGAATTAACCATTTGTAAGGAACAAATGGCATGACTAAATGAATGAAGAAAGAAATGAAGAGGTGTTCAAGAGATTTGATATGACAGGATATCCAAAGGGACTGAACTTTTTTGAGGTCAATTGAGTGAAATGTAATACTTTGAGGGGGTTTGAGCAACTGGGATGAATGGCAGATGGGGAGTTTACAAGGAAAGTGAATGACAGCACAACTAATGGGGTTAGTGTGAGAGGAAGACCACCAATGACATGGGGAAAAAGTGGAAGAGTACTGGAGGGAGGGAAATGGTGGAAGAACAAGTGGAATGGTATATGCAAGGGAGGCATATAAGGGCAGTGATAAGTGAAAACTCTTTTGCCATGGCCATCCTCTGGATGAGAGGTACCGGAGGGGACATCAGAGATATAGACAGAAAAATGAATAATATCATCATCATTAAGGAAGAGCACTGGCAGTGATGTACAAAGCCATCACAGCAGTAGCAGTCATATTTCCCTTTGCTGACCCATATCCCTTTCTTTCTCTGCCTCATACATGTGTGAGGTGCTGTAACTCAATCTGCAACAAAACCTATTCTCTATCTCTTGATCAATACTCAACAAATTGTATCTCACATTTCCTTAATCCCTGGGGATGTAGATATGTAAACTACCTACACTTCCTGCATGCTGAGTGATACAGCTAACAGGGGGATGAGCAGGGGCCTGGAAATACTCTCCTTAATGTATTGTCACTTTTCTAAATGACAGAACAGAAATCAACACCGTCTACATGACAGAACAGGAGCCAAGCAATTAGCAATCCTTCAAGGGTCAGGTTGAAAGTGTGTTAATGTAATCTGAACAAGATGAGGGGAGAAATGGGTAATATATTTTGGGAGAGACCTTAATGTTTTGGCTCTTAATTGAACTTACCCTCAAATGGAAGGGAGAAGAATGGTTTGGAAATGTCCAATGGCTTAAGTTTAGGGTTTGTTAGCAGGCAAGAACAAAGGATGAGGTGGTACTCTAATGATGGAGTTACAAGAATGCATTAAAATATGTAAGGAAGTGAGTTCCAGACTGATGTATGGGAGAATGAAAACAGATTACCAAAGGTAGATCACTGTGTGCTTTTGCACCCAACAGCAAATAGAGTGTGGAAGAGAGAGGGGGACCTTTGGGAGGAGCAAGTGAGTGGTTCAGCAATCTTGATGCAATAGATCAAGTCTTAATGGGGACAGATTTTAATGGAAGAGTGTTTTGTCACACATGAAGGTACAATTGGGGATATGGGGTACCCAGTATAAATAATGTTGGCGAACAGCTGGTTGAAATGTGTCCTGAATGAAAAAGGATTTTCTGGAAGGTGTTATGAATATATATTGTACAACAAAAGCTTCACAAAGCAGTTGAGTTTTCATCAAGAGAGTAAAGAATGTGTGCAGGAAGAAAGCGAGGAAAATGACTGATTCCAATTGAAGGTGGCTCTGCATTGAGGGGGTATGATGTCACCATGGCCGTTAACTCCATGTACGGATGATGTGGTAAGGGAAGCAGATGTAAGGGTACTGGAGAGAGGGGCAGATCTGCTGTCTCGTGGGGTTGGAAAGGGGTTGGGGGGCTGGTTAGTCAGTTGTTATCTGCAGACATCATAACTCATGAAACACTCATGTGAGAACGATGTCTGAGTTTAGGAGAGTGTGAGGAAGTAGAAAGTTGAGAGTTAATGTAAATAAATGTAAGGTAATGAACTTTACCAGGGGAGAAAGAAAGGTCAGTTTTAGAGTAAGTATGAATGGGAATGGCAGTAGATGGAGATATGAGTGCATTAGTGAACCACAGGATTAGCATGGGGGGGGAAGGGTCCCATGTGCAATGAGGAGTGTCTGGAAGAGAGGTCACCATCTGTGAGGGTAAAGATGCATATGTTTCATGGTACACAGGTCCTCAAGGCACTGTATGGATGTGAGTTGTGGGTCCTAAATACAAAAGTAAGGTAGAGGATGGATGTGTTGGAAATGAAATGTTTGAGACGAATATGTGGTGCAAGAAGGGATGATCTAGGATCAAGTGAGATGTGATACTAAACAGATATGTATGAGAGACCTCAGCAGGGTGTAATCAAATATTTTGGATATATGGAAAGGATGACTGAGGAGAGACTAACTCAGAGGATACATTATATGTGTCAGAAGTAAAAAAAAAAAAAAAAAAAAAAAGAGGATGAGTTGGAAGGATGAAGTGAAATATGCTCTGAAATATCAGGTCCTCAACATAAAGGAGAGTTTGAGGCATGTATAGTATAAAGTGAACTGTAGCAATATGGTACACACAGGGAGATTTGCTGCAACTGGGCTGAACCAAAGCATATAAAGCAGTCACAGAAAACTATGGAAAAGTCTGTGAGGTTTGGCTGAGGATATGGGGGTGATGGTTTTAGTGCATTATACATGACATCTGGAGTGAATGTAAGCAACCCACAGCCATTTCTTCATCTGTTCCAGTCTACCTAATTAACATGGAAAATGGCAAACAAGTACAAAAAACTATTATTATTATCATTACTACTATTATTACTATCATTCTTATTATCATCATTACTATCTTCCCTGGGGACAGGGAAGAAAGAATACTGCCCATGTATTCCCTGTGTGTTGTAAAATGTGACATAAAGAGGTAAGATCAGGGGGCTGGAAATCCTCCCCTCATTTTACTTTTCCATAATAAAGAACAGAGAATGGGCATATGTAAGGATTTATTCATCTAAAGCTCAGTCATCTGTTCTTAATGCTATCTCGCTAATACGGGAAATGGCAAATATGTATGAAAAACAATCAATATCACTATTCTGATTATTATCATTATCATTTACAACTTTAGTTTACTATTAATGAGACTTTATACAGTGTCATTACCATACAAACATAAACAAACAAAAGAGTAAACAGGATATATCTAAAAAAAATCAAAATTTCATGCAATACCTGTAATGGCTCCAGGCTGAAGACCACTCTCATGGTATGAGTCAAGAGATGCTTTCAACATTTGTATCTCCATTTTGCTTTGGTGCAATTCTGCCATCAGTTTTCTATTACTGGCCTTTGTTGCATTTAGTTCAGCCACTAATGTCTGAATAAACCTCCACTGCACTTCTAAAGCATTCATTTCTTCAGTCTCCCCTTCACTCTGCCCACTTTCTTTAATGTTATCCATGACCCCACTCTCTTTACCTGATACACTAACTTTAGAATTGTGCTTTATCCCCTTCTTCTTGGGAGAACATGAGATATAACTGGAGCACCTCCGTGACTGTGTTATGCATGGTTCACTCATGTGTCTGCTAATATCTCGACTTCTCCGCATAGGTCCATGGTCCTCTTGGGGAAGTGGGAGGCTGCTGTAGTCTATAGCACCCATCAGCTTACAGTCTTGTGGTCCTAAGAACACAGAATTTTCCAGATGGCTTACACCTGCCTGGCAGGTGACATAGTGGGAGTTGTTCAAGGACATGTTTTCTGGATTAGTTTGATCAATGACATGAGGTGCCAATAAATTCGGGAGAGCACTGTATGAGGGAGATGTTCCAAGAGGAAAGCTCCCATTAACACCTGAGTTCTGGGAGCTGCTATTGACTCTAGGAGTGGCAGGAAGGCTATGGGAATACTGCTGAGGCTTCTTGTAATGTTTTCCATGATGAGGACCATTGTGCAGACGACATGAACTCCTACGGTGTGATGGAGGACTGCTGTCTTCTTCCGTTTCACTGTCATATAGATAAACCACAATTATCACTCACTTTTCTGTTATGTTGCACAAAAATACATAAAATCTGAAGTTTACATGACTACACATTTAAAACCACCTGAAGGTAGAAACAGGTACATTTGGAAACATCTGAATTGCATACAGACAAGTAAGTCCTCTAGTATCTGAAAGCTTTATCAATGTTACTAAAATGCATCAAACAATAAGCAAAATCAAGGATATCAGATCATTCATATTTCATATAACTCAACTGAAAAATAGATCAAAGTACAATCAATCAGTGAAACAAACAAGTATTTACCATATAAACTGTTATGGCTATTCTTACAAAAATAAACTGGTGCCAAATCACATCAGTTATATTCCAAATGACTGCTTTTCAGGGGAAAAATTTCAAACATGAAAAAATCAGGGAAAAATCTCACAATGCTTCCCCATATTGAGAGATGCCTGATAAATACGAACCACACAATTACTGAATTTTATAGCAGAGTAACCATTAACTACTTATTTACAGAAATCAATGTCGAATTCTGCAAGAAAAATAGTTCTTATACTGAGGTTTTGAATCAAATCTGTTACCATCACAAAAATACCAAAAGTTGCAGGTAATAGTTCAAGGAATTTCTAGCCTAAAAACCTTTTTGCTTTCAAACTGAAGCATATCTAATGACATGCTTCTATATTTCTAAAATAATTAGAGAAAAATATCTCACAATGCTTCCCTAAGCTGAGATATCAAATAAATGTGAACCGAATAATCACAGAATCTTCTCACCTAAGAGTAACAAATAATTACTTATTTACAGGCATCAATATCCCCCAACGTATGTTTCAACCACAGATTCGAATTCAGCATGAAAAATAGTCCTTATACTGAGGTATTCAAGAAAATTTATTACTCTCACAAAAACAGCAAAAGTTGCAGCTAACAGTTGAAGCAATTTCTAGCCCAAAAATCTCTTTGTTTCAAAATCTAAATATGAAAAACAAACACTTCTGTACTTGAAACAACCATGAAATATATCTCATAATACTTCCCCAAGCTGAAAGATACCTAATAAATATGAGCCATGTAATCGCAGAATCTTCTAAAAGAGTAAACACTAATCGCTTATTTACTAGCCTAAATGTCCTCCCAAAAATACTTCAACCACAGATTCGAATTCATTATGAAAAATAGTCCTTATATGGGGGTTTTCACACAAATCTACTACCCTCACAAAAATACAAAAAATTGCAGGAATTCTTTTGCCCAAAAACCTTTTTGTTTCAAAATTGAAATATGACATAATGAAATGCATCTATACTTGAAATAATCATGAAAATTATCTTATAATGCTTCAAGCTGACAGATACCCAATAAATACCAACTGAATACTCACAGTCTCCTAAAAGAGTTACAATTAATTACTTATCTATTGGCCTTAATACCCTCCAACATATATTCCAACCCCAGACTCAAATTCAGCATAAAATAGTCCTTACACTGAGGTTTTCAAGCATATCTATTAGCCTCACAAAAACAGTGAATATTGCAAGTTCAGGGATTTTCTTGGCTCCAAAACCTTTTTGTTCTAAAACTGAAAGATGACATAATGAAATGCTTCTTTACTTGAAATAATCATGAAAAATATCTCATAATCCTTCCCAAAGCCAACAGATACCCAATAAATACAAATCAAATAAACACAGAGTCTTCTGAAAGAGTTAAAATCAATCAATTATTTACAGGCCTTAATGTCCCCCTACATATATCTCAACCCCAAATTAGAATTCAATACAAACAAGTCCTTACCCTGAGGTTTTCAAACATATCTATTACCCTTACAAAAAAAAGTTCATAATGCACAAAATACCAAGAGTATGAACTGCTATCTGTCAGAAATTAGGCACATGTACCAAATAATACTTATACTAAAGAAGACTGTTAAGTGGGGTTTTCACCTTCACTAGATATCATTCTTGTTTTGGCTCCTATGAACTGGCTGCTTTTGTGCCCCCACCATTAGCTGCAAGGGCATACCACTGTGATGTTTGTCTCTTTTCCTAAAACAGGTTTTCTGCTTCTTCTAAATTAGACTTCTTATATCAATTTTCCTTTTCTCTTTATTTTTTCATCTCTCTAATCCTATCCATATTCAAATTAAGACCAAATTACCTATTTCCTTATTTTCCCTGTCATTAACCTTCACATCTTAATTTAGGCCTCGTTCCAATATGGAATTCTACCCATAACTAAAGCTTTAAAAAAGAAAATCCTGCCAGAAGGAGAGTGTACTTGCCAGAGGAACTCTGAAATTGTAAAAACTAACTTATCTGAGCAAGCTTACATTATCTTTTACATTTCTATTTCTAGGTTTGTTACCATTTAATAAGGCCAAGCCCCTGAGATGTAGAACAAGCAAACTCTGAAGTTCAGGCTTGAAAGCAAAAATAATTCAGAATTACATAATTCAACACATAAAATGAGAGAAATGTGCCGGTATCATAATTCCAAGGAACCACTAGGAAATAATGGTTGCAATTTCAATCTTTAGCAAAATTCAAAGCAGTCCATGGCTATTTCTGACAAATGGATGTAGAAAAAATAATGCTTGTATATGTATTGTCACCTGAACAGTTCTAGTCATATTCTTCCAAACTTTAATTACTTTCATCCCTTCACTACTAACCTGTCACTCTGAGTGCTTTGTATCCGTGTTATGGGTGAAAGTGGGAGGTCTCGGTGGGTGGCAGAGTCTAAAGATGGAGCTCGCTGCATTCCGTGATGGCTACGATTGTTTTTGCTAGAACAAAAATAATAGCCTTAGTAATGAAGATAAAAAGTTCAGAGGTAAACATACTTAATGGATTATAAAATACTAATTATGAAAGCCTCACTCCTCAGACACAGTGTAGACTGGAAAGACACCCTTAAACTACCACGTCACCAAACAGAAGTTACCAATCAGCTCTTCAAAATTCTTCTACAATGACTGCTTCATCAACTGCACCATTGTATTTCCAAGCATGTTTCAGATGATACACAATCAAAAGTCAACTGAGGTTGGATAGGTGGGTAAGAAACTCCAATCCCAATTTTTCCAGTTCACAAACAATAACAAAAAGAAATTACTTCATCAAAACTACTTTTAGCACAGGAGTATTTGAAGTGGAATACAGATGGCCTTGTACTTAAACAGCACCTTTCTACTTACACTACATACCTCTCACTGATGAGGCATGAAAGGCCGATGAAGTTGACCAGGGGTAAAAACTGACAAGTGCATAAGTGAAAAAGAGTTAATCATTACATAAAACATTACACGAAGTTATACAAGTACAGTTAAGATAGCAAGGGTAATATCAGAAGCTACTCGCACATGCATAGTAGGTCAAAAAAGCACAGCAGTAAAAATATTTTGCAGTGCCCTTTAACAAAGTGAGGGTTTTAAGTTTTCTCTTACCAAAAAACTTGCAAACTATCCTTGCACTCCAGTGAACAATAAAATCAAGTGTGTTCAGAATACTACTTTGCACAGTCATACATAATAGAAGAGGCTGCAGTGAACAGCAACACTTATACAGGTGAAAATCATTACAAAGGCAGTCTTGGTGTCCTGTAAAGATAAACATCCAGCAAGAAATACTGCTATGATTATCAAACTACTTCTAAATTCAAACAGACCCACATAACTTGAAGTCCACCAACATAATAAGTGCTGGAGCATGGGCTGGTAGTACTCACTTCTGGTGGAGTTCGTGACCATTGGTGTGAGGCGTAGCAGGCAGGTGTCGCACAGTGGACAGATGCTTAGGAGTGGAGCTGAGGGATAATGATGAAGCTTTACGGGGACGTGGGACTGGGGGAGTAGACACTCGGGGTGCTAACAAGCCATCCCTAGAATGAATAAATCATTCAGAAGGAAAATAACTTTAATGCAAATTATAATGACAATACTGGGACAAACAAAGAATTTGGTAATTATTAACTTAAAATCCCACTTAAGTGAAAAAAAAACAGTACACATATTTGCATGGTCTCATTTTTACAAACCACTGTCAGCAATATAGAATATTGTTTAAATCAGGGCCTTCTCATATCAAGCATAAAGATATCAAAACAACCTCTAAGCACATCATGAGGACTAACACTATGTCAACTTCATACAGCACATACATTCAACACATATATCAGCCTTAAACAGCAAGTACAATCCCACACTTTGAACTTACATATGACACATCATGTGGGACTGCACATACCCCACTATGAAAGTGAAGCCTCAAATTACAGAGGTAAAAGCTTGCTAAGCTAACCTGGTAAGTTGTATGGAAGAGTGGTAATTAAGGTGGTGGTGGCATGCATAGAAAATCAGACTGGGTAGTCACCTGCTGTTTGTTGACTGCATGGCTCTGATGGTAAACTCGAGTGAGAAACTCCCACCTATGTCATTTTCTATTTTCCAAATCCTCAACAAACTTTACTCTTGCAACCAAGATGTATTCAGAAATCCTATCCCTTGCCCCTCAGCACATTTACATCCAAACTGCACTCCTTTGCATGCCTCTTAATTAGTACCTATTCCAACAATTCCCACTGACCTCCAGCCCTGAGTTACTCACCTTCATGTACTTATGAATGCCCCTTTTTTTTTAAACCAAGTATTTCCAATCAAAAGTCCTCTTCCAACACACAACTTCACAACCTGTTCACTATTTCTGTTCACAATGAGGACCCCATCTCTCTCTCTCTCTCTCTCTCTCTCTCTCTCTCTCTCTCTCTCTCTCTCTCTCTCTCTCTCTCAACTACCATACCACCCATTCTTACATTCAAATCAACCATCATCACTCAAAACTGCTGACATATGCTCTCAGCTCCTCAAAAAACAATTGCTGAACTTCATTATCCCTTTTGCCACCAGGTGCGTAAGCTCTAACAATCATCTGGCTTTCATCATACACTTTCATTTTAATGCACATCAGCCAGGAGCTCACTCTTAAACTCTCACACATTCACACAACTCCTTCAATAGAAGTACCAACCCCTCCTTTGCTCTTGTACTTACACAAACCCCTAACTTTACCCCAAGCTATTCCCATACGGTTCTTTCCCCTTCCCCTAGAGCTGTTTCCCTTAAAGCCAGAACATCCAGTTCCCTTACCCTAAACATACTACCCATCCCTCCTTTCTCATCTTGGTTCAATCTAAATACATAAGGACACTCCACCTGGAACATTCCAGGGTGATGAGCATTCCTCACTTGGCACTTTCTTCTGTTACCACCTTCTATCATTTGCATCGTTACATATATGACCATGATCCCTTTTGTGGGGCATCTGTTGCTTTAATCCTGTGCAACTATCAGAAACAGGGAAATGATACACCCCTTTGGAGGATGAAGTTCCTCAACAAGACTGTACTCCCTTTCATCAACTGATCATAGAAGAGCCTCATCAAAAGGCACTTTTTCACTCAAAGTGGGTGCCATGTCCAATCTCAGGTAACAAGTATCTATACACGTGCTCAACTTCCTGAAAACCTTACCCTTCAACAGAAGTAATTTCCCTAATTTGTCTATTATATCTAAAATTTTCATACATACCAACCTACTGCAACTATTTCTATCTTTCATAAAGCTTGTCATTCTACTTACATCTTTATTAATTTTCCTTCTAAGACCCTTATTTGCTTTCCTTTTATTCACGTCAAATTCTCCGTACTTTTGTTCAACATTCCATATCACGTCAAATTCTCCATACTTTTGTTCAACATTCCATATCACGTCAAATTCTCAGTACTTTTGTTCAACATTCCATATCATGGGTTCTGCCCACATTCATCACTTTTCCTAAATATGCAGCTTCTCCATACAAAATGATCTTTTCTCCCATCAACAAGTATTCTCAAATCTTCCTCCTACAAATCTGTTCATTTCTACCATAACCTAATTTCACACTGCCACATATATATGGAGCACCATAAACTAAATCAATTTTCAAATAGATATGCATAACCTCAGTCTCAGCATGCACTGTTTTGCAACATCTCATCTGACTTTTCTTGGAGGATACATTATACATTCCCACCATACACTGGTGTTTATACTTCCTGTATCATTCAAGGATTCCAATCAAACCACCTAAAATTCATTCCTAACCTACATACCACTACCCAAGGAACTGATAAACCCAAAGTTAACCTTTTCCCACACCACACATCTTGCACAATACAAGACGTAACATATCTATTAACAAAAAAATAATCATACTCTTGTCTAACCTGTCTTCTCTACGCAAACATCATGTGTACTCATGGACATCCTCAGGTTGAAAATAATCATTTACACAATACTCATACCCACATATTCACACATACTCCACAAATTCTTTATCACTGTCATTCTCACCTGGAATCCCACATACCAATCCCTCCAACTTCATCCCCTTTCAATCCATTCATGTTTGTGATCAAAATGCGTATCTCCTCTGGATCCATTTCCAAACTGAACTTTTCCCCTACGTCCACTTCCACAATGAGCTTCCTCCTTAGACCCATTTCCCAGAATGTTTTATCAATGCCAAGTGAGGAGGTTTCCCTTTAAGGCTCAGTCACAGGAAATGATGAATATGTATAAAAACAGTATTCATAAGTCCTTATCTGTTTTACACAGCCATTATGGTCATTAGAATCAACCATGTACAGTAATTATCAGGGCTATACTTTCTTTATAAAGTTCCCTAAAAAATGAAAAAGGGGCAGAAATACAATTCCTCTGTTTTTCAAAAAAAAAAAAAAAAAAAAATACATGATGGCACACAAAAAACAATCTGCAATACACAAATCACATTTTCACGTAAGGGGTCTATGGTATCCTAAAACTTGAAAAGGTTAATATTACATAATCTAGGTCTCCAAATGGCAGTGATTAGTTCACAGCAGGTAATTCAAAAAATCAGTAGCAAACACAGCTAATCAACCCGCACCAAATGAGGAAACTAGCTGTGAAGGTGTTATTTTAGTCCCTTATACCACAATCCCACAATGTGTTATCACTCTGTCTACAAATAAAACAAAAAGACAGCTGTCATACATCATGCATGGTTTTCACCCACACCTCACCTTAATACATCTCAATATACCACTGTTAAAATCAAAAACTCATGGAATATTAAATAACGCGCTGTAATGTAAACGCAGTTCTGCTACTTTTCAATCAGAAAAGTAGCCTCATTTATCACTGGGAAACAACAACAAAAAATCAAACCTGCAACTGATAATGATGCTTCCAGCAATAAAAATTTTTCACACTTTATGAAACCAGAAAAATTTTCACAGAAAATCAATGATCACATCCAAAATTCTGACATCATGCATCAAATTCTTGATGAGCACAGTTATATGACAATAAAAACTTAACTGTTCTACAAAAGAGCAAATTATTTCCAACGTGAATTGTTTAACAGGGTTGGTATCAATTGATATCACTGTGAATTCCATTTTAGATGCTCAAAATGAAGGAGTACTGGCAGAGTAAAATTACATGATAATATGAGGCTGGACTCACTGGAGCAAGAGCAACATGATGACTGGGAGTTGCAGCTTTTATCACCAGCCAATGAGAGTATGAAGCCCCACAAAACAGGCAGACTCAACATAGTGGCTTCCCTATGTCAATGCGTATGATGTACAAACTAAGAAAAATACAAGCAAAATATTTTGAAAGTAAAACACTGATGGAGACAGCACATTGCCTTTTTTTTCTACAATCTGTGACTGCAGTCAATATACTTCTTTCATTGTCTGCCTAATCCTTGACTGGATAACTTGCAAAGATCTAGTGATGTCTAGCATTATATACTGTATTTAGTTACTATTCCACAACTGCTAGAAAAGTTACACAGATTAACTGTCCTTGATTTGAGTTTCTGATAATAAGACAATGCTTATTGATATGAGTGAAGCAAGGATTGTTTTTTCCAATTACTTTTCCAATTAACACCAGAAAATCAAACACACTATTTACATAATATATGAAACAAGTGAGAGAGTGTGTAGGATGCCTCATACATGATGACACTGGTATTTTGGAAATATCCTACATCTTTCTGCTGTCTAGTATGTATTTTCAGGATAAACAAAAAATACTAATGATATAAATAAAATCTTTATCCCTACAAACACTATGCCTTTATGCTGCACAGAAACTGTCTAGTATGTATTTTCAGGATAAACAAAAAATACTAATGATATAAATAAAATCTTTGTCCCTACAAACACTATGCCTTTATGCTGCACAGAAACATTCCAACAATGACAGGAGTCAGGTAAAAGACTACCAAAACTACTTGGATTTAGTTAATAACTATAAAGATACGAATTTCTCAATGCCTAAAGCTAACCTGTCATCTAATAACAACATACCCATATATCAGTGTAAACAAAACACAAACAGTACCTGCATGGCAATACTATTCCAACCCCAAGAAATACCAAAATGTGTACACACAAACATTTCTAGATGGCTCACATCAAATTTGGTTATAATTAGGCTCCTCTAGCAAGGAGAAAATACATTAATGCATCCAGCAGGAATAGCAATACTGTAGTAAATCATCCACAACAGTTCCAAGATCATATTCATCATCCTATCAGGCTTTCATGTGATATTGTTTGGTATCATTACTAAACAATATCACAACCAAGCTACAGCATAAATAAGGTTAGAGACAACCACCACCAAACCACAGCATAAAGACATTTTTACATTATAGCTATACCTGTAAAATACTACAATGTATCCTCCCTATCCCTATTTAATTGGAAGGCAAGGATGTCAGGACTGATAATATTTTGGGTTTAGAGAGAAAAACCTACACCTCTCAAACCCAAGACCATATCCTCCCAAATCTTGACTATCTGATCAAGGTCTGGGATGTACTTTGGGTGCTGGGAAAAAAAATTATGCAACACCAATCACATCACTGGGATAAAACGTCTACAACCCAGAATGGCATCTCTTAGTTTTCCTGTAACCAGGACCAGCAAGTTTTCAAAATGCCCAGGTTCTGGAGGGTCTTGGATTCAGATTGTCCTGATTTCTGAGAATACACTGTATAACTAGATAAAAGCGAAACAAGATTATAACATTAACAGACCAAGTCATATACTGAACATAACATAACCATGATAAAGTATAATTAGACATTAGGCCAAAACCATACACTGCATCAAGTCACATCAATAAACAACAGAAAAACCATGCCACAACTTAACTAGAAAGCCATGTAACCAGAATATATTACAGAAACAATAAAATATGACACATCTTGAGCATAACCAGACCAAGACATGAAAAAGACCAAAGTAGAAACAATCCACAATACCCAACCATGCACTAAAACCCTGCTCTTATGGAACAAAAGGTTTACAAGACCTAAGTACAACTGCATTATTCAGTGAAAACTAGAAACAAGCAGTACAAATACTACGTTTTAAGCTGTTCATAATCCAAGAAGGCATGAGTATAATCAGACCTTCATTACAATCAGAGTATACCTATGACAAAAGTATATTACAAACTTACGATATCACAATTCCAAAAGATATCAAGACCATAAGGTTATAAGACCTTATTAATGTTCAATGCAAAAATATAAATTGAAAGTTTTTTAAATGTAAAAAAGAAAGTGAAAGCTTTCATTGAGATAAATCATCTGGACTCTCATGTGCTGCATGAAATTTCCAACAATTCATATGTGCACTGTGTTTTAACCATCAGTCCTCCACATGGCATGCCTGTGTTAAGATACATGCTCTGTGATGAAGTGCTGTGAACTCTTCCCTAATCAGATATTTTCTAGTGTTCTGATATCAGTTAGTTACCAATATATCATGAAACAATAAATGCAGTGGGGTTGACCTAAATATATAAGGATAATTGAAGAAAATGGAGATGAAAATATCAAATTCTTTAACATACGAAATACAGCTATATTTCCTAGATACACAACGATGCTCTGAAGTGAAGCTTATGTAACATAATAGTGTTAAAATTTTGCTCCATATCAGTGAAGAAGGCTCCCTTCTCTCCCTCCAAATGCTCTCCTATAAATTCCTACAACTCCTCTGTTGGACATAAAAGTACATAATCAATATATCGATAATTTTCCTTTTTTTTAAACAAATATCTCTAGTCATCTAAACATTCCAATCTACCACAAAAGGTTCCCCTGTTTATAATGTATTATTGGAATTCTACTGCACACCTAGACCATACTACAGCTGCGTGGAACACCAGGAAGACCTACAAGGAACATAATCACAATATACTGTCTGATCTGTGACCCACTGCCACAACCAACAAGGTATAGGATTAGTATCATCTTGTTTACCTTTATGTGACAAAAGACACAGAGAAAATCCACTTACATTGTAAAAGATCAAACAACAGTGAAGCAAGTGGACATGAGGTCCTAGAGTTTGAAAAAAGTTTAACAAAGAAAATAAAGATAGAATCAACAAATATTTATCCCAAGCTATGGTAACATCTCCAATGCATAAGAATATACATGGAACAAACCAAATTTCATCTGTTTCCTTGCGCTACCTCGCTATTGCAGGAGACAGCGACAAAGTATAATACATATATAAATAAATCACTAAATTCAATGCTTTCAGCAAAGATGATGGGTTGAAAGCTGGAATATCAAGTAGTGTACTGAAAGGAGGCCAAATTACCAGTTTTCAGAGGAGCAGTGAAAGTCAAAATGAGAAGAAACACATGCAATATATACTACTGTAAGCCTCTGAAACATGGTTTTGCTGTAGTACAATAGCAATTACAGTTAAAGCAGCTGATATAAATTTTGTAAAAGCATACATGAGCTCTGAAAACTGTGCCGTGAGGAATTAGAAAATCAGGTTATACACGATTACAATAAACTTAAATGAAGTAAAAGACAGAGAACGACTAAGAAAGTCTGAAAATGTAGAAAGAATATGCAAGTCAGAATGGATAAAGAGAACAAAACCAATGTGGAAGGTTAACAGTGAGAGATATGGAAACAGAGAGCGAAGTAGTACATATTCAAATGGAGAGCCTTACCGAGTTACTTAGCTAAATTTTATTGAGATTAACTTATTAAGGAATTCTACAAGATCCACCTCACTACACATTGCAAAAGCCATTCCCATATAAAATGATACTCCGACAAATAATCTGAAAAACATTTAAAAATTCTTTCCAAAGATAATGTGCATGCATGGTATGTAAATCTGGAATTGCATTTTACATGTATTCCAAAGATGAAGTATATAGGTGATGTGTAACATGTTACATTTTACATGTATTCACAATTTTATGAGAATTTAGGGAGATAAAACAAGAGAACAAAGTTGATTAAAGATGTGTTAAAGCAACATCTTTTATCATCTAAAACTCCCTCTCTCCAAAATGCTCCAACTGTAGAGAGATGTCCTCATCAAAGCCAAGCCTTCAGTAAAATATCAACAATTGAAAAATAAAGAAAAACAGAAAGATTGAGGAAAAGGAAGATTAACCCTTGATTGTTTTCGAAGTTGTGGAGATCTTTTTGAAATGAGGCAAATCAAAGGCATTTGGAAGCATAAACAGATAAAAAAAAATGCTAAAATGGCATATCCTTAAGTTGCCAATAGGGTCACACAATGAGTCAAAATGGCTTGATGAGCATTGCTAGCTAATGTAAAAGAACACAAAACAGCCACCTTTCTGGAGGAGAAATCAAAGTGCTTTAACATCGTTTTAAGAGGGAAAGAGAAACAACAGTATGGCCTTGGAAAAGTTCAGTATGTCATATTTTGAGGTCAGACTGGAAGAACTGAAGAGCTGAAATGCTTTACATTCAAATGTGTTTAGTATCACAGATGTGACAGAAGTGCTCCAAACAAGGATAAATCAGTACCTTATATAACTGAAGGACTAAGAGGAAGAACTTTCAACGTTTTAACTATTACAGTTACTTAAACAACACCACACCTCAAAATAATTCAAAATGCCCTTGTTGTTTCCTTCCTTCTTAACTTTAAAACTCACTTCAGGCACTAATGCAGACCATTAGATTACTACTTCCAAAGTTTAAGTTTCACTTACTATAACTTACATTTGATTAATTCTGAATATCTACCGGGTATGATGGATTTCTTCTTTAATTATCTCCTCTACCGTATTAGTCCATGCAAAAGCTTTCTAAGCCATTATCACTATTGCTTTATAAATTGGATAATACAAAAACTTACGAAAGGCTGGAGGGTGGGGATGCCAGATGAAGCTGGGAGAAGTCTTCCATCTCGTCTTGGATGAAGCATCCAGGATATCAAGAATAACCCTTTAGGGTTCACCTGATAATTAACACAAAGTAAACATCTTAAAATCATAAAGAGCTAAACAACAACTTTGCTAAAATGCAAGTGGTTATATATTCATTAGCTTCAAAAGAAAGCTTTACAACTAAGTTAAGATTTATAACTAAAACAATCAAGGCAACACACTCTGGGCTAAAACTGCTCTGACCAGGGACTCACTGCTCACTTATATGAGCTCACTTTCACCAAGTGCTTCACATATTTCCTCTCATCCTAAACCTACCACCAACTGTTGTACTTGCCTCCACCAAGAAATGATCAGACACTCCACCTTCAGCACCTCTCAGTAGATATGTGAAGCTCATACATGAAAGTAAGCAAGGAACTTATCAAAAAAGATGTAAACAGGTACTTTTACAGTATAGGAGTGGTGAATAAATGAAATAAAGCAAGTGAAAAAACTACTAAGTGTGGTCAGCATAAATAACTCTAAAAAGTTGTACAATAAGAGAAAAGGTTCATATAAGATGGAGCCCTCATAAGAGGAAAGCTCCCTTCCTATACAATACATATATGTAATTACATAGGCTTAAACAATTATGCTATTCTCTTTCACTCATCATAAAGCCATTATTGGCATTTCATGTCACCATCTTTCCTCTATTTCCCTCTCTTATACACACAAACAATATTTTTTCACTACAGTGCATCAAAAAACCCTAACAGTAACAATTACCATAAAATATTGTTCCTTTCTGCAATAATAAAACAAACTGAGCACAAAACATCAACTGCTGAGAATACCAAGAAGCAGGTGATGGTTATACACTCCCTGCTGCTGTCATGCATGTTGAATCTATTATGGATTATCTCAGCATTACCACATAAGTTAATTCATCATTCATGAGTGTGTTTCCAGGCCCATTAATGGGTTATACACTGGATTTCCATGCCAAAACAAAGGTTTAAAGTATTAGGTGGTACAGGAACCATATGATCTTAAAAGAAAGTTGGGTATCAACTCGTATATTTAGCATAATGTATTTCTGTTTTTCAATAATTGTACAGAACAGATTGTGTATGAGAGTAACTACAGTAAAGTGACAAGAATGAAAAAGTCTATTTACTCTATATCAGCCTACTGTATAGTTATAAAATGTTCTTAAAGAACTTTCATCATACAAAGAAACAACTTATACATGACCAGTGCCTTCACCCATCAACACTCTGCCTCTCAGGTTCCTATATTCCCAGCTACGGGAACCAAAGAGTTGTTGAACAAAGGAATATGATTCAACAACAAACACAATTTCTATCCCTCCAGTCACCAAACTCATGACATCACTTTTCTGAGATAGAAGTATGTGTAAATACTGTGGTGCTATATATGCAAGAAAGGGAAAAGTATGTCATAAAATGAATTGTGAGTAGCTATAAGCCTTTAACTTCCACTGGCTTATGTTACAAAACAGGTTCCCCATAGGAAACTGGTTCCTAAGGCCTGAGTACCATTTCCTCCCCTATCATCATACAGTTATGGCCCAGACTTACTGAAAATACCTGAGCATAAAATAAAATTACATTAGCCATACAACTTGTCCACAAGTGAATGGGTTAATGAAATATTTTCCAGCTAACTTCAAATTACTGCATTATATAAAAATTCTCCATCTATCATTAAATATATGTAGTCAGGAATATGAATTACTGAGGAACTGTCAACTGGCAGAACTGGAGGTACTCGAATTACTAAACGTGTATGCCATGATACACCTCCCTTTAATGTGTAAATGTGTGAAATATTAGCAAATACTGTTACAAGCAGGTAAAAGCATTCATAGGCATACTTAAATGGACATGCACCATCATAGTTGTGGTGCTAACCAGCAGACAATGGGTTACCAGAGCCAGCAGCAGCTTCTATAAAGTAGGGGGCTCACTGAAGCAAAAGCTTTCACAATGATGCAGCATACTACAGTTCCATACAAGTAAGTCCAAAAATGTGGGGCTGAGCCCTCCCTGCTTTTCAAAGTTGGGGGGCTTCAGCCCTCCTGCACCCCCCATGCTGCCACCACTGATTACGAGCTACTGTAAATAAACTGCCTGTCGTATGTAACAAAGCTACCAAAGTATTATTTCTACGTTATTCCCTAATAACAATAATGGTTTTGAGCCTAGAATGCTTATGCAGAAGTGATGGCGTGTGGAAGCCCAAGCTAATCAGTTGCATTTATCCTAGGATAGGCCCATCAGAATGTTACCTAGGCCTACCAGAATGCTACCTACAGTTTCAGCATTACTAGGACAGGCCCATCAGAATGTTGCTTAAGCCTACTAGAATGCTACCTACGGTTTCACTGTTATAAATAGGCCCATCAGAATGTTACCTGGGCCTACCAGAATGCTACCAACGGTTTCAGTGTTACAAACGGATAAACTAAGCATTGTTTATATGTAACTCGTATAGGAGAGTTTCAAATATTATTTTTGTGTTACTGGTAGTACACTAGTGAATTGTAAGAGGAATTAATTGCTATCAGAGCAGAACCCTCAGGGTCCAGGAATGTAACCTGTTTTCCTAAAAAGCTGAACTCAGGTTAACATCATCTTGTTTAAAGTTGCAGTTTTGTGGTTAATATGTGTTCTGATCACACACATTTAGTTACTGACTTCATGTGAGGTTAGAAATCTTGCTTGAAATTAATACTTTCATGTACAACTGATTTACTAATTTTCAACATCATGCAAGTCCTTGGGGAGACTGCTTCTTGAACAAGGAAGATCTGCAGGAGCGCCAAAAATATAATGAGGCCCTCAAGAACGTTCAGTGAAGAACCACTCATATGCAATGATACCATCATCAGTAAATTTATCATACCCAGAAAGATTAAAGAAACTGAAACTATCACTGCTAGAAAACACAAGGGTGAAAAGGCATATGACTGAAGTCTTTAAGATGTTAACAGAATTATATGCCTAAAACATTCCTAGCATTTTAGAACTACACTTAGTTCGTACTGAGAGTAATGGAATAGAGGTCTCAAAGGAAAAGTTTTCAACATCAGGATGGCAAAAGCATGGAATAATCTACGAAAATCAGTGACCAACGCCCCATCCCAAAAACTCTCATGACAAGTGGCGGACAAGATAGCAGATACTCAACATCTTTACAGCACTGGCACCAATAACCTTAGTAAGATCTGACTACACAGTCATAAAGCCTGCAGTCACTATCTTCATAAGGTACATGAATCACAATGTTTCATATGATTTTCTGTGTCAATAAATAAACACATTCCTAGAGTTTTCTGTTTCAAATGATAGAACGCAACATCATAAAACCCTATACACCAACAGTACAGAGCATGACTGTCTATAAGTTTGGTTTCTATGCTGGGAAAAAATGCATTATATTGTAACTGTATAAGGTCAACTGTCTTTAAAGTGGCAAAAGTCTCCAAGTCCATACGATGTATGGGCTCACTATCCAAAACATTCCCATAGCGGGGCACATGTGGTCTTTGGTCACAAAACATAATCAGACATACAACAATCACTGAACCACAACCTCATCCCATTCTATTCCTACCAACTGATTTGTATGTGCATGAGATGCTGTGCTGTTATGTGGCAGTACAAAAAAGAGGAAGCTTTGGATATTTGTACAGAACAGGCCTATGGGCAAAGAGCAGCCAGTAGGTAAGGAACAGTCTGTTAACAAGGAGTGGCCTGTGGGTAAGGGCAGTCTTTGGGCATGGGGTTCCTTATTGTCAAAAGGCAGCCTATGAGTAAACGACAGCCTTTACACAAAAGGCGGCCTCCAGACAAGGGACAACCTATGAAGAAATCATTACCTGTAATCAAGTGGGAAAGGGGCAGCCCGTAGACAAGAAATACTTTGACCATTTTATATCTTTAAGTATGGGTAACTGTGGATTTCTCATTTTCTACTTACATGTGACTCGTCAAGTTTCTGCACCGGGAGGAGCTAGAAACACAAAAATAAAGAATCGCACAAAACTATATTTGAAGGAAGGTACGTTGAACATTGGGTTATCGGAGGGGGCCGCCCCTCGAGTCCCGGGCCCGACCACTACCCTCCTCACTTCCCTCTTCCTCTTTACCTTTATTTCCTGCGGCCATTTTCTTCCTACATGGCCACACTGGCGGCGGGATGTGCGCCATCAGGGTGCCACAGCGTCCACAACACAAGGAAATGGGTCACAGGCGGCACTACTCCGGCGAGTGTTTGTTGTTATTTTGTCCAACAGGATTTTGACGACGGCGCCATCTGTTAGCGGCCATGGGAACCACTGATGTAGCCCCTGGTAAGGGTTTGCTACTAATGTACACCTCCTAGAGGGCGTTTACCCTGTAGGGCTGTATCGAGAATTTTTAGGTATGCCAGAGAGGGATTTACTCGTGGGATGTTGAAAAGGAAATTGCGGTGGTGCTGAAGGATGCTGTTGAACTCTTGGTGTAGGACTGATAGAGCTACTCTGTGGGGATATTGTTGCCAGTAGCTGTAGGGGAGTACTTATAGTGATAGTGCAGTTGGTAAAATTGTGGTGCTTCTGCAGGGGTACTGTTGTGGTAGCGATGGTGGAAGTGATGTAGTGATGCTGCGGGAGGAGTAATATTATAACGGTGCAGCAGGAATTTGTTGTAGTCGTGCTACATGGCTAATCGCGGTGTGTCGGGGCTCCTGCAGTTTCCTTTCAAAGGCGCTGTTGTAGTGGTGATGTACAGGTAACATTGTAGTGGTGTGGAGCAAGGGTACTGTTTTAGTGGTGGTGAAGGGGTAGCGTTTTAGTGGTGCGGCAGAGGAAATATTGTGTTGCTGCAAACTGTTCTATGGTGCAACAGGGGTATTTAAAGGAAGCCGTTGTTGTGGAAATACAAGGGTGCTGTTGTAGTGGTGCTTTAAGGGATAACGATGCAGTGGTACTGCAGGAGTACTGTTGTAGTGGTGCTGCATGAGGCTGTTGCAGTGGTTCATCAAGGTTACTGTTATAGTGGTGCTGCAAGACTATTGTAGTGGTTCTGCAGAAAACTTGTAGTACGGCTGCTTAGGTACCGCATTAGTGATGCTGAAGTAGACTGTTGTAGTGGTGCTGCACAGACTGCTGTAATGGTGCTGCAGAGGTAGTTATAATGGTACTGCAGGGATACTACTGTTGCAGGAGACAGTTGTAGCGATGCTGCTAGGGTACTGTTGTCCTGGTGTTGCGGAGATACTGTTATTGTGATGCTGCAGGGGACCGCTGTATTGGTGCTGAAGGGGTAACGTTGCTGCGATGCTCAATGAAGGATTGTTGCGGTGCTGCTGCAGAGGTACTGATGTAGTGGCGGCGCAGCAGTACTGTTTTTAGTGGTGCTGTAGAGATAATGCTGCGCTGCTGCTGTAGGGAGGCTCGTTCTCGGTCTGTCGGAGTATGATGCTGCGGTGTTGCTAGTCTTACAGGAGGCTGGCAACACAAAATATATCTTCAGGAAGGTGTCACAAAAGGGCTTCTCAGTAGATTAAACAAATCATCGAATGGACTAGAAACCTTTTCAAACTAGGCAAAGGTAAATACTGGTGTACCGCAGGGCGAGAACGTTATCTTGGAGCAAAAATGGGTTTGTTTGAAGGAATAGTGGTTCCAACAATATCATATGGTTGTGAGGCATCGGCTGTGGATCGGGTTGTGCGGAGGAGGGTGGATGGGTTGGAAATGAGATGTTTGAGGACAATACGTGGTGTGAGGTGGTTTGATCGAGTAAGTAATGAAAGGGTAAGAGCGATGTGTGGTAATGAAAAGAGTGTGCTTGAGAGAGCAGAAGAGGGTGTATTGAAATGGTTTGGTCACATGGAGAGAATGAGTAAGGAAAGATTGACAAAGATGAATACTTAAAAACAGATTCCATCACCAGTAAGACTTCTGTGGCTGAGGCAACAATCAACCCATCCAAATGCAAAGTTATGAAGACCGGGCACCTGTAATATGAGGCCAATCCATGACTATAATTTTTCAAGGAAGAAGATAACAGGAATCGTCGGGTGAGAGGGAACCTGCTGGACAGATACTCACCCTGTCACCAGAACACCATGTAAAGAGCAGCTTGAGAAGAAAATTACCAAAGGAGATGAATATTACATGTGTTGATGTTAAGAGAGCAGGCAGATACAAAAAAAAAAAAAAAAAATATGAAAAAAAAGATAATCGGCAGCATATATTAAACACATATCAGAGTAAAATGGACTAGGTTCGTCAGCTCACTGAAGGAGGAATACATACTTACTGGAGAGGGTCCAACGGGGAAAAACAAAAATCATACCAGAAATAGAAGTCAGCTGCCATAGATCTGCCCACGCTGGGGAAGGGAAGGACATGGAGAGACATGACTATGGTTTTCAAGCTACTGAAATAGTTTTGAAGTTATCGACCAGGGACAAGTCCATGAGGAAGAGAGAACTCGATCGACCAGGAACGATTGTAGAAGTTAGGGAGGAACCAATCGACTAGAAACAGTTAGTTCTTTGATGCTTAGAGGAACAGGTCATTGAGAAGATGATATAGGATGCTGAACAGAAACGACAGAAAATATGAGAATTTTCTTTAGTACCACAGTAGCTTAGTTGAGGGGTGTAGCCAATGTGCAGAACATAAAAAAAAAAGCTATACTAATGGAAAAGGGAGGTGTTTGGAGATGGTAGGTGGGAGGAGGGAGGGGGGACCAAAAAGGGAGGGGGGCGATTAGGAACAAGATAAGGGGTCAGAGAATGCAAGGAATGACGGAATGAAACAAATTAAAGAGAGAGTGAGAAGAGGACACAGATGAGAGAGAGTGAGAGACATGTTTGGTCCTTGGGCAGGGGGGTGGGAGGGGAGCAAGACCGCACCAGCCTCTCCAGTGTCTCAAGTGATTCTCAAATCGCAGATTACGTGATCATGGTGGTGTGTCCAAAGCTGCGTTTCCAGTGTGTGTTTTAGTACGGCGTTCCCAGGTCACGTGAGTGCAGGGTTACCAACGCATTCTGTTAGCATGGCGTCACCATGTCAATTACGTGGTGTCTCTTGCCCGTTCCATATGCCTCGATTCAACCAATTGCCAAAACATTCCCCTCCTCCTCCCCTACACATCATATCGCTCTCATTTCTTCATTCCGTGCACTTCTCTCGATCTCCTGAATGTTCAGGCCCCGGCACCTCAAGATTCCTTCACTCCATCCTTCCTTTTCCTCCTCGGCCTTCTCCCCTCGTACACCCTTCACTTTCTGAGACGTTTCTTGCATTCAAGGCCGAAGACACGCGTCCATAAAACATGAACAAAGTGCATAGGAACGCGCACCTTCATAGAACATAGAAACCTCCAACAGCCAGGACCGAATTATTTCTTTCGTCTGTTTCCTTGCGCTACCTCGCAAACGCGGGAGACAGCGACAAAGCAAAATGAAAATAAAATATATATATATATAATATATATATATATATATATATATATAAATATATATTCACTAAAGTTTCTAAAAACTGTGTGTGTGTGTGTGTGTGTGTGTGTGCATTAAGCATGAAACCTAGAGAAAGGATGTGAGCAAATGAGGCTTTTGTTCATCCGTTCCTAGCCTTATTTCGATAACGAGGGAAACAGCGAGCAAGAGTTTTGGAGAGAGAGAGAGAGAGAGAGAGAGAGAGAGAGAGAGAGAGAGAGAGAGAGAGAGAGAGAGAGAGAGAGAATTACGATGAAAAGAAATTTTCCCCTACAGCGTAGCCCTAACCGCAGAATAATCTAGTTACCAAATCTCCGTGTGAATTACGGGTAGTGAACGAGTTAGGTGTGAAATGAAGAGATGGTATGTCTGGAGAATGAATGTTAGCAGCCCATGTGTGGGGGGGTGAGGCAGAATGAGACAGCAACCTGGTCGACTGGAGTCAATCTTACTGAAACGCTGAGAGAGAGAGAGAGAGAGAGAGAGAGAGAGAGAGAGAGAGAGAGAGAGAGAGAGAGAGAGAGAGTCGGTGGATCAGGAAGTAACCGCCGCCATTTGAGAGTTCATTAACGAATGTTACAACGCCGGTCGGTTACATACTGGGAAACGTGACTCAGGCCAAAGCTTAGGCTGGCGTCCATCGCGCCCTGCTCACCCCACCTGCTTGTCAACCCCAACACCCTCCCCATCGACGCCCACCCGCCACTTGGGGTGCTGCTGGGGTTGCTAGGCGGGTGACCACGGGGGTTCAAGGTACATCTCTATGAAAAGTTGCCACATCAGGGGACCCTGCACTGCGCGGTATGTGATTGTGGGGTTAACTTGAACTCAGGGAGGACGTTTGCTCGTGCTTGGAGCCTTATAAAGGGGAGGGGGTGTGGGGGGAGGTGGCATATGGATAGAGTTAGATCGTTGCAACCTTATGTGATCTCCAGGTTGCCCCTGCATGAGGTTATGGGGTTTCCAAGGACATGGGGTTCCCCGTCTTGTGATCCCCAGGTTGCCCCGACAAGTGGTCATGGGTTGCCAATTTACGAGATCGATCGTCACATCAAGCAATCTTGGGTCTGTTGGGTACGTGGTCCTGGCGTCGTAAGATCTTAAGCCTGAGCGATATTTCCAAAGGAATTCTGGATGCAGTTGCTAAAGAGCATAACGCTAGCAAAGCGAGGACGAAGCAAACGAAGCAACTTGGCTGAGGTCTGTCTGGCTGTATAGTTACTGCATGCAAAGACCTGCTAGGTGAGAGTGCCCTAAAGCGATGAATATATATATATATATATATATATATATATATATATATATATATATATATATATATATATATATATATCTCAAGCAAAACTTATTGCTGTTGTCGTACTGGCTGGCAGCGTCCGGTGCATTCTGATTTTTAAGTATGCTAAGAACGTGTGCAGGAACCGTTATGAAATTACCAATTACAAAGGGGACAACAGGTAAAGTAGATGCATGTAACGCTGAATATAATAGTAGCTGGTTTTCTGACTAGAAGAAAATTGCGCGGAAGTTCGGTGTTTTTCCTCCAGAAGTACCACAACCATGAGGTACCTAAATCCGAAAAACAAGATAAAAATTTCTATCACTTTTCTCTTTTGAAAATCATAAGAAAGAGCGATCTTAAGAAAATTGTAGTCACATACTGCTTCCATCAGCATATATATATCACACTTGTTCTTACCAGACCATGGGTTTGAGGTTTGTTAAACAACTTAGGAAAGAACTGTCGGCATTACACACTATACACCTTAAGCATACCAGACCAACAACTTAGAGAATAACAACTAAAAAAAACGAAAAATGACGTGAGACGTAGCATGACGCCTCAAAGCGTAGTACGAGCGACCTTGAAGCGTTAGACTCACCATGATTCGGCTGCTTTCCATGATCATTTACATAGCCTCCATTATGGAAAAATCATAGCACTGCTGCACATTCCTATGAGAATAATTGCATAAAATCAACTTGATAATAATGACAAGAAAACTGTCAACTTTAATAGTAAGTTTAACTGCAAGATGTTATAGACATCAAACGTCGCAGTCGGACGTACAATTCAAACCGTTAGTCATTAATCTAATATTTCTTTTCAAAATTTATAATCAAAGCTTTCAGTTCTTGGAGTATCAAAATAAAATCAACGAAAAGAAGAAAGATTTTAACGTTTTAGTTGATAGTATACTATGATCAAGAGTAAAATTCCAAACCGGCACCATGATCAGTACGACACTTTCCCCGACGCATACTGAAGGTGCTGGGTATCGCTCTCCAGAAGCTCCTCAACCGTAAGTATTCACTGAGACACTAACTTAAAATTCCTGGATAATTTTGTTTTTAATCCTCCGTCATCTAATCAAAAGCCATATGTGAAATGAGTTCATATTTAGTCTTAGAACTGAATGTTATTCGAGACTGACTGTTAACGTTTAAAGACACCCTGACAGAGTTGATTGGCCGAGTCTAAAACTTATATTGCCTGACCGCCGATGAATAGATTGCCTTATATGACGGATTTTTTTCCAAAGAAATGTAATTGTCTCCATTTTAAGTGTTAAGCAATAGGTGTTTGTATTCTTTTATTATCTCGTAACTAGTGTCTGTACATCCATATTCCCCAAATCATTTTTTTTTTTTAAATAGCGTCAGTGTTCCCTTATTTTCCAGTGTAATCATTCCCATATTTCTCCAATACCAGGATTGTTAAAAGCTGTAGCCCTAGGAAAGGGAAGGCATATAGCCACCTCCAAGGAAGGTGCACTGGGGCTTGCCCACATGATAGAAGCGCACGGCGACATGACAGGAAAGACAGCATGGCGCAACAAATAATTTCTATAATGTTTATATTCATTCCTCATATTTTCTGTTGAATGATCAGTTGCTTTACATTTCATCTCGCCTCTTCCCATGTCTCGATATCCTATTATTCGTTCATATTCCTTTAAGTCCGCACAACTTTGTGTGTGCTCCCTTATTTTCCACATATTTTCCCTGTATCAGTGTTAACAGTTCCATGATTACCCATACCTAATGTGAACCCAACCACATTTTCGTATAAATGGTGATGGTGCTCTCTTATCACATTACCTGTGCCAGTACTCCCTTACCTCCGCAAATTAGGATTCTGCTCTCCTTTCCAATAGCGTGAGCCTTCCTGTATTCCCCTAAGAGAAGGGGTTGAAGTGTTCATTGGGAAATTCCTGGGTACTTGTTAGGGACTCACCAGGTCCAAGCCTGGCACGGGCTCTGGTCAGTGATAGCAAGCTCTCTGGGTGTGTGCGATATCTTTTTTTTCCGTGGTGTGCCATTGCTGTTACAAGCCGTATGTTCTTGTCTACATGTGCGAGCTCTTTTTGGTGCCTGTGTGTGTGTTGTGTTGTGTGTGTGTGTGTGTGTGTGTGTGTGTGTGTGTGTGTAATGTGTGTGCAACGGTGGAAGATTCTACTTTTATGGGTTCTACCAGGTCCTGGTGTGACTGGCAGGGTGATTCCCATTTTATATTTTCTGGTTGGGAGGCCCTGCCACCAGATTCTTGTGTGGCTGGTATGGCGACAACCCACCGTCAGAAAATTCAGTTTTAGAGCATTGTGTTCACAGAACCACCACCACGGTAGCTGCATATAGCTTGATCATCTTGGGAGAGATGGATGCCTGATCTCTTTTAAGATCCAATCACGTAGGCGAATGTAGTATTCAGTTACCGGACTAAAACTTTAACTGCCAGAATAAACTAGTTATTGCTACGACACATATCCTTCGTAAGTTGGAATATCATTCGATACGAACATCTAATGTAATTCCTAGACTGATTACATAACGGCCGACACGGGGTTAGCTTGGCCAACAGGAAATCCCTTACCCCGCCCTATAAGGCCCGTTGCAACGGAACTGAACCCACCCGGGGACACGATTACTCAAAATATCCGAACGGTGTAGGGTGTTTTACCTCCTAGGTGACCCATTCCAGAAATTTGTGTCCAATGATTTTGTACCCGCACTCACCTGAATGATGGTTGTTCGCGAGTGACGCTGTGTGGCGGAATGTAGCTTTGTGACGAGGGCCTTTCAAAGTGTGAGGGCGGAAACTGTGGCCACGACCACTAACATATGTTTGCTCGTCTTTCATCTAGCATAAGTACTGCCAGCATCCCATGAGGTGCCCATAACTAGCTTCATTCCATGGGCCCCCATGACAAGCGCAAGCCTTTTCCTCATAACCAGTATTAACATCCCCTCCCCCCCCCAACCCTTTGTTGATGCTACTACTAGTATCTTGTAGGTTCCTATGACCTGTTGTGAAAAGTCTTATTGTGTGTTGTGGTCGCGCTGTACCACATTGTGTGTAGAGAGTGAGGAGGTGTCATGTTCTGTGTCGGGTTGTGACTTGTTCTGGTCTGGTGTGTCATATTGTATGACATTGGCCATTGTGATATTCTATTGTTTATTTAGTTACACACCATAAATTCCGCTAGTTCTGTGGCGCATGTCATACTGAGGTTCCATGCCATGTGTGCCATGTAGCATGGTAAGTCATGTGCCGTTTTCTGGTGTGCTATGGCGTGATATGTGTTTCGTGTGTTGCGGTGTCAAATATTATGATGAGACATGTAATGTCGTGTGTGTTGGTGTAGGTTGTGATTGTATGATGCATCACGTGTTGTGCTGTTCGATTTTTGATGAGTCGTGTAGTGCCATGTGCTGTATTGCCATGTTGCATTTTGTGTGTTTCCGGGGGACGGCCTGTGGACGTGTCATGTCATTTTCCTGTGTTTCATGTTGTGATACCGTGGTTTGTTGGATTATGGCGTGTCATGTTGTGGTATATTATGTCATGTTCGTACTGTGTTGTGGAGCTAGTCGTCTTTATGTCATGTCGTGTGACTGTCTTGTGCCTGCGTACTGTGGTGTGGTGCGTCAAGTGTTGTAGCACGCCGTGTTGCGGTGTGTCGTGCTGTGAGGTTGATGTGTTACCATGGAGCTTGGCAAGTGTCAGGTGTGGTGTGCCATGCATGACGTTTGCCTCGTTGTATTTCATGAGTGTTACCTGATCGGCATACTCCCCATGAATTTCATGTGTGGGTTTCCAGAATGTTCCATGAATGTATCTAGACTGTGTTCCTTATTACTCGAAGGTTCGAAGCGTGTGCTCCATGGGTACTACTTGAAGACTTAAAGAGGTTTTGCTCCACAGATAGTAAACAGACATAGCAACAAAAGCGATTATCTCTCCCCATGATAAGCTGATGCAGCTAAGGTGGTATTTGGCCTATCTCATTTCTTAAGGGGGCATATCTTGGCCTAATCTTTCCACTGCCCTGCCGCTCCCTGCTTCTGATGTATCATATCATTTATTGAACCTTCAAAGCAGTTCACTCTATTCATTACATTACGATATTTTTCAACTAATAAATGCATTACTGTTTCATTCTGGAGGCTTAACTCCCTTTATGAAGTGTAAGAATTTCCCAAAGGCTTCAGTTTTCCTTTTCTTCAGAGATTTGTAAATGAACTTGCCAAAAACTCTCACTGCTTTTCAGCAGCCATAGGTCTGAGTTTCTGTAGGTAGAGGTGAAAGTGGGGAAAACTTTCGTCTTTGTGATATGAGAGTCAGAAATTAAGAATCTGTTATTGCATATTTAATCAATATATTGTCACTTGAAAGACTTACCTTGCTTACTATCTGTGTGCATCCTTAAAAGTAAAATTTGTACGAATCCTCCATAGATTTAGTGTACTGCAGATAGTAATAGTAATGCTTGTTTCACAGGCGGCAGCAGCAACAGCACCAGTAGTAACACCTACAGGAGCAGCAAGATGGCAGTGTGGAGCCTAGACAACCCAGTGTTCATCACATATGTGTTCTACTCGACTGTCCTAGCAGCCAAGATGATCCTAATGGGCCCTCTCACTGGCTACTTCCGCATCACTCGGAAGGTTGGTACACCACTACCTGACTGACCTGGAAGGTAGATTAGGACACCGCTATTATGTGACCAAAAAAAAAAATTAATTACTGTAAGCCCTTGACATTATGTCTCACCCAACCTATTGGAGAGTAATAGTTACAGTTAAAGTCCCGAGGAAAGGAAACCCTCATTACTAGCCGGGTACCGAGGCTTTCAAGGCAACTCCATTAAACTATCCCCAGTTTGAGGATCGTGCGGGTGAGAAAATAAGTGTCAGGATTGATGTTCACAAATCTTGTGGAACAGCAGACTGATGCTCGATACTGCACGAGTTAATGATACTTGATAAAGTGAGTAAATCTCAGAGGTAATGAGATCTATGCCATCTTTCTGCACAGTTTCATTTGCATTCATGAATTTTACGTTTATTTCATTCTATGCCATCTTTCTACACTGTGTATTATTCAGATTCATTTGCATTCATGAATTTCACTTCTTTTTTTTTCATTATTTCAATAAACGCCTTGATATGTCATCTACAAATGTAATATTTCTATTATAGTAGAGTTAGCACCTTTTTGTTTTTGGTATACTTAAAATGCTTTTTAGCGTCTTGCTTTAGTTTTCCCCACTGACAGAAAGATTGGAAGTCCTGTTAGATAATTATTTGAAGGTTGAACAGTTTGTATATACCGTATATACTCATGTACTAGAGTTTTTAAAACCAAATGTGTAGGCAAAAAAAAAAAAAAATTATGAGGACATACACATGGGTAATAGTTTCATTAGATTAAAATCCTTGCTTAGTGGGAAGGGCTAAGTGCTACTTTTAGCATTAGACATGAAAAATAGTTACCAGTTACTGCCAGTAAGCAATGGAAACGTAAAATATGTACAAATTATTAATGAAAAGCTGTGCAGTGCCTTACAGCTATTTGGTCTTTTTTTTTCTTTTTTTTATTTGCGGGAGTCGTGCAAATACCCGTACTGGTATTGGTTTGGTGTCTTAAGTAATTTTGAAAATTAATACTCGTAGATCAAAAGTACTGTAACATGTATTATTTACAAACTTGTCATATTTCTGGAAAATAAGAACCAAGACACTAAAAGTATAAAGTTTCAACGTGGGTAATATTAAAGGCTGCTTAGGAAGGGTCGATGCAGAGGCCACTAGGAGCTCTGCTGTATCAGTTAGACGGTGTGTGTCTTTCCAATAGTTTTCAGTTAAAAAATTTACATCACAATTATATTCTACCTTAACTGTGCCTAAATGAACAGATCCTTAGAAATAAATGGAAATTTTGTAAACAGTATTTCTTTGTATAATTTTTCACAAAAGATGACCATTCTTGTGCAATGATAAACATTTTCATCTCTAGATATTGATAAATGAAGAGGTTGATTATACACTTGGTTCCCACAGGCATTTGTCAACCCAGAAGATGTCAAAAGCTTTGGTTTGAAGGAGACTAAGACTGATGTAGATGTGGAGCGAGTGAGGAGGTCAGTACTTGGATCACAGGTTAATGTTGATGTTTGGATGTCGTTAGACGTACTAGGATCAAATATTGGCATTAGGGTTTGGAGGTTAGCACTGGGGTTTAGAGGTTATTATGGGGGTCAGGGTTAGTTTTAGGGACTGGAATAATGACTTGAGGTCAGATGGTCTTCAGTGTAGGTAGACCAAAAATTGGGTCAGAAAACCAGCACAGAGACAGATAAAACACTTCTGGACAATGGTCAGGTCAAGTGTTGGGATCAGAGGTCTGTAAAGGGGTTGAATGTCAGCAAAGAGGGTTTGAGTTTTGTCATGGTGGTTAAAAGTTGGCACAGGGATCAAAGGCTAACCATAAGGATGGAGTCAATTCAGGGGTAAAAGGCAATCACTAAGGGAGAGGGCAGGTACAGAGTAGGAGTCAACACTGGGATCAAAGTATGAGCTTTATCAACAGGGAAGTTACTTCACAGTTGGTAATATTCAAAGTTACATGTTGCTTCTATTTCTGTATTACTTCCTTCCCTCCTTTCGTCCCTTTACACGAGGCAGAACTAACAATACTCGTCCTTCCTTCTCAGAGCTCATCAGAATGACCTGGAGAACATCCCCATCTTCTGGTTATTGGGTTTGCTCTTCGTACTCACCAGTCCCTCGCTGTTCGCCGCAAAGGTGGTGTTCCGCGTGTATACTGCCGCCCGAATCCTACACACGCTTCTTTACCTAAAGGGCAGCGGCATTCGGGGCACAGCCTACTTTGTGGGGATACTGACGAAGATCTACATGGTGGCTACCATCCTCTACACTTTCTGGTAGACACGTCAGGTTCACGCCCGGTAAAGGGAACACGTAGTGCACAATTTTCCTCGTGTACTGTATACAAATGTCGCTGAGTTGATTCGTAATATCCTGTAGGCCTGGCAGTTTACGTTCACTGACTGTTGTTTCTACTTAAGTAATACATTGCCTTGCTTCTCCAAGCCAACAAGAACAATGACAGCAAGATAATGGAATCTGAACAAAATTCTTGTAGACAATTGTTTTGTGTTCTTACGGGATGCAGTTCCATTACATTTATTGCTCTCTCTCTAACACTTGCTCATGGTAATACATTTAGTTTTCATATGTACAGTGTAACAGATGTTTACTCTAAATAAATGGTTTTTCCGTTTGGCGTTTCTCTTGAACACCCAGAACGATGAGGTGCTGGAAATTAAAACGAATCTCTAGTTTTGCCAAATGGACATTTTCAAAAAAAAAAAAAAAATCTGCCAATCGTATCTAACAATATTACTAAATATGGCACGTCAAGCAGTTAGTATGAAAAGGCAAAAAGTTCTATTATTTTATGACATCCACACGAGTACAGACCAAAATAAAAAGGAATAATCTTTAGCCCTTTTGTTGTGCAATATTGCCTTAATGGCCTCCCAGTGCACAAAAAACAATATATATATATATATATATATATATATATATATATATATATATATATATATATATATATATATATCATGTATAAACAGGTGCGTAAGACCATAAAAAACATTATTCCTTTTGAATTCCGACAACGATTCCCAGTTTAGAAAAAATATTAGTCTTGACCAATCTTAGATACACAATATAGTTTTGCAAGGCTTTTATTTCACTTGTATCATTCAATCTGTCACTTTTGTGCGTCAGTTCCTAACACATTTCCCCTGCAATGGAAATGTTCAGCTCTATCATTGGTGGTTATTATAACCTGCTTGGGACAGACGGATGTAACTACCAGGTCCCAGCCTTTCCCTGGGAGTTGCGAGGAACAGTTACCTAGTTTCTCCTTGTGTGAATGTGGTACATTGACACAGGAGAATGGCAGGTGGGCGTTTTGCACTGTTGATAGCTTATATCTGTGACTGGTTGAATCTATTACCAACCATAGTCATTGTTTATCAACCATTAGGCGATCTGAATAACATGAGCACCTGCAGTACCCAATATGTCTCTCCTGGGGCCTTTCTGGGTGAAAAAAAAAAGCTATATCTTATTAGAAAAAAAAAGAGGGGGAGGTTGTCCTTACAGAGCTATGCCGAATTTTATAGCACTCTCAGGAATGAATTACTTAAGGCTTTGGTCAACGCATGGGGAAAACTTTTCAGCTCCGGTCTAGGCAATAGGAACAAAATTCGGACTAGGCTTCCAAGACATGCTCATACGTAGGAACAACTAGGCTTCCATGACATGATCATACGTAGGAACAAGTCGACATGGGGGACGACAATGCAGTCTGGGTCCTGCTTATACGAATCACCATCTGAGTGGAGTGTTTCCTTACAACATGCTAAGAGGTAAGAACACATTCTCCTAAGTAAGACAGGAGGCATCGGAGGGATCAAGCAACGCGCCAAACCTTGACGACACATGATGAGTGGTCAAGAACTGCTGAGGTGCCAATGATGTTTATACCCGTAATTAGGTCTCGTCATACTGAGGACGACTGTGAGCAGTGATCCAGAAGCGTTCCTACCGCGTACACGTCTGGATTTATTCCCTTGGTCCAAATTTTCAGACCCGCCCCACCCATACCTTAACTCATCTATTTGGATTCATTTACAATGATGGCAGTTTTGTTAATTATCATCTTTAAGTTTATTATTTGCCACCTCTCCCCCCTTGACCAAGCCCTGGATAAGCGCCCATTTTGCACAAGAGATAAGAGGTTTGTGATGTCAATGAACCTTACCTAGTTTTAAGGAAGAACAAGCGGCCCAATATACAATCCAGAGGCCCTAACTAATTTCACTGTCATCCAGACACTCATACTTCAAGTGGCTCACAAACTACAATCTACGAAGATAATACACTGATTGTCTATTCTTTTTTTTAAAGTTTTCTAGATATATCAATGAGGTAATCAAAGTAAACAAGAATACAGTAAAAAAAAAAGATGTCAATGAACCTAACCTATTTTAAAGAATGTGGCCCACTATACAATCCTCTGCCCTAATATCACCGTTATCTAGACACTCATATTTCAAGTGGCTCACAAACTATATAGTCTATGGAGATAATACTCTGATTATCTATTCTTTCTAAAGTTTTCTAGATGCATCAATGAGGTAATCAACGTAATCAAGAATATAGTAAAAAAAAAAAAAAAGAAAACGAATCACAGATATCAATTCAGATAATGATCACATGCTTCAACTGGAATGGATAGTTATTCTATTGCTCCAACTACTGCAGGGTCGTTAACACAAAAATGTTTATATGCAATAATACCTGCTGGTATTCCACTGGGAATCTTTTTATATCTTTTCAAGACTCTCGTGGATGCACAGATACAGTAATTGTGCTTCACTCATTATCAAAAGCAGTCCAGTTTTTCGGACATGAATTCTGAGTCAGGATTCATATTTCTCTTCGATAGTATCTACTTCTAAAAATATTTTTAAGGCAAGTTCAGTCGTAAGGTCACGCCTTCACTTCACAGTCTTGAATAATGTTTATGCTTAAACCTTCCATGTCAAACAACCACCTGTCAACCTCTGTGTGCAAACCAGTTTTCCTATTCACATTACTTATTCCTGACATTCAAATTAACAGATCGCGCACACCGAGTTCAAGACAGCGAACTTTAGAACCTATAAAAACACATGTGCATTTCCATAGAACAAATTAAAGCTGAGGTGACGTCACAGATGGCTGAAGCAAAAACACCGTCGCTCTCTTCACAGCTCAGTCGTCCTCACAGCGTGAGAAGGTGAAGCTGTGGATACCTCCTGCCCGAGCATCACACTCGAGGAAATCTCACTAGGCGGCTGCGGCCCCACTGAAGCTGACTGAGGTTTGTACAGTTTATTGAGTCCGAGGATGATCAGCGGTGGACATCGAATAGGACTAGGACGAGAAATGTTTATAGGCGTGTATTTCGTCCCATGTGGAAAAAAAAAAAAATTATAGCCTACAAAGTTGGCGAATCTTTGGGATGAAAGCACAAACGCTCGATCTGCTCAGTTTACAGTAAGGTAGTATTTAGGTATGTGTGGATCGGATCTGAAAAAATATATTGGCGTAAGAGCGGGCGAGCTAGTAAATAAATACCCCGTGCCTTCTCTAATCGTGTGGTATAAAGAAACACTTCAAGAGAGAGAACAGTCATATTGTACCTCTACATGAGTCATGTTATTTGTTGCTTGTGGTCAAGTTGGTCAACAATAATGGCTCCTCGAATCAAAATCACAAGCCGGGCATGCTTAACTGGTAAAATTTAGATAATAAACTTTATAGGTGTATACTGTTATATGAACACAACTATATTCAATTTATATGACACAGCAATTGTTTCAGAATCCTGACCATTCTTTTTAGCAATTGACGATGTATTTCCAAGTGTGGATACACTTGAATAGCACTGCTGTTGTACATACGTCACAAACAAACTTACCCCAGCTGTTCGTGGACTCATTATTGTTTCATTAAAGAAAAACTCTGCGAGCTGTAAAAGCAACTTTCTTGTTTTCTCAGTGCTTATGTAAAAACACACGGAAGTGCTTGTTTTGGACAACGCTACATGGCTAGAAGTCACGAGAGAGCCTAACTAGGGCGGAGTTATGGCTAAATGGTTATAAACAAATAGTAGCAAATAAATAAGTAACGGTTTACTGGATGTAAGCAGCCGTTTGGCTAAATACATATTTCAGGTATTACAGATATTACAGAATTGGGAGGCCATAATAAATGAGTTACCTAATCATACAGGAGCTTAAGATTAGGGTGAGCTGGATATTACGTAACACACTTGGGATAAGCATATGGGTGAGGTGCATTTAAACAGCCAGGGTGGCAGATACACAAGAATGATTACAGTCAATGTTACGATCTATACATTATGAGCTTGACGGAATATTAAGTGATGGTAGATATAGGACTGTTGTTATATCTGTCTGCACGAGCTCTGATTGGAAATAAGTCGGCTGTTGGAGAGAGAGAGAGAGAGAGAGAGAGAGAGAGAGAGAGAGAGAGAGAGAGAGAGAGAGAGAGAGAGAGGAGGTCTCTGTGACAGGGGTTTGTGAGGTTCAGCAACATGAGGGCCTCTTGGTAGGTGGTGTAAGAAGGTCCCAGGGTGATTCCACCTCCCAGTCGGTTTCCTCCCTTCTCCTTGTCCCCTTCACTTCCAATAGGTATATCCTCTTCAGTCAGCTTCTCACTCATCCTCTGCATATATCCAAAACCAATTTCAGCACAGCGTCCCCAGCTTTCTCAACCATTCTCTCCTTACAATCCCAATTTCAGCACAGCGTCCCCAGCTTTCTCAACCATTCTCTCCTTACAATCCCAATTTCAGCACAGCGTCCCCAGCTTTCTCAACCATTCTCTCCTTACAATCAAGCCCTTCTCTTACCCTGTCTCACTCGACCAACCTTCCTCGCATCACACAGTATCCTTAAGCATTTCACTTTCAACATATCCACACTTCTCCGTACTTTGCTGTCAGTGGCACACGCCCCGCATCCATAGAACACCGCCGGGACTACTATATCATTAAACATACCCATCTTTAGACCTCGTAGACAGTTTCTACACACTCCTAAATGCATACTGGACTTAGCCCCTCACCCACCGTATGGCATACTTCAGTCTGTTTAGTCCGCTGTCATGCCTACTCCCAGGTATCTAAAACACTCCTCTTCTTCCAGGTTCTCTCCTTCTGAAATCAAACTCCAATCAACCTGTGAACCTCTGCTACGAAACTCTATAACCTTCCTTTTATTCGCATTAACCCTCAGCTTCCTCCTTTCACACAACTCTCCCTAACCCAAACACCTGCTTCTCACTCGAGTCTGCTCCCAGAACCGTGTTACCAGTAAACAGCAACTGATGCATTCCCCCTCCCCCCACACCCACCACCACAAACCTGCTCCTCTTTCCAAGACCCTCGTTTTTACTTCCCTCAATACCCTATCCATAAACAGATCGGACAGCCATGGTGACATTAAACACCCTTGCCGAAGACCCACATTTATCTGGAACCACTCAGATTTTTCTATTTCTAACTGCACACGTCTTAATTTTTCGATAACAACTCCTCAATGCATTTAGTAACTTTCCTCCTGCACGATATATTCGTAACACCTTCCGCAAAGCATTTCTGTTAACCCTATCATAAGCTTTTTCCATTTACCATATACAAATTCTCTTTCTCTTGGTTTTTCCATAAAGATTCTTTAAGTCAAACACCCGATTCATACATCCTCTACCACTGTTGCAACCTTACTGTTTCTCCGAAACAAACAAGCGTCTGTAATTCAAACATCGGCTTTTGCTCCTCTTGGACTCGTACAATGGCACTATACAGGCACCTCACCTTAAGCCGCAGATACAGTGGAAATCCTAATCAACTGATCATCAACACTGTCACCTCTTTTCCTGAGAAATTCAGCGGGAGTCTTATCCACTCTAACCGCTTTGCCGCATGTCATGTTATGCAAAGCATCCACCACCTCTTCCGTTTCCACCAAATCATGTGTTGTGTCTATCGCTTCGCTTACCTCCACGTTCCAAACATCCCATATCTGCCATCTAAACATCTAACATATTCAACAGTCCTTCAGAAGACTCGCTCCATCTCTTTTATCACTTCATTTGCGCCAGTTACCACTTCCTCATTAGCTCCCTTCACTGATGCTCTTACTTGTTCTCTTGTTCTCCTCACCATTCACTTCGAAAACATGTTGCAGAAGTAGTGACAGTCCTCCAACTCTCGCAAATCACTCGTTTTCACCCACAGGTTAGGTGGTCTCTTCCTGATACTCGCACATTCCCACAACTCCTTCAGGAGAATCAGTGCCACCCAATCCTTTGCTCTCCACCTCACACTAGCCCCCCCTGACTTTACCCTTAATACATTCCCATACCATTACACCTCCATGCTCCTGAGCTTTGTTCCGCCAACAGCCAGGATGTCCAGTTTCCTCTCACCCAACATAATATCTGCCCCTCCCTTCTCATCCTGGTTACGTCCACGCACGTTCAGAAACTCCACCTTGAGCCCTCGAGGAGGACGTGCACTCCTCGCTTGACCCCTGCGACTGTTCCATCTTTGAGAAATTGAAATCCAAGAAGAGGAGGGTATCCTTCCCCCAGTTCTAGCCCCCCTTTTAAGTCGCCTTCAACGATGATCAGGGGAATACGAGGGTATATGCAAGATGAGGAGGCGGTAGGAGACCGACCACTGTAAGCGGCGTCACTTGTGCTGCTGGGGGAACAATAACGTTGAGGAAATTCTTCATCAAGTCCAATAACAGGTGGTGGGAGGCTGGCCGCTCCGCTACACCACCACAGCAATCCCCTCATTACAGGTGGTGCGGCCTGCGGCTGTCGGGAGGTCACAAACCATGGTTGTGGCAGTCGGGAGGTCACAAACCATTGTTCTGGCTGTCGGGAGGTCACCACGGAAGTCACAAACTATTGCTGTGGCCGTCGGGAGGTCAGAAACTATTGCTGTAGTCGTCAGGGTCGCAAACTACAGCTGTGACTGTCGGGAGGTCAAAAACTATTGCTGTGGCCGTCGAGGAAGTCACAAACCATTGCTGTGGCCGTCAGGTCACAAACAATTGCTGCAGCCATCAGGGAGGTCGCAAACCATTGCTGTGGTCGTCGGGGTCACAGGCTATTGCTGTGGCCATCAGGGAGGTCACAAACCATTGTTCTGGTAGTCGGGGTCACAAACTATTGCTGTGACCATCAGAGGTCACAGATTATCGCTGTGGGACACCAGGAAGGTCACAAACCATTGCTGTGTGGCTGTCGGGGTCACAAACTGTTGCCGTCGGGTGGTTACAAACCATTGATTAGGCCACTGAAGAGGTCGCAGACCATTGCTGTGGTCATCGGGGAAAGCCACAAGCCACTGCTGTGGCCACAAACCTCAACACTCTTCATTAACAATCACATCACGGTCATCAAAACGAACACCTCCATGCCACAATCACCATAAACATCACCATGATGATGACACATCTCTCTCGCCATCCCTGGATCGTGTCGGAGATCCAGCCCTAACCTAAGCCTGACATCCCCAGGCAGCGATGGGCGGCCACCTGGACGACCTCATGACCCTGCTGGGCACCGGACCCTGGAACATATTCCATTTCATCTCCCTCTCCTACTGTAAGTGTGTGTCATTAACCGACTGTGCATGACGGAAAAGGAGCTTGTCTCTTCTTCCCTTCTCCTAATGTATGATCTTTTCTCCACCTCTTCCCTTGCTCTGTCTTCATCGATAAACCTCCTATTGAGTCACTTTCTCACTGGTGCTTTGCAAGGACCTGATTTTCTTTTCTTTTTTTCTCCGTAGCTCACATCTCTCATTATGCCTGAAAATATTGGGTTGAATCTTGTTGCTCTCTTTACTTTCTCCGTATTTACTTTCGTCCATCTCTATTCAAGTTATCGAGTAAAGCATTTTCACTTGCAAGCACTCAGTGTTCTTGATTACCTCTCGATTTTACCAGAGTAAGGTGTGCACTATCTATGGGTATTTGATTCCCCATTTGCATGTCTGTGGGCAGAGGCAGGGCAAATTTCCCTCAATGCTACATTAGTACTACTTTATTATGGTTTCGGTGGTGTACTTTATACTAAATTGCTACGTTAGTGCTCCCAACTTAACAGTTTCCCAAAACTAGTAATAAGAAAAAACGGTTTATTAAGGGATAACCAAAGTAAATAACTTAGGTACTCCCTTATAGTCTGGTGCAGTAGAACCTTAGTACCACTGCATTTAAGAATCTGTTATTACGATAGGAGGCTGGTCCTTATAATATCGGTATATAATGCCAGGGCAAAATTTTGAATTAGTAAGGGTGAGAGTAGATGATAAATTTATAAGTTTTTCGGTGAGTTACTGTATTAAGTAAAAGGCCTGTAAGTGCAGGGCGTTGAAAAAAAAAATGCCCACAGCCCATGTTGGAAATATATCAAAACAAAAGCGACACACGAATACTAACGTGTCATTAATACATAATAAGTGATGAATTCAAAATGCTTTTATTTTTGAGCACCGGCGTATGTGTGAGGATTGAAAGTTTCTGTTTCCCACCGGCAGGGTTCTGCATGACAGCCTTCCATACCCTGGGTGGAGCCTTCCTCGCCCCCAGGGTGAACCACACTTGCCTCCCGCCGCCGTCACAGCACGTCAACCTCACCCATGAGTCAGTTAACCCTGGGTTATGTCTGCCTGCAACCACCTCACCGCCGTCTCCCACTAGTGTCAACATGGCCCTATCTCTCTCACCTTTCGTATTCCACTTCAAAAGTGACACATATTTAACCTTTACTGTAACTCCATTGACACTAACCTCTGACACGGGGGTTGTTTGATATCTTGATAGTGTTTGTACGCCTGATACGATTATTACTTGCCGAGACTGAAGCACTGTGGGCAGTGTTGTGTCGGAGCTGAACCTTACCTTGCTGGGCAGGTGACACTGTAACAAAGTGGGAGACGGTGACAATTAAGTGCTGAGTGTTATGGATGTAACTCATCAGTACAACACACACACACACACACACACACACACACACACACACACACACACACACACACACCTAAATCTGTTAGTGATAATATTTTTCATCATAAGTATATGACAAAAATTGTACATGAAATCTTCATGAATAAAATATTAACGATACGATGAAAAAAACCTATAATATAGTAATAATAATGTCATCAACGTGTATGGAATTAATTTAAGAAACGATCTCTCTGCAGCTCGTGTGGGTATACAGTGGTGGGGGTCGACGGCTCGGCGGAGGAAGAGCAGCCTTGCTCACGGTGGGGCTACGACGACTCCGTCTTCTCCTCCACGGTGACATCCGAAGTAAATCCTCCTTATTGATCAGGGTACTCGGGAGTGAAGGGTTGGACGAGCGAGTGGGGGAGCAGAGGAGTGAGCGACAGAAAGGGAGTGCATGAGAGAGAGAGAGAGAGAGAGAGAGAGAGAGAGAGAGAGAGAGAGAGAGAGAGAGAGAGAGAGAGAGAGAGAGAGAGAGAGAGAGAGAGAGAGAGAGAGAGAGAGAGAGAGAGAGAGAGTGCGATCGAGAGAACACCAAAGAGACCTAATTAGGTATGACTGAGATACCTCTCATGTTTAATCAGTTAATTCTTTCATTTCATATGGTCGTGTCTCCTGAGCTGGCACCGACCCTTGCTATAAAACCAAGAATTTTCCTTCTCGGAAGCATGCCTTGGTGCAGCCTAACCCTAAAAAAGGAGACGGCTCTATCTCTTTCAATTATCGACTTACTGCTCTCACTTCCGGCATCATGTAAGTCTGTGGAACTCCTCTAAAACCTCGCTTTCTCAAGCATTAAGAATCCCATTCCATTCTTTCCAGTAACACCATAAGGCTTTCTCAGTGCGGGATCCAGTGGTGATCTTTCGTATAAGACTCGCTTGTACTCATCAACTCACAAGGACTTTGGTGAGTCTTTTAACTTAGCCCTCTACATTTCCAAAGCATGTAACAAGGTGCGGCACAAGTCTTTGCTTTCTGAACATCACTTTTTTCTGCTTCTCTCTGTTCTTTACTGCATAGCTTAACCACGGGCCATTAAAAGCGCTGTCGTAAATGATAGCGAGACATCATCCTCTGGTCCTATCAACAGTGGTGTTCCGCTGGGTTTTATCCTGTCGTCTACTTTTTTTTTCTCTATAAGTGATCTCGCCCAAACTTTGCTCACTCTTACGCGCTGATAATTTCCTTTTACACACAACAGCTCATTTTCATCCCAGTCTCTCTCTCTCTCTCTCTCTCTCTCTCTCTCTCTCTCTCTCTCTCTCTCTCTCTCTCTCTCTCTCTCTCTCTCTCTCTCTCTCTCTCTCTCTCTCTCTGTTCCGGTTCATGCAGCATCTTGAACTGGAAGAAGCAATAACGAGATTGTATTGAATAGCGCTACGAACATGCAGGAGGGTGAAAGGCGTGCGATGTGGTATACAAGGGGCGACGCGCTGCTGATGGACTAAACCAGGGTATATGAAACAGCCGCAAGGTAATCACGGTAAGGCCTGTGTTGCCTGGTTGTGGATAGGGGGCCTGGACAGAAAGCCTGAGAATGGACGTGAGTGAATGAGACCTTTTCTTCGACTGTTCCTGACGCTATGGCGGGACACAGCATTATGAAAATGTTCGTAGTACAAGAGGTGCTAGAAAATATCTGCTCGATAGTCCAGTGGATTGGTTATATACTCACTATAATATTTACGAATAGGATGAGACTGATGGCACAGTTTATCGAACAACACAATTTCTAAAACAGGTCATGAAACTTCCAGCAAATAGATCCACAGGCAACTGAGGAGGACCCACATATGCACGGTGCCAACCCTTACCTACAGCCACTGCCTGTAACACATAGCTATCCCGCAGTTCGCGCTGGTGTGCGGCCGGGAGTACCTTCGCACAACCTACCAGAGCATCTACATGTTTGGCATCTTCGTCGGCGCACCGCTCAACGGCATCCTTGCTGACAGGTCAGTGACTCATCCCAACCTAAAGACTCGTCCATCCGCTACGAGATGGTCAGTTGGGACCTCTACATCTGACCTGTACGCTAATCTTAGGTCAAATCCTTCATACATTACATATGTAAATATAAGGCCTTTTTTTTTTTGTTCTTGAACGTCGCTGTAATTCCATTATATCTCATCATACGTCTCATCCCGTTGTAAGAACTCTGGTCCACCGTCAGGTTTGGGCGGCTGCCGATGGTGGCCATCAGCTCCGTGCTCTATTCTGTGATGGCGGTGGGTTCCTGCTGGTTGCCCAGCCTCCCGTTGCTGCTGGTGTCCCGCTTCCTGATGGGTCTCATGCACCCCACATCGCTCCAGACTGGGTATATCCTGGGTGCGTCCAAACTCATATTCGTTATTCGGCCTAGCCGTGAAAAACAAGTATTGAAATTAAATTACCGTCGTTATTTTCACTTACGTTTACTTTAAAAGCACACACACACACACACACACACACACACACACACACATATATATATATATATATATATATATATATATATATATTTTTTTTTTTTTTTTTTTTTTTTTTTTTTTATACTTTGTCGCTGTCTCCCGCGTTTGCGAGGTAGCGCAAGGAAACAGACGAAAGAAATGGCCCAACCCCCCCCCATACACATGTACATACACACGTCCACACACGCAAATATACATACCTACACAGCTTTCCATGGTTTACCCCAGACGCTTCACATGCCTTGATTCACTCCACTGACAGCACGTCAACCCCTGTATACCACATCGCTCCAATTCACTCTATTCCTTGCCCTCCTTTCACCTTCCTGCATGTTCAGGCCCCGATCACACAAAATCTTTTTCACTCCATCTTTCCACCTCCAATTTGGTCTCCCTCTTCTCCTCGTTCCCTCCACCTCCGACACATATATCCTCTTGGTCAATCTTTCCTCACTCATTCTCTCCATGTGCCCAAACCATTTCAAAACACCCTCTTCTGCTCTCTCAACCACGCTCTTTTTATTTCCACACATCTCTCTTACCCTTACGTTACTTACTCGATCAAACCACCTCACACCACACATTGTCCTCAAACATCTCATTTCCAGCACATCCATCCTCCTGCGCACAACTCTATCCATAGCCCACGCCTCGCAACCATACAACATTGTTGGAACCACTATTCCTTCAAACATACCCATTTTTGCTTTCCGAGATAATGTTCTCGACTTCCACACATTTTTCAAGGCTCCCAAAATTTTCGCCCCCTCCCCCACCCTATGATCCACTTCCGCTTCCATGGTCCCATCCGCTGACAGATCCACTCCCAGATATCTAAAACACTTCACTTCCTCCAGTTTTTCTCCATTCAAACTCACCTCCCAATTGACTTGACCCTCAACCCTACTGTACCTAATAACCTTGCTCTTATTCACATTTACTCTTAACTTTCTTCTTCCACACACTTTACCATATATATATATATATGGACATGAGCCATGCAGGAGTCGTCTAAAAATGGCTCCGAGGGCTGCAAGGTTCAACGTTCTTTTAGCTAAAATTTGGCAGAATATTTCCGTTATTGTCGATTTACTTCCTCGATGCCTACATAAATCTATACATACAATGTAAACTAAATATTTTCTGATTCTGGTGCAGAAGTTTTGATGTCTTGTAAATGTCTTTATTACTTAATGCGAGCATTGCCATTTTACTTATAAACGAAGCATGAAGGTAATAAAGTCTTGTGGTATGCCTGGTAGCGATGGAGGTGGCGGTGCCCAAGATGCGGTCAGCGTTGGGGGTGTCGCTCTTCCTGTCGTGGGGGCTGGGCACCATGGCGTGGGGCGGCGTAGCCTACCTGATACGAGACTGGCGGTGGCTCCAGCTGGCCGTCTCCCTGCCCTGCTTCCTCTTCCTACCCACACTGTGGTCAGTACCGAGTCATCGTTCACAGCAGCTGCGTACCTTCCCAGTTCGCAAGTGCCAACTTTGTACACTTTCAGCCATGACTAGACGTTAAATATTCTTGAAATACACCTACTGGCAAATCAAAAATAAACGCTGACGAAATTCTTTTTAAACTACAAGTCAATAGGAGTAAGATATCAAACTATGGCAGCTACTCACAATGGTACCAGGTGATAGGGTCATTCATAAAATGAGCTAGGATCATAAAATGATTCGGCTTTTATATGAAAAAGGAAACCTAGCTCATAATAGCTTGTCAGATGGTAGGGTTCATAAAATGAGCCATCATTTACATATAGAAAAGGAATCCTAGGTTTTAAAAGTTTGTAAGACAATTCAGTCGGGACAGTATGACAGCCGGGAAATGTTTAATAAATATACTTGAAGAGGTGTCGTGACGTACTGGACGCCTATTTTGCTGAAGTATGCTCTCGTCCACACACATGGTATATAGAGACTGTTTGCCTGAAGAGTGGCTCCGTTTTGTAGCTTGGTGTTCCCTAAGGCGATGGATGGGTCTTGTACCCTGGTGTTCCTCAGGGTGAAGGATAGGTCTTGTAGCAGGGCGTTTCCCACGGCAATGGACGGATGTTGTACCCTGGTGTTCCTCAGGGTGAAGGATAGGTCTTGTGGTAGGGCGTTCCCTACGGTAATGGACGGATGCTGTACCCTGGTGTTCCTCAGGGTGAAGGATAGGTCTTGTAGCAGGGCGTTCCCTACGGTAATGGACGGATGTTGTACCCTGGTGTTCCTCAGGGTGAAGGATAGGTCTTGTAGCAGGGCGTTCCCCACGGCAATGGAGGGATGTTGTAGCCTGGTGTTCCTCAGGGTGAAGGATAGGTCTTGTAGCAGGGCGTTCCCTACGGTAATGGACGGATGTTGTAGCCTGGTGTTTCCCAGGGTGATGGACGAGTCGCCGCGCTGGCTGGCTGTAAGAGGGCATCATGAACGGGCCCTCAAGGTCCTCGAGAGAGCAGCCAAATGGAACAAAGTTTCCCTCCCACCTGTAGAAGAGGTTTTTTACATCCTGAAGAACGAACAAACTGAAGTAAGTGCACATCAAGCCGACCTTCAGCTTGCCTTTCATGCAGCTTGTTTTGAAGCATCCTGACCAGGTCAGTTTATCAAGTTTACTTTTCTTAGACTTGAGTAGATACCATAATAGTAATCTGTCACTACTGTCCCTTTAAAATCAACCTGCATTACACATACTTATTACACTGGAAACGAATAATAATAATGATGATCTAGAGGAAGATGAAGCATATTGACATAATACCCAATGTGAAGCAGATTACTAAAAATGTCTAAACGTAACGTTAATACATCTAAGTTTATACATTACAGCGGCTCCATCTTCATCATAACGTTTAATAAAAAAAATTAAAAATATTCTAAGCCACTTTCTCATCCCCTGAGAAAATAAACAGAGGTGTTCTCATAATTTTCTTACTTATATATATATATATATATATATATATATATATATATATATATATATATATATATATATATATATATATATAAAAACTTAACCGCATGACTAAATTCTGACTAAGAAATGATAAAACATTCCACACGTAAATAATCTAGATTCTAACACTAATCTAAAAGCATGGCGAAGCGACTATATTTTCCAGTTATAATTCGGACCCCAACACTGTTTGAACCAATAATATGAAAAACCTGACAGACATCTTAAATGTAAATATAAGTAATTCCCCGTGCAAACAATGCTTACCGGGATAATATGGTTGCTGTCTCACATGATCATTGCATTTATAATCTAGTGCTTGTATATCTTTATAACTGCAAGTATTTGTAACGTTGCCTTAGTCTTTGCCTCAGTGTTCTGCCGCATGAGTTTCAATTTTGTATTTGAGATAAACAATGTCTCCTGCACATCCACAGTTGAGCCAACCTAAGGATGAAGCCAACCACCGCAACTTGAAGATACTCCTTAAATCTTACCTAAATCAAGCTGTCATTCTCTTCAGGTGAGCTTACAACTCAAGCCTTATGTCAGCACAGCCTGCTGGTGTGTTGAACTTCTAGACTTAAGTGATAAGTGAAGAACGATGAATGAAGGCTAAATTGGTTAAGTATATTCGGGTTGATGTCACTTTTGATAATCGCCATTAGAATGAATTATCAGTATAGTGCGAAATGAGTCTGAGGAAACAAGTTCAACAAGCAACGAGATCCTCGCTGATTTATGTAAGGCTTGAACCCCGTGATGTCTTATAGCGCCATGATGATGCCGTAACCATCGACGCAGTAACTGGTCACACCTCGCTCATCTACAGGTGACACTCTCCTCGCCTGTTATTTGCTTCAGATGCTCATGTAGAACAAAAGTCTGCTAGGTCTAGGCAGTAGGAGGCAAGGCCTTTTGACTTTTATTCGAAGGCCTGCATATATATATATATATATATATATATATATATATATATATATATATATATATATATATATATATATATATATCTTTTATTTTGCTTTGTCGCTGTCTCCCGCGTTTGCGAGGTAGCGCAAGGAAACAGACGAAAGAAATGGCCCAACCCACCCCCATACACATGTATATACATACACGTCCACACACGCAAATATACATACCTACACATCTCAATGTACACATATATATACACACACAGACACATACATATATACCCATGCACACAATTCATATATATTCCTATGAGTCCACGGGGAAAATGAAACACGATAAGTTCCCAAGTGCACTTTCATGTAATAATCACATCACCAGGGGGAGACACTAAAGAGAAATATAAGTCAGTTGATATACATCGAAGAGACGAAGCTAGGACTAATGCCTTTAATACATAAACGAGAAACATGCAGGCAGGCAAAAACCAGACTAACAATTCGAGGAGAGAGCGGTGTGTGGTTTATAAATTCACGCAACTGGTCACTGATGCTGAACTGTTCTCGTTAAGGCAACAAAAATGGTATTAAATATATCAAATGAAGAGTACTCCCATAGATTTTCTATGTATTCTATTTGAACATTTTATTAGTCTTATTCCAGTTTTAATGCCAATTTTGATCAGGATTCTGGATCTGTCGAAATGTTAAAAATACTCTATGCTGATTAATGACCGACGACAGTACGTACGTTCAGGATGAACCACATTCTTTTACATACAAAAACGCGTTGCTGGACTGGGATTCATAAAAGCAATGTGCGCTTGCATCTGTCTCAGAACACCTCGCCTGCGGTTGATAACGTTGGTGATGTACGTGGACTACCTGGTGGTGGGCATGGTGTACTACGGGCTGTCGCTCAGCGGTAACTACTTCAGCACTGACCCCTTTGTTTACATGGCGCTGACGGGTCTGATGGAGGTACCAGGCAACACCCTCATCATTCCCGTAGTGACGCGCTGCGGCCGACGATCACTCAACGTGCTCTTCTTCCTGTTCTGTGGCGTGGTGCTCCTAGCTCTACCATTCATAAATGAACGTAAGGCCACTTGAAAGATTACCTATGTAACAGATGAGTAGTTCATCCTTAGTTCAAGTTCTTTATATTTCTTTTTCCTACTTACCAAACTAAAATGGTGTCCTCAAGCATAACAATGCTGCTTCCCACAGTTTTTGTATGGAGACTAGCCATACGAGGATTTACCTCAATCATACCTTCTTCTCCTAGACAGCGAAGCTGTGTAACTCTTTCTTCTCTCGTCTTTCTCCCGATAACTTCTTACCGTCTACGTATAACTTTAGTTCTTCAAACATACATAATATAGAGAAGACATTCGTATGCAAGTTGGGCACTTACTGCTTACAGAAAGGGGTGCTCTCGGTATATCTCCATTCACAGCGGTCACATGCATCTCCTCTTCTTACATTTTGGTAATGAAGAAAAGAAATTGAGTGCTTAGGAATAGCTTACAAGAAAAAAAAAAAAAACTACAGAAGTCTTCCCACTAGAACAGATAATATAAATACGGCAACTGTGCAGGAACCACAAGTCATGTATGTTAATAATTATCTTCCCAACGTCCCCAGGAACAGGATGGTTGATGGTGACATTGGCTATGGTTGGTAAGATGATCATCTCTTCCGTGTTCAACATACTTTTCTTGCATGCCTCTGAGGCGTTCCCGACGGAGGTACGAACCCGTGGCATGGGCACGTCCCTCATGATGTCCCGCATCGGCTCAATGGCGTCCCCTTTTGTCAATGACTACCTGGCAAGTCCACTATTTAGGCATGTACTAAATGACAAATACGGTACCATTGGATGCATAAATCGCAAGCTTCATTTTCAGCTCCACTAACCAGAAGCACTGTCGGCAGGGGCCAGTGTATCCATGGGGACCGTCAATAATGTTCGGGAGTGTGTCTGTGGTCGCCGGTCTGGCTACAATGGCGCTGCCAGAGACACTTGGGGTTGCGCTGCCAGACACCATCGCCAAACTAGAAAACCAAGTCGCTAGTCATAGGTGAGTCCTTTTTTCTCTCCACTACAGTTTAGGTTTACTGTCAGACTCATGAGTAAAGTGTTAAAGGACACTTAGCATTTGGGGATGTAACGTGAGTGATTAATAGTTTTTGTACCGCACCGATTTGGACGTGAAAGTCCCTGCATATTTCCACTCATTCCGCAAAGGATCGTGTTTCCTTCTTACCCACGTGATACTGAATTTTCCCCCTATTTCAATTCTCAATAGTATCTCTTTTTTCTTATCTTTTTTTAAGTATGCTTTCTTAGAACCTTCGATACTAAAGGGCTGACTATATAATAGGTTCCTAATGCATGAAGTATATATTTATCCCAGCTATTTCGGGGCGGAAGAGGAACCTTCCCTGTTAGTATCACATTAGGGAATGGCCTTATCCATCCTCATCCACAGGTATCTCTTGCATATGGTTTCAGCGTCACTTCTCACATCGTTTCGTTTACATGACGAAACAAAATATGATTACTCTGTCACACTGCAAACGAAGACAGGCCAGACGCGGGAGGTATTATCTGCATAATGAAGTTCCCTTTCGAAGGGATACCGTAAATTATATTCATAGGCTACGCAGGAGTAATCCTATGGCCCAAAACCTAGTCACTGAGGATACATGAAGAATAGGACTCAGATCACAATGCTAGACCCGAAAATTTTGTGCATCAGCTGATGATTCGCTAACGGCAAACCTTAATCTTGTTTTCTTATCCCACAGTAAAGCTGGTATACTGATGAAAGGAATGGACATGGACAGTCCCGAGGACAAAGGAACCCGTAGCAATTCACCCGATGTATAGGCTTCACAAGATCGGTGGGTTTCACCTTAACCCAGACAATATGGTGACGTCTGCTGCACGCTTCTCGATACCAGCTGCTCAGTTTGAGGCAATATCTGCCACATAACAACACTACTGCTGGTCTCTGCCAAACGCCACAATTCCAGGAATCCCGACATTCATTTTCCAAAAACTTTTACTCGCACGATGAATTTTGGGGTATCATACAACATGAAGGCACACCGTTTTTTTTTTTGTATGTTTGTTTTTAATTACAGTAACCGACAGTGAAAGAGGCCTTTCGTATGAAATCAAAAATGAAATAATTTTAGGTGAAAAAAAAATTCAGCAATGTAAATCTTTAAAGTGTTTGAGATGTCAAGAAAAGATTTTACCTTCTAAGTAAATAATCAATATTTCGTTCAGAAGTGTGGTAAAGAAGGAGCCTAGCCATTACAAAATATGTACTGAAACGGCTCTGAAATAAAGTACTGATGTTCCTTTGTTGATCCTGTATCATTTAAACACTGCTATCCTGACACTAGCTCATAAATAAAATAAAAAAAATAAGGAAATTGGTCAAATGCAAGTTTTATACAGCAAGAATTTAAGGAGTCTAAACGTTGACTCGCCAGGCCTTGGCCTAACCTGGTCCCTCATCTTTAAGGGTATCAAGGACGCTTGGCGGACACCAACTCATCAGATAGTCACTTGGCTCGTCTGGCGGCCAACACCACTAACCATTACATACATTTCAATTTTCACTTAATTTACGTGAAGTTTCACCCTTTGATAGTGTCATATATTTAACATTTAAAATGAGATGAATGAAGGTACATTATGGCCATATATTGAAAGGTGTTAACGATGACAAATGATATTTCTGTACAAACATGAAAGCACGTTAAACACCGTAGAGCTTCACCGTAAGTAAAAATGTTAAAACTAAAATGAGATTTAACATGTCCTAACTCATATTGTGAAATACAGCTTTTCCAATTATTTTCTACGAAGTGATAAAAAGTAGTGGCGACATTAACACATACTCCAATGTAATTATGAATTCTGGGAGGTAGCTTTCTTGTCGTTCCTTGAGATGGTATCGATACGACAGGGAGAGACCTTGGCTAGGATGCCATCAAACCCTGCCGGGAACCCTGAACATGAGGGAGGGGCGTGCGTGGCTAGCCTACCCTGACAACAGCCCCCGGCCGCCCGGCCTGGCGACACATTAATTCCCCGAGCAACTACTGCGCTCGCCTGCCCTTCCACACATATATCCACACTGATGAACCAGCCTCCTAGAACTGAATACGCATCTGCGTCTGTCTCTGTCAACTTTAACACATTCTCACTACCTAAACAACAAAGGCAGTGAGAGAAGTACGCGTTGTTCATGCATAATCTCAACACGGTTAATGCCCAATCTCTCCCAAAGTCCGAGTGTCTGGTAAATACCGTAAAAATTTAAACCTTTCTTAAAACAAACACTTGATTAGTTTTGGTTATGCCGGGAGTCGGCAGTGGTGTTCAGTGGAGCATTAGGAAGCCACATGATCACAACACACGCATACATCTCGGTGATTCACTGATTGTTGGGCTGGGGATAGGACAGAGCCACTCCTGACCACGCCCATGTGCTGTGAGGAGACATGAACGCAGCCTGACATGTACGTTTTTCCCCCCACAGTTAAGATAATAAGAAGTTTTAATGATGAGGTAAATGGTGACAGACAAAACCACGGGTGTTGGAAAAGCCTCACATCTAATCATGAAAAACCTTTCCTGAATATATATAAAAAAAAAAACCTTGTGTGTCACTAGTGTATGCTGGATACTCATGAAAATTTTCTGCCAAAAGGCAATCAATGTCTAACCAAAGCAAAAACAGGGCAGATTCGAAAACGGTACCGATATAACCGGCATGGCAACAAAAGGACGGGTATATGAAATGCTACCGGTCCAACCTGGGTCATAAGCCACCCGAAAAAGTTTCCATGTAAAGGACGCTGGGGGTTCACATGACAAGTGCTGAAATCCATCAAAGACTTATCCCAAATGCCACATGATTTCTAGATTTCATGATCAGGCATAGATTCTAAAGCAAGAACTAACAATCGGTATAACCTATAGTATCATCTGCGGCCGCTTGGCAGCTCCACCGGTGGGTGTAAAAAGCTGAATCAAGATGACGTCCGTCAGTCTGCCAGCGAGCGGAGAGAGGTGAGCTGCCAGAGGCAGTGGTTGGTGTTGAGAGGGTTGACAAACGTTTGTGGCGCTCAAGACGGTTGGCAATACTGCGGACCACTGAGAGACTCCAAGACCCGGGCAGCTGGTGAGCATTCTTTCCATAATACACAAATAAACATTTATTTATTGTTAGATTTCTGTTTTATGAGCAAAAGTTTCAAAATAACTTACTGGCATAACGGTGTCTTACATAGAGGTAAGAGAAGAGGGACGATTACCATAGGTTAGAAAATGATACAGCTGGTTGGATGAGCTAAGCAAGCAATATACCAGTACTGTGTAAGAGCCAGAATGAAGTGAGGGTTGTCAGGTGGATATGTGAGGTGATCATGAGCGTCTGTGCACGGGGGTGAGTGGGGTCGGACGTGTAAGAATAAGCCGAGCGCCAAGGCAACACGTCTACACACAAATCACGTCTCAACCATACCGTTAAAGGAGAAAAATGTTACATCTTAACTTTAAAACAAAACATACTAGTGAATGCGAGTATGAAAATTATAGATATAAAATAATTAATGGCATTACCTAACAAAATCTACCCCTAAGCTCTACAAAACATTTAAGTTTGGGGTGGGAAACCTCCTCCTCCTCCTCCTCTCTCTCTCTCTCTCTCTCTCTCTCTCTCTCTCTCTCTCTCTCTCTCTCTCTCTCTCTCTCTATATATATATATATATATATATATATATATATATATGTATATATATATATATAATGTGTGTGTGTGTGTGTGTGTGTGTGTGTGTGTGTGTGTGTGTGTGTGTGTGTTAACGGTCTGCTTGTGGTTATATTACGAATAAAAGTCACATTCAGCAATGCTTTATCATTGTAAGTCTGTTGACGAAAGGGAATAGTCTCTATAAAGAACTCACTTCAGAGGAGTCCATCATCTTCCTATTACTGGAGGTAACGTAGCCTTTGAACTGCAGGGGCTCCTAAATAAGGGTTTCTGGGACAAACGCGGGAGACAGCGACAAAGTATAAAAAAAAAAAAAAAAAAAAAAAAAAAAAAAAAAATATATATATATATATATATATATATATATATATATATATATCGCTACCTCGCTAACGCGGGAAATGGCGAATAGTATGAAAGATATATATATATATATATATATATATATATATATATATATATATATATATATATATATATATTCCTACATCATCATTCGGATGTGTAAAATACTATTTCATCAAAAATGTATATAATGATAAAACAAGATAATATCAACCTTATCTACCAGTTAATTAGGGGATCATTGCTAAAAACCTAACCGACATATCATAAAAATAACCAGCTAAGTCATACGAATAACTATGAGCCTAAACTAGTGACAGATATACTATGAAGAGTTTGACCAATACTGCCAGAAAGACGTCACGGTGTAAGTGGTGTGTCTTTGTCGCAGGTGATGAGGAATTGAAGGCATGATGGGAAGCAAGCTAGATGGTCTACTGAGCCAGCTGGGCACAGGCAGGTGGAACATCATACATTACCTGGCTCTCTCCTACTGTGAGTTATACCCGATTTGGAACTACCTCAATTGTTCTGCTTCCTACCACTGTTAATACCTTTGTAAAAATATGCCATATTCAGTACTTCTGTGAACATCTGTCAGTGTTGATAACTCTGTAAACATCTACCACCCTTTGTGCTTCCGTAAACATATGTTTCTATCAATACCCCTGTAAATATCTACCAATTCTAGTACTTCGTAAATATCTTCTGTCGTTGGTATCTCTGTAAACATCTGCAACAGTTGGTAGCTCTGTAAACATTTGTCACTGTTAGTACCTCTGCAAACATCTGCTACTATTAGTACCTCCGTAAAGATCTACAAGCTAGTACCTCTCTAAGTGTTTGCCACTGTTAATACTTCTGTAAACATCGTCCAAATTTAGTGCCTCTGTAAACATCCACCACTGTTAGTACCTCCGGAAACATCATCCACTTCAAAGGCCCTCCTCATGTGTCCACCAAAGCTACAATGTTAACAAGAGATCTTTACCATAACTGCCCCATACAGTTTTACTCAACATCTGTAAACACCGATCACCATCAAGATCCCTATAAACATCTGTCAGTGCTTGGACTTCTACACTGTGACACTGATAGGATTTATAGATCTGTACAAACATCTGCAACTTCTAGGATCTGAATGTATATCTTCCATCAACTGGAGCTCTATGAACATCTACCACTAAAAGGATGTCTATATATATCTACCGTCAGCAGTATGTGTATAAACATCTAGCAATGTAATGGGCAAATTAACGACCGTAAGGACTATCTTGTTGCAGGCGTGTCGCTCCCAGCGTACCACACACTGGCAGGGGCCTTCCTGACGCCCAACCAGGAGTTCGAGTGCCTGCCATCCGCCCACGAGCACGATCCCAACACCACCCTCACCTTCCTCAACACTCACCTCTCCAAACAGTCAGTACCTTCGTCCACCACTCCTAGTGTTCCCTATAATGACTGTAATCACTCCACTTACCAATATTGCTCTCTCTCTCTCTCTCTCTCTCTCTCTCTCTCTCTCTCTCTCTCTCTCTGGTGAGATGAGTCTGCCTTTCTTATTTTTCTGTCGTATGCAGACATTTTGAGAGAGAGAGAGAGAGAGAGAGAGAGAGAGAGAGAGAGAGAGAGAGAGAGAGAGAGAGAGAGAGAGAGAGAGAGAGAGAGAGAGATGGAGCATTAACAGAGCCCCCACCACTTGCAGAGGGTCGTGTGATTACCTGGAAAAGAACATCATGACAGGCGAGACCATCAAGCGAGCCTGCAAGCACTGGTCCTTCGACGACTCCATCTTCACGTCCACCGTCACCTCCGAGGCAAGTCTTGTAGGGTCGGCCTCATGAACAGTAACGAATGGCGAGCCAGTGAGGCAGAGAACGATGAAACTTTAAAATTCCTACAGCTCGGAGGGGGGTCTCATGAATTTAGTTACAATGACTATATATATGAATGTCTATATTGCTTGAATGACTGTACTTGGAGGGTAATTTCTGACTATCGTAAATGTATACCTGTCCAGTACCGGCTGGTGTGCGGGAGGGAGTACCTGCGAGCTACCTACACTAGTATCTATATGTTCGGGGTCCTGGTCGGCTCTCCGCTCAATGGCCTCCTGGCAGACAAGTGAGTCAACGCTTCTCTCCCTAACCTTGCAGCGTTGGAGCCCTGCCCTCTGGCACTACCCATCCTTTTAACAAAGGCAGCTCATGCTCGCCCTTGAGCCAGGCTCCCTGTGCTACAGACTCTGCAGTAACCAAGTCTTTAAGACATTTCTGGCCCTTTACCCGTTTTGTTGCCTTAGCACCTAGCAAAAAAACAAACATCAATTATCAACATCTATTTGATTTATTCGGTGATGCCACTTCAGTCAAAAGTACCTTGAACTCAACCACGTAGAGAATGCAGCTCCCACTATTCAATGTACAGACTATAACCCCCCACTGTACCACGTACAGACAATAGCCCCTACTGCACCAGGTTTAGATTACTGACTCCAATGTACAGACTATAACCCCCACTGTGCCAGGTGTAGACTATAGCCTACACAGCATTAAGTGTAGACGCTAGCCTGGTAGTGTACCAGGTAGAAGACACCTTGGCCTCCACTGCATCAGATAAGCATTTCATGTCCCCACACACCAGGTACGGGAGGCGGCCGACAATCACCATAGGGTCGCTTGTGTACTTCGTCATCGCGGTTGGCTCCTGCTGGCTGCCAACCCTCTCCACCCTGCTCATCTCCCGTTTTCTGTTGGGCACCATGCACGCCACCATCATGAAGACCGGCTACATTCTAGGTATGATTCTAAGCAATTTTCCGATAAGATTTCTATGTAGCTATCTCAACTGATAAGAATGATGTCCTTCAAAGTATTAATCCTTAAACCTGCTAAGTTAGGTTTTATGCACTTAGTTTTAAAATCTGACTTGCATTTCCTGAAACTAAGGGTTATACATTTTTTTTTGGTTTTAATGTGTCCAACTAAAGAACGTAAGTCTTAACCTAGATCAGGTCCAGTTGTTAATTTGCTAAGTGTGACGTAACGCCTACTGAGCATCCACATTACTTTAAAATCTTAGATTTCTCTCTCCAGTAATAAAGTCATACACTTAATCTTAACATTCACCAAAAGTAAAGTTCATATCAGCGTCATCATCTAGCGACAAGTGTTATGGGATCTACAAGGTTCTCTTGAAAGTGATTTCGTTATGCCTCTGTCATTTCATGAAATTGATTTCGTTATGCCTCTGTCATTTTAGTTTTCTGTCACGGCCATCTTTAAAGAAAACGACCATTTCTCATCCCCAACTTTAGAATTCAAAAGTAAATGAGTTGCTCAAATTCGAACCTGCATATATATATATATATATATATATATATATATATATATATATATATATATATATATATATATATATATATATATATATATATATATATATATACATATCTGTTAACATCAAAGAAATATCAATTGCTGATAATTGGACACATGGTGAGACCAACTCTCCGTCATAGTTGTTAGTATAGTCTGCCCATCGGCAATTTCTTCTGATTTAGTGTTACCAAACCCTGCTGTAACACCAGTACCTAATCCCGTTAGAACGCCATTATTAATAACCATACCTATCTAAACACCAGTGTTACCAACTCTGTAATGTATTAATGTCAATAACCAGGGTTACTGAGGAGCTCAACAACGTACAAGTTATTGCTACGACAGTATTTGACAACCCCTCACAGCAATGGAAGTGTCGTCTCCGCGGGTGAGGTCCGTGCTGGGCATCGTGCTCTTCCTGCCGTGGGCGCTGGGCACCATGGCGTGGGGCGGCGCAGCCTATCTGATACGAGACTGGCGGTGGCTTCAGCTGGCCGTCTCCCTCCTCTGCATTTTCTTCCTCCCAACCCTCCTGTGAGTTTCATCTTAATACCATTCCATTTCTTTTGTTATCTCTACAAGTCAATAGGTTCTAGTTCATGAGCTTCCACTGCTCGTTTGCATTATAGTTTCACAACGACTGGTTAGAAGATCCGATGTCTCTTCATAGATTTTATGGTATAAAACATAGGCTAGCAGTCATAACAAAGTTTGGCATTTTTGTGACGTTGCTGCCGTGTATCATTTCGACACCTGCTCTCGTGGGCTATTTGCACGTCCTTTCCACTAAGGATAAGACCAGTAATAAGCGCCTGGCTGCTGCTTCCTCTAGATTATGTGTGGGGATCAGCCACACGAGGATTGACTATTATGTTGCCCACTTCTTTCCTTAAGCAGCGAAGCTGTGGAGCTCGCTTCCTTCTTTCGTATTCCCCCTACCTAAAACATTCTTGACACTTCCAAGAGTCAGGTCTACATAGTTTTTTTTCTTTCACCCGAGAAGACTATGAATAAAAATGCCATAAATCTCAGTTCATCTGGTGCTGCCACTGCATGGTCAGATAATACAAAACACTGTGAATCTTACAATACATGAAAATTGAACTTTTGAACATGTAAAAAAAACACAAGTAATGAATAACACGTACTATGAAAATATAAAAAGTATATAACCGATGAAATAACCTCGCAGAAACTACACGAAACTGAAATTACATCTAGAATCCTTGCATTTATCGATTATTTCTTTTCAAGTATTGTCTCAATCATTCAGGCATAATACTGATAAGTATAAAATGCATTTTGTGCCAGGTTGCTGGACGAGTCTCCCAGATGGCTTGTGGTGCGAGGCTACCACACCCACGCCCTCACCGTGCTGCAGAGGGCCGCACGCTGGAACAAAGTGGACCTCCAGCCTCCACACCGCATCAACCAGATCATCAGGGAGAGCCAGAATGAGGTTCGTCTGCAATCTTTGAATTAAAACAGGTTTGATCCTATTGTCTCCAATTACTGTCATGGCACCGCATCATTATGAGGACTAATATCGAATATAATGTTCTCTGAGCTATATTCTACAATACTATACATATCACCTCTGGATATAAAAGCTCATTCTCGAAGATAGACAGTGACGTAGAACGAAAGGGAGATGAAATATCTGATAATATAGGGGAAAGTTCGAGGAGAAGAGGCAGGTTGCGAGAGAGGATTCGATTCGGTGACTGCGGTGCGTAAGGTGTAGGATGATGAACATATTCCGTTTACCGCATTATTTTTTTCTATTTTGTGGTAATGTGAATGGTAAAAATTCTAAGACTCGGGCCAATAAGGAAAGTTCGTAGTCACAAAGCGGTAACTTACAGCAGGTAAGTTAATTTTAACGACATAAGCATACGTATGATTTTTCCCCCATCTCTCTCTTTTCTAGCTATCTATAAACAACAGATGACATATCACTGAGAAAAAAAAAAATCGAATATAAATTATAAAGAATACTTATCGTGTATATCACTAACCCCCGTGGCGGGCGTGTCAAGTCTTTCTTCTCTTTACTACGCTACAGGTACGAACGGGTACAGCTGGCAGAGGCGACGCTTGCGTCGGTCAGTCGCTCCTTAAAGAATACTGCTGCAGTGCCTTCATACTGTTCAGGTGAGAAGCAGAGAGCACACTGTTGCAGTGGGCTCATATCATTCAGGTGGGATGCAGAGAGAGGTTAGTTTTGACCAGGTAAGCCGATAAGGGAATGTTTCAGTTAGAAGGGCGTCCCGAACGCAGCTTTACGGGAGTAGCTGCTCAACACTACGATGGTCACTCCCACCACAATCTTTGACTACACCTAAATAACACCATCTCGGCTTTTGTGCAAAGCCTGACGCACTAACATCAACCAGATGTGGATTATCTTGACATACTGACCTTAGACAATCCAGGCTAAATGATGACTCTGAGAGCCGATCAAACGAGCGATGACAGCCACCTATTCAAATTAAGTAACAATCAATTCGACGTTTTCTTCAACGTAAAGCCAGTTAATGTAGCCAGCAACACTGCCAGAAGTTCCCAGAGCGAGGCTATAACAGACTTTACTTTTGTTACGGCAATGCGCTGACCACAACTGTGTGACGAAGACTTTGAGCGTTGAGCAGTGGGAGGGCATGCCAGGGTCACCTTCAGTTCTGACGTTCTGACGACGGTTCATGATGGACGTAAAAGTGATTCAAGCCAATTCAGCCATTTCTCTTTCTAGTAATTTATTTCTTAAAGTATGCATGAGTTATTCTTGTTTAGAATAATGCATATGTGAAAAGTAGGTTGATTCACAAACACCTCGCGTGTGTGTGTGTGTGTATACATATATATATATATATATATATATATATATATATATATATATATATATATATATATATATATATATATTACACTGAAGGAGGAGGGTTCGTTCTAGGTCGCCTCGGCTCCGCGTCATAACTGTGGGGATGCTGGTCAACTACTTGGTAGTAGGTATGGTGTACTACGGCGTCTCCCTCAGCGGCGACCACCTCAGCAAAGATCCCTTCGTGTACATGGTGCTGATGGGCCTGGTAGAGGTACCGGCGTACACTCTCATGGTGCCTGTGGTGGTCCGCTGCGGCAGGAAGGCCCCAACCATATTCTTCTTCTTCTTCAGCGGTGTTGTGCTTCTCTTCCTTCCCTTCATACCTCGAGGTCAGTAAGGCGTCGTCCCGACGCACGATAGAACACGCATGACTGCCACTAACAGCTTTATAAATCATCTGTGCATGAGGTGCCTACCATCGACTAACAGCCAATATGTTATTAGCATCCATATGCAGAACTAGTAAGCCTACCAAACCTGGAACTAATACCCCGTAATATAGAAAACGTTGACTTAACAGTATCCATCACCAACAACCAAGCAGTAGGTGATACTCTAAAATCTTGTTTCCTCCGACACTATTAGCCAAGAAACTGCTGAAAGGTGCACCTACCTAATCTGCTAACTACCTGCAAACTGCCTGTTAACCTCTTTGACGATCAGTAAGATGAACGAGAGTCGTGACTGCCACTAACATAGTGTAGGAATCAAGTTCACCTAATCCACAGTTGATACATGAACACACGATTCAGCTGGTTTATATGTTAAGATATATTTCCTTGGTTTATATTGCAAGGACATATCCAGCTAACGTTCCCAGAAAGGTGTTTACCGAGGCTCACTTGGCCATCATACCCGCATGTTCGGATTTTCTTGACAAAATATTTCCACTCTAAACAACGCGATAAATGGTTTACCTGCGTGACAATAACAATTGTCGCAAATCCAAACATTTGCTGCATCTCATCATTGTATCTAATTACTTGAGGAGGAACTGTCTGTCACCAAAGATAAAACCAGAGTAACTCGCTATTGGACCGAATCAGCAGTGTACGAGAATTTGCCAAATATCAGATTTGGAAAGTGTTGCCAACACCATAGGAAAACACATCCAAGTGACTGACTGAGCGCTCAGCGACTAAAGTTGCGCGGTGTTGAATTATGGTTTTGCAACGGCAGCTGAAAGCAAGCTTGATCCCCCAGGGTGCTTGTGGGTGGTGGTGACGCTGGCTATGCTGGGTAAGATGACCATCACCTCAGCCTTCCAGGTCCTGGCCCTCTACTCCTCAGAGCTCTTCCCGACCGAAGTGAGGATCCGAGGCACCAGCATCGCCTTCATGATGTCACGCCTCGGCTCCATGGCCTCTCCTTTCATCACAGAATACCTGGTGAATATTCTCTCAGTATCTTCAAAATGCTCAACCATGATCCCTTTCCACTCGGTGAGAGTACCTTCATTGCTCTGTACAGTTCTTCATCACAGCTCCTTCTTCAGTCAGTACTAGATGATTCCTCATACAGAATTCCCTCATCACTCGAGTAGTCGGGACCTGATGCCTCTTTAACACGGGGTCCTTTTGGCGTTTTCAATTATTCCTAGTCAACGTAAATGCACTTCTTATAAGTGCAATTAAGATTATCTTATTTTCTTTCCTTATAGCCACGTAACTCACGGTTTAGGATGTTGTTTTAAGTAATGTAGACCATAAATTTTGAAGTCGCTTCCTTTGTACTGATTGCATATTACAACAGCCCCCCCACCCCCCGTCGAGCTGTTGCTTCCTTCATCATCGTGAACATATATCTAACAGAGCCGCTGCTCTATCAAAGGGACAACACTTAAAACCTTTAGGAAAAACTGAACACTCTTATCTGGTAACATTACTAATCGATAGTATCGGTTGGTATCAGGGGGCGAGGCACTCATGGGCGCCGTCAGTTGTGTTCGGAGCGGCGTCGGTGGTGGCAGGTCTGGCTACACTGGCGCTGCCGGAGACCTTAGGCGCCGCGCTGCCAGACACTATCACCCAATTGGAGGACAGAGCCTTGTTGGAACGCAGTAGGTGAGAATATTCAGTAAATATGTTATCTTGGAGCTGAGTAACATAAATGACAGCTGTGCATCATCAATTTCTTGAACGGTAATGTGTTCTGGGGTCATCTTAGCACGACATGATCTGGTATTTTCTTTATCTGTAGGAAGAATTAGTTTCCGATTCCTACTTAAGTTGGCCTTATATAATACTACCACACACAAAAACTGAATGACATTTGGTAAACAGATATGGGACGTCTTTATGTTGGGATCAATAACGGTAACCCACAAATGACCTTTAAAAGAAATAGTCTGTTGTAAATTGACTTTCGAATACCAAAATAGTCAAATCACCACAAAAGGATCTCGATGTACCTTTGAGAAGTGTAACTGTTAAAGCGGGATCCCTATTCAAGTGTGAGAGTTTAAACCCTCCCGACAGCCAACTCAGTGGACGTTAGACAAACACTGCTTGTTACTGACTAAACCAATTATTACATTTTCACTGCAACTGAACAACTGATTACAAAAAGCATCATACTGTGTGATGACAGCAAAACAAAAGCTGACTGGACGATTACTAGCCGTAAATATAAAAATATATTATGTAACTGAGGTTATTTTTTAATCACTCACTGCATCCTTATTAGGCATACTTGCTGTAAGTGTGTGCTGTAAATTTCATCATTAAGCATACTTGATGTAAGTGTGTGCTGTAAATCTCATCACATTCGGCATTCATTACTCATTCCTAATGACGCATCGTCCACACAGGAATGTGTTGCGCCTGCTGACTGGAGAGCCTGGCCGATGGCGGGTGTGCCGGTGCCGGGATGGCCCAAGCAGCGGCCAGCACCTTCACATCTGCCTCGCCCACCCGCCCTGCCCAAGGTCACACGCTTCTGGCCCGTAACCTGAGGTCACCTCCTGTAACCCTTGAGAGGGGGAAGAGCTCCTGTCGACGAATATAAGAAAGGCGGGGAATCCCTGAGTGCTTTACATGGATCTCATTCCACTGCAGGTCGAAACTGATGCATCTGCAAGGTGGATGCATTTAAGGTCTCCAAATCGACCACCCCGTTGATCTCATCTTAGGCTGGAGGACTTTGTAACCCACTTTGCCATCAGAGAGAAGCACGAAACTGAGAAGCTGTGGATCTTAAGAGTCCCTTTCACACCATTCTCCTCCTGCGGACAGACGACCCTACTGCCCTCAAGGCACATCTTACAATCAACACACATCTATATTGAGCTGATGTATACAGTTTTCTTTGTAATGTCTATTCCCTCATTATTAAACCGTACATTATGTAAGGTACACGAAAGTGTTGATGAATCCAAACTCTGTCACTCTAGCAGTTTGCAGTCACCCCTTTTAGTTGGCAGGTTTTCCTGTAAATTGTCTGTATGCCTTTCTACTTTTACCACTCTGATATCTTCCACTATTGCAAAACAGCCTCGAAAGGAGGACCTAGTGGTCTATTGTTTGAATTCCTTTGTTTTCCTTTGTATTCTTGGTTCTCAGTGTCCTGATCCGCTGGACTTAGGAGTGTGGTCAGATGACTAATGTATCACATTCATGGGTTAACACACACACACATGATTTCATCACAGAATGATATACGCTAATTTTTTAAATAAAGAAAAGTACAGATTTTCGCGAATGTTTTTCCCTTATGAAATTCAAACGAAAATGATACATTGAGATATTTCCATCAAATGAGTTGTGATAATGTGGTACACAATGTTGAGGAAAAATATATCGCCCTAGATCTTGAAAACATTATAGTTGCCCATTACAAATGACATCCCATTTGTACATAATAAATAAAGCATTTAGAGATGTGAACGGGATTCCAACAATAACAGCAGAGATACATTAATACCCAGATATGAGTGCTTGAGAACACGTTATTTAGTGTCTATCTTACCGATGGCCAGCAAAACGACACACCTACCTTAGGTTATTTCATACGTATAGGGAAGAGCAGTATCACTGCCCGTTGAAAACCCGAAGTTTTTACAGCACTTTACCAGGCACTATCTAAAACAAATACAATACCTGCTTTTCTAAACATCACCCCTTTATTTTTTTTCGCGCAACACCGGATACTACAGTTAGTGTATAATTCTCCAAAAGAAGGAACAGAGAAGGAGGCCACGTGAGGATATTCCCTTAAAGGCCCAGTCCTCTGTTCTTAACGCTACCTCGCTAACGCGAGAAATGGCGAATAGTATGAAAGATATATATATATATATATATATATATATATATATATATATATATATATATATATATATATATATATATATCTTTTTCTTTTCTTTCAAACTATTCGCCATTTCCCGCATTAGCAAGGTAGCGTTAAGAACAGAGGACTGGACCTCTGAGGGAATATCCTCACCTGGCCCCCTTCTCTGTTCCTTCTTTTGGAAAATTAAAAAGAAAAACAAAAAAAAAAAAACAAGAGGGGAGGATTTCCAGCCCCCCGCTCCCTCCCCTTTTAGTCGCCTTCTACAACACGCAGGGAATACGTGGGAAGTATTCTTTCTCCCCTATCCCCAGGGATAATATATATAAATATATATATATATATATATATATATATATATATATATATATATATATATATATATATATATATATATATATATATATATATAAATCAAAAGTAATAAATATGTTAAAGAATGTAGGTGGTCTATGAGTACATGTCGAGCCACTACATCCGCAGGTGTGGTGGCCAACACCTGTGTCAACATATGTCACTCACCGCTGAATATAACATACACATAACCACACACACACACACACTTACAGTAACAGGTAGAGGCCTACATATAACATACACATAACCACACACACACACACACTTACAGTAACAGGTAGCGGCCTACATATGTTTTTTGGAAACATTTCTTATATGAAATATAAATGAGGTCTTATAAAACATTAACCTAAATAATGAGGCTATACATGAAGCGGGTAGAACGCAACAAAGATGCAATGTCAGCATTAAGCGACAGAGAGGCGGATCTGTAGGGGAGGGGTCTGGTATATAATTTGGGGTCTCTGGACGTTTCTGTAGTCAGCTTTCTGGGTCCTTATCTAGTATTCACTCACCAGAGACACTGATAACCCCCCAAAAAAGTGCTTATAATATCGTAGTTACTCGTACATTGTGAAATTCCATTTTCCCTTTTGCACTGATACATTATTTCATATATGTCTGACATTATAAGCATTAATGCTTGTACAATGTCAAGAATTATCTTTATTTTCATTATTGCTTGTAAAATGTCAGAATCATTTTCATTCTATTTCGTTACGTACTGTTACGAATGACTGCACCGTCGCTCCTTTGTTAGTTTCAGGCTGAGGTAAACTTTGTCAGTGTCCACCTGAAGGAAACTGTTAGTTCCCAACTGAAGTAATAAGCCTCGCTAGCTTCCTCCTGAAATACACTTCCGTTACTCTCAGCCTGAAGTAAATCATTACAGTTCCAGATGCCACTTTCGTCTACAAAGAGCTTTTTTCTTTTTTTTTTTTTTACACCGGCACCAGTACCATCCACATCCAGGGTTGTTGTTGCCTGCATGGTGAATATCATGACCATTTCACGATGGCTCTGCACTGTCCTGTGTTTTCACAAGTATACGCGCCAAGTTCCATCTGTCCATACAACGCAAGAGAAACCCGTCTGCGACCTCGGACAGCTTACTCATTCTTGCTGTCTCCTCTACATCACAGCTGGACTTTTAGAGTTGTAGATGCCACTATAGCGAAGACTGAACGATTTTCCTCGAGTTCCACAAGAATATCAACGATACTCGAATCCTGGTTGCGGAAGTCGGTCCACAGTCAACCCAGCTGTTCATCCACCCTGAGGGGCTGACTGATAAAATGGGTACCTGGCTCAGGCTAGCGTATATATATATAAATATATATATATATATATATATATATATATATATATATATATATATATATATATATATATATATATATATATATAATGTTAATGGGATGGCCTTGATTTGGGGCCTCAGTTGCCCGTGCCATCTCAGCTAACTTAAATCACAATAGGAGAGAACACAGCCCATTGCATCCTGCAGTATCTACCAACTTACCCGGTGAGAGACGTTTATATGTTGTAGATGATGAGCCAGACACAGTCTTTCACTGATGTTCCCTGTAAATCACGCAAGAAATCTCTATGGAGTTTACGGATTCTCTCTCTCTCTCTCTCCCCTCATGTATGCCATTAACCATTGTTGGAGACATACTGGACCATAGCTTTCCCACCGCTCGTAAAACTAACGACGAAAATCATTGTATCTTTTATTTCGTGCTTCATCGCCGTAGTGATTATGAGAAGCCCATTATGATTTAGTGCATATATTTTTTCTTCTGCTCAGAATAACATGAAATGCTTTTAAGTCGTTAATGCCAATGTCGCATCTTTCACTGTCAAATACATTACTTCTTCATAGATAAAGTAAATAGCTTACAGAACTTTAGTTCTTTTTTTTATATGATATTACAGCTCTCAGATAGTGTTCTTGGTAGCCGACCTGGCAAGGGTAAAACACATGCCTTAGTTGTGGCCGTTTTGGTTGGATTGAAACTGAAAGTTGTACATCATGCGCTTGTAGACCTGACTCTTAAAGAAGGAAAGATGATAGGAAGAGATCCAGGCAAAGAGGGAGGATAATTCCATACCTTCGCTGTTTGAGGGAAGGAAGGTACCATAATGGTCAGTCTTCGTGTGGTTGGCTTCCATAAAGAAACTATAGGAAGCGATCTGACACAGGCAGAGGAAGTGACCAAGTCATGTGATGGAAGGGACACACAGGGAAAACATGGTGGAGACATTTTCATATGCTTTAATACCAGTGCACAACAAACATCAGCCAGTCACAGAGTGGTGTACGTGTACTGCAGAGTGTGGCAAGCGCAGCTGTCCACCTCACCAGCTGCACTTGTCCACCTGGAGGGAGATACAGCAGGAAGTCGTCGTCGTCGTGACCATCAGCCGTCCATCAGCGGGCGGCCATCACGGCAGAGGGTGTCCAGGGAAGGTTCAGGCACACTCAGGGTAGTTGGAGGGCAGGTCACACGTTTTGTTGTTGGGGTTGAAGACCAGCTTACCAGAGCAAGTCAGGGTGTACAGCTTCCCAAGGAAACAGTAGTAGTACCTGTAAGAGGAGGAGCTGTCGTCACTAAGTCCTTGAATAGCAAGTGTGACTCATCATAACCTTCAGTGTGGTGCTCGTGTGCGAAAAACTTCACAGATCGTCCCATTCTTCGCCGAACTGCGGTCTGTTTACCTTACTGCCAACGCGTGCGCCGTGGAGGTGATGTTTCGAAGCCTTGGAGTTTCCATAACTCTAAAGCGTACCAATGATACATCCCATGGTTGGTCGTACTTCTACGAGAGGTTAACAATACATCCATTGGTTTGAGGTACCTAACCTACAAGAGATGTCGATCCAGAGATCTGGGAGACGTGAACAGCTGCTGAGCTGAATGAACATCATTGTTTCAAATGAGGATTAAGATTTGTGTGTTGAGCAAAAATCATGATAGGAATTGTGATACGGGTCAAAGAAGGAAGGCTTCATCTTTACGCTTAATTACATACTTAACCTTAATTCTAATTATATAAATATCCTAATTACTCGACTAATTACACAAATTTTAAGGTTTTGCCCACAGATTCTTATTCAGCAGATGCAAAAGCATCTATGCTGAAATTTTGAGGAAAATCTATTTTTTCAAAAAAAAATCAAGAAAAATCCAAGTCAATAGTATATAGCCTTGGATAATATTTGGCTCAGATTTTCAATTTGTTCAGATTTTAATGAAAATCTGGGTATAAGTGCAATTCTATATGGTGATTAAGGATATCGAGTCGGAAGACTGCATTTCGTAAAATTAAGCGATTAATTATATAATTAATATTAATTATAATTATATTATCCTAATTACTCGACTAATTAGACTGATTACAGGAATTTTACGGTTTTGACCACAGATTCATATTTAGCAGAGGTAAAAGCATCAATGTTGAAATTTTGAGGAAAATCTATTTTTTTTTTTTTTTAAATCAAGAAAAATCCCAGGCTATAGCCTGGGATAATATTGGGCTCAGATTTTCAATTTGTTCAGATTTAAATGACAATCTGGGTATAAGTGCAATTCTATATGGTGATTAAGGATATCGAGTCAAAAGACTGCATTTCGTAAAAGTAAGCGCTTAATTACATACTTAACCTTAATTATAATTATATTAATATGCTAGTAACTCGACTAATTACAGAAATTTTAAGGTTTTGACCACAGATTCTTATTCAGCAGAGGTAAAAGCATCTATGTTGAAATTTTGAGGAAAATCTATTTTTTCAAAAAAATCAAGAAAAATCCAAGGCTGGGATAATATTGGGCTCAGATTTTCAATTTGTTCTGATTTTAATGAAAATCTAGGTATAAGTGCAATTCTATATGGTGATTAAGGATATCGAGCCAAAAGACTACATTTCGTAAAATTAAGCGCTTGATTACATGCTTAATATTATAATTATATTAATATCCTAATTACTCGACTAATTAGACTGATTACAGGAATTTTACGGTTTAGACCACAGATTCTTATTCAGCAGAGGTAAAAGCATCTATGTTGAAATTTTGAGGAAAATCTTTTTTTTCAAAAAAAATCAAGAATAATCTGCTTGGATAATTTGGCTGATTTTCAGTTTGTTCAGATTTTAATGAAAATTTGGGAATAAGTGCAATTCTATATGGTGATTAAGGATATCGAGTTAAAAGTCTGCATTTCGTAAAGTTAAGCACTTAATTACGTACGTAACCTTAATTATAATTATATTAATATCCTAATTACTCGACTAATTACACAAATTTTAAGGTTTTGACCACAGATTCTTATTAAGCGGATGTAAAAGCATCTATGATGAAATTTTGAGGAAAATATATTTTTTCAAAAAAATCAAGAAAAATCCAAGGCTATAGCCTTGGATAATATTTGGCTCAGATTTTCAACTTGTTCAGATTTTAATGAAAATCTGTGTATAAGTGCAATTCTATACGGTAATTAAGGATATCTAATCAAAAGACTGCATTTCATAAAATTAAGCGCTTTATTACATACTTAACCTTAATTATAATTATATAAATATCCTAATTACTCGACTAATTACACAGATTTTCAGGTTTTGACCACATATTCTTATTCAGTAGATGTAAAAGCATTTATGCTGAAACTTTGAGGAAAATCTATTTTTCCAAAAAAAATCAAGAAAAAATTTGGCTCAGATTTTCAACCTGCACAGATTTTAATGAAAATCTGGGTATAAGTGCAATTCTATATGATGATTAAGGATATCGAGTCAAAAGACTGCATTTCGTAAAAGTAAGCGCTTAATTACATACTTAATATTACTTATAATTATATCAATATGCTAATTACTCGACTAATTGCAGAAATTTTAAGGTTTTGACCACAGATTCTTATTCAACAGAGGTAAAAGCATCTATGTTGAAATTTTGAGGAAAATCTATTCTTTCAAAAAATCAAGAAAAATCCAAGACTAAAGCCAGGGATAATATTGGGTTCAGATTTTCAATTTGTTCAGATTTAAATGAAAATCTGGGTATAAGTGCAATTCTATATGGTGATTACGGATATCGAGTCAAAAGACTGCATTTCGTAAAATTAAGCGCTTGATTCCATGCTTAATATTATAATAATATCAATATCCTAATTACCGGACTAATTAGACTGATTACAGGAATTTTACGGTTTTGACCACAGATTCTTACTCAGCAGAGGTAAAATCATCTATGTTGAAATTTTGAGGAAAATATATTTTTTTCAAAAAAATCAAGAAAAATCCTGAGCCTTGGATGATATTTGGCTCAGATTTTCAACTTGATCAGATTTTTAATGAAAATCTCGGTAAAACTGCAATGCCATTGGTGATTAAAGATATCGAGTCAAAAGACTGCATTTCCTAAAGTTAAGCGCTTAATTATATACTTAACCTTAATTATAATTATATTAATATCCTAATTACTCGTCTAATTAAACAAATTTTAAGCTTTTGACCACAGATTATTATTCAGCAGAGGTAAAAGCATCTATGTTGAAATTTGTTCAGATTTTAATGAAAATCTGGGTATAAGTGCAATTCTATATGGTGATTAACGATATCGAGTCAATAGACTGCATTTTGTAAAATTAAGCGCTTAATTACATACTTAATATTAATTATAATTATATTATCCTAATTACTCGACTAATTAGACTGATTACAGGAATTTTACGGTTTTGACCACAGATTCTTATTCAGCAGAGGTAAAATCATCTATGTTGAAATTTTGAGGAAAATCTATTTTTTCAAAAAAATCAAGAAAAATCCAATATTTGGCTCAGATTTTCAATTTGTTCAGATTTTAATGAAAATCTGGGTATAAGTGCAATTCCATACGGTGATTAAGGATATCGAGTCAAAAGACTGCATTTCGTAAAATTAAGCGCTTGATTACATGCTTAATATTATAATTATATTAATATCCTAATTACTCGACTAATTAGACTGATTACAGAAATTCTACGGTTTTGACCACAGATTCTTATTCAGCAGAGGTAAAAGCATCTATGTTGAAATTTTGAGGAAAATCTATTTTTTCAAAAAAATCAAGAAAAATCCAAGCCTTGGATAATATTTGGCTCAGATTTTCAATTTGTTCAGATTTTAATGAAAATCTGGGTATAAGTGCAATTCTATATAGTGATTAAGGATATCGAGTTAAAAGTCTGCATTTCCTAAAGTTAAGCACTTAATTAAGTACTTAACATTAATCATAATTATATCCTAATTACTCGACTAATTACACAAATTTTAAGGTTTTGACCACAGATTCTTATTTAGAGGATGTAAAAGCATCTATGATGAAATTTTGAGGAAAATCTATTTTTTCAAAAAAATCAAGAAAAATCCAAGGCTATAGCCTTGGTTAATATTCGGCTCAGATTTTCAACTTGTTCAGATTTTAATGAAAATCTGGGTATAAGTTCAATTCTACATGGTGATTAAGGATATCGCATCAAAAGACTGCATTTCATAAAATTAAGCGCTTAATTACATACTTAACCTTAATTATAATTATATAAATATCCTATTTACTCGACTAATTACACAGATTTTAAGGTTTTGACCACAGATTCTTATTCAGCAGATGTAAAAGCATCTATGCTGAAACTATGAGGAAAATCTATTTTTCCAAAAAAATCAAAAAAATATTTGGCTCTGATTTTCAATTTGTTTAGATTCTAATGAAAATCTGGGTATAAGTGCAATTCTATATGGTGCTTAAGGATATGGAGTCAAAAGACTGCATTTCGTAAAATTAAGCGCTTGATTACATGCTTAATATTATAATTATATTAATATCCTAATTACTCGACTAATTAGACTGATTACAGGAATTTTACGGTTTTGACCACAGATTCTTATTCAGCAGAGGTAAAAGCATCTATGTTGAAATTTTGAGGAAAATCTATTTTTCAAAAAAATGAAGAAAAATCCAAAAGGTTTTGACCTGGGATAATATTTGGCTCAGATTTTCAACTTGTTCAGATTTTAATGAAAATCTGGGTATAAGTGCAATTCTACATGGTGATTAAGGATATCGCATCAAAAGACTGCATTTCATAAAATTAAGCGCTTAATTACATACTTAACATTAATTATAATTATATAAATATCCTAATTACTCGACTAATTACACAGATTTTAAGGTTTTGACCACAGTTTCTTATTCAGCAGATGTAAAGGCATCTATGCTGAAACTTTGAGGAAAATCTATTTTTCCATAAAAAACCAAGAAAAAATTTGACTCAGATTTTCAACTTGTACAGATTTTAATGAAAATCTGGGTATAAGTGCAATTCTGTATGATGATTAAGGATATCGAGTCAAAAGACTGCATTTCGTAAAAGTAAGCGCTTAATTACATAATGAATATTAATTATAATTATATCAATATGCTAATTACTCGACTAATTGCAGAAATTTTAAGGTTTTGACCACAGATTCTCATTCAGCAAAGGTAAAAGCATCTATGTTGAAATTTTGAGTAAAATCTATTTTTTCAAAAAAGTCAAGAAAAACCCAAACCTGGGATAATATTGGGCTCAGATTTTCAATTTGTTCACATTCTAATGAAAATCTGGGTATAAGTGCAATTCTATATGGTGATTAACGATATCGAGTCAAAACACTGCATTTCGTAAAATTAAGCGCTTAATTACATACTCAATATTAATTATAATTATATTATCCTAATTACTCGACTAATTACATCGATTACAGGAATTTTACGGTTTTGACCACAGATTCTTATTCAGCAGAGGTAAAATCATCTATGTTGAAATTTTGAGGAAAATCTATTTTTTCAAAAAAATCAAGAAAAATCCAATATTTGGCTCAGATTTTCAATTTGTTCAGATTCTAATGAAAATCTGGGTATAAGTGCAATTCTATATGGTGATTAAGGATATCGAGTCAAAAGACTGCATTTCGTAAAATTAAGCGCTTGATTACATGCTTAATATTATAATTATAACATCCTAATTACTCGACTAATTAGACTGATTACAGGAATTTTACGGTTTTGACCACAGATTCTTATTCAGCAGAGGTAAAAGCATCTATGTTGAAATTTTGAGGAAAATCTATTTTTTCAAAAAAATCAAGAAAAATCCAAGACTTGGATAATATTTGCCTCAGATTTTCAATTTGTTCAGATTTTAATAAAAATCTGGGTATAGGTGCAATTCTATATGGTGATTAAGGATATCGAGTTAAAAGTCTGCATTTCCTAAAGTTAAGCACTTCATTACGTACTTAACCTTAATCATAATTATAATATCCTAATTACTCGACTAATTACACAAATTTTAAGGTTTTGACCAAAAATTCTTATTTATCGTATATAAAAGCATCTATGTTGAAATTTTGAGGAAAATCTATTTTTTCAAAATAATTAAGAAAAATCCAAGGCTATAGCCTTGGATAATATTTGACTCAGATTTTCAACTTGTTCAGATTTTAATGAAAATCTGGGTATAAGTGCAATTCTACATGGTGATTAAGGATATCGCATCAAAAGACTGCATTTCATAAAATTAAGCGCTTAATTACATACTTAACCTTAATTATAAATATATAAATATCCTAATTACTCGACTAATTACACAGATTTTAAGGTTTTGACCACAGATTCTTATTCAGCAGATGTAAAAGCATCTATCCTGAAACTTTGAGGAAAATCTATTTTTCCAAAAAAATCAAGAAAAATCCAAGGTAATATTTGGCTCAGATTTTCAATTTGTTCAGATTCTAATGAAAATCTGGGTATAAGTGCAATTCTATATGTTGATTAAGGATATCGAGTCAAAAGACTGCATTTCGTAAAATTAAGCGCTTGATTACATGCTTAATATTATAATTATATTAATATCCTAATTACTCGACTAATTAAACTGATTACAGGAATTTTACGGTTTTGACCACAGATTCTTATTCAGCAGAGGTAAAAGCATCTACGTTGAAATTTTGAGGAAAATCTATTTTTTCAAAAAAATCAAGAAAAATCCAAGCCTTGGATAATATTTGGCTCAGATTTTCAATTTGTTCAGATTTTAATGAAAATCTGGGTATAAGTGCAATTCTATATGGTGATTAAGGATATCGAGTTAAAAGTATGCATTTCCTAAAGTTAAGCACTTAATTACGTACTTAACCTTAATCATAATTATAATATCCTAATTACTCGACTAATTACACAAATTTTAAGGTTTTGACCACAGATTCTTATTTAGCGGATGTAAAAGCATCTATGTTGAAATTTTGAGGAAAATCTATTTTTTCAAAAAATCAAGAATAATCCAAGGCTATAGTATATAGCCTTGGATAATATTTGGCTCAGATTTTCAACTTGTTCAGATTTTAATGAAAATCTGGGTATAAGTGCAATTCTACATGGTGATTAAGGATATCGCATCAAAAGACTGCATTTCATAAAATTAAGCGCTTAATTACATACTTAACATTAATTATAATTATATAAATATCCTAATTACTCGACTAATTACACAGATTTTAAGGTTATGACCACAGATTCTTATTCAGCAGATGTAAAAGCATCTATGCTGAAACTTTGAGGAAAATCTATTTTTCCAAAAAAATATTTGGACAATATTTGGCTCAGATTTTCAATTTGTTCAGATTTTAATGAAAATCTGGGTATAAGTGCAATTTTATATAGTGATTAAGGATATCGAGTCAAAAGACTGCATTTCGTAAAATTAAGCGCTTCATTACATGCTTAATATTATAATTATATTAATATCCTAATTACTCGACTAATTAGACTGATTACAGGAATTTTACGGTTTTGACCACAGATTCTTATTCAGCAGAGGTAAAAGCATCTATGTTGAAATTTTGAGGAAAATCTATATTTTCAAAATAATCAAGAAAAATCCTGGGATATTATTTGGCTCAGATTTTCAACTTGTTCAGATTTTAATGAAAATCTGGGTATAAGTGCAATTCTACATGGTGATTAAGGATATCGCATCAAAAGACTGCATTTCATAAAATTAAGCGCTTAATTACATACTTAACCTTAATTATAATTATATAAATATCCTAATTACTCGACTAATTACACAGATTTTAACGTTTTGACCACAGATTCTTATGCAGCAGATGTAAAGGCATCTATGCTGAAACTTTGAGGAAAATCTATTTTTCCAAAAAAATCAAGAAAAAATTTGGCTCAGATGTTCAACCTGTACAGATTTTAATGAAAATCTGGGTATGAGTGCAATTCTATATGATGATTAAGGATATCGAGTCAAAAGACTGCATTTCGTAAGAGTAAGCGCTTAATTACATACTTAATATTAATTATAATTATATCAATATGCTAATTACTCGACTAATTGCAGAAATTTTAAGGTTTTGACCACAGATTCTCATTCAGCAAAGGTAAAAGCATCTATGTTGAAATTTTGAGTAAAATCTATTTTTTCGAAAAAGTCAAGAAAAACCCAAGGCTATAACCTGGGATAATATTAGGCTCAGATTTTCAATTTGTTCAGATTTTAATGAAAATCTGGGTATAAGTGCAATTCTATATGGTGATTAACGATATCGAGTCAAAACACTGCATTTCGTAAAATTAAGCGCTTAATTACATACTTAATATTAATTATAATTATATTATCCTAATTACTCGACTAATTACATCGATTACAGGAATTTTACGGTTTTGACCACAGATTCTTATTCAGCAGAGGTAAAATCATCTATGTTGAAATTTTGAGGAAAATCTGTTTTTTCAAAAAAATCAAGAAAAATCAAAGGCTATAGCCTTGGACAATATTTGGCTCAGATTTTCAATTTGTTCAGATTTTAATGAAAATCTGGGTATAAGTGCAATTCTATATGGTGATTAACGATATCGAGTCAAAAGACTGCATTTCGTAAAATTAAGCGCTTAATTACATACTTAATATTAATTATAATTATATTATCCTAATTACTCGACTAATTACATCGATTACAGGAATTTTACGGTTTTGACCACAGATTCTTATTCAGCAGAGGTAAAAGCATCTATGTTGAAATTTTGAGGAAAATATATATTTTCAAAAAAATCAAGAAAAATCCAAGGCCTTGGACAATATTTGGCTCAGATTTTCAATTTGTTCAGATTCTAATGAAAATCTGGGTATAAGTGCAATTCTATATGGTGATTAAGGATATCGAGTCAAAAGACTGCATTTCGTAAAATTAAGCGCTTGATTACATGCTTAATATTATAATTATATTAACATCCTAATTACTCGACTAATTAGACTGATTACAGGAATTTTACGGTTTTGACCACAGATTCTTATTCAGCAGAGGTAAAAGCATCTACGTTGAAATTTTGAGGAAAATCTATTTTTTCAAAAAAATCAAGAAATATCCAAGCCTTGGATAATATTTTGCTCAGATTTTCAATTTGTTCAGATTTTAATGAAAATCTGGGTGTAAGTGCAATTCTATATGGTGATTAAGGATATCGAGTTAAAAGTATGCATTTCCTAAAGTTAAGCACTTAATTACGTACTTAACCTTAATCATAATTATATCCTAATTACTCGACTAATTACACAAATTTTAAGGTTTTGACCACATATTCTTATTTAGCGGATGTAAAAGCATCTATGTTGAAATTTTGAGGAAAATCTGTTTTTTCAAAAAATCAAGAAAAATCCAAGGCTCAGATTTTCAACTTGTTCAGATTTTAATGAAAATCTGGGTATAAGTGCAATTCTACATGGTGATTAAGGATATCGCATCAAAAGACTGCATTTCATAAAATTAAGCGCTTAATTACATACTTAACCTTAATTATAATCATATAAATATCCTAATTACTCGACTAATTACACAGATTTTAAGGTTTTGACCACAGATTCTTATTCAGCAGATGTAAAAGCATCTATGCTGAAACTTTGAGGAAAATCTATTTTTCCAAAAAAATCAAGAAAAATCCAATATTTGGCTCAGATTTTCAATTTGTTCAGATTTTAATGAAAATCTGGGTATAAGTGCAATTCTATATAGTGATTAAGGATATCGAGTCAAAAGACTGCATTTCGTAAAATTAAGCGCTTCATTACATGCTTAATATTATAATTATATTAATATCCTAATTACTCGACTAATTAGACTGATTACAGGAATTTTACGGTTTTGACCACAGATTCTTATTCAGCAGAGGTAAAAGCATCTATGTTGAAATTTTGAGGAAAATCTATATTTTCAAAATAATCAAGAAAAATCCAAGGCTATAGCCTGGGATAATATTTGGCTCAGATTTTCAACTTGTTCAGATTTTAATGAAAATCTGGGTATAAGTGCAATTCTATATGGTGATTAAGGATATCGAGTCAAAAGACTGCATTTCGTAAAATTAAGCGCTTGATTACATGCTTAATATTATAATTATATTAACATCCTAATTACTCGACTAATTAGACTGATTACAGGAATTTTACGGTTTTGACCACAGATTCTTATTCAGCAGAGGTAAAAGCATCTATGTTGAAATTTTGAGGAAAATCTATTTATTCAAAAAAATCAAGAAAAATCCAAGCCTTGGATAATATTTGGCTCAGATTTTCAACTTGTTCAGATTTTAATGAAAATCTGGGTATAAGTGCAATTCTATATGGTGATTAAGGATATCGCAGTCAAAAGACTGCATTTCATAAAGTTAAGCACTTAATTACATACTTAACCTTAATCATAATTAATATCCTAATTACTCGACTAATTACACAGATTTTAAGGTTTTGACCACAGATTCTTATTCAGCAGATGTAAAGGCATCTATGTTGAAATTTTGAGGAAAATCTATTTTTCAAAAAAATCAAGAAAAATCCAGATATTTGGCTCAGATTTTCAATTTGTTCAGATTCTAATGAAAATCTGGGTATAAGTGCAATTCTATATGGTGATTAAGGATATCGAGTCAAAAGACTGCATTTCGTAAAATTAAGCGCTTGATTGCATACTTAATATTAATTATAATTAATATCCTAATTACTCGACTAATTAACTGATTACAGGAATTTTACGGTTTTGACCACAGATTCTTATTCAGCAGAGGTAAAAGCATCTATGTTGAAATTTTGAGGAAAATCTATTTTTTCAAAAAAATCAAGAAAAATCCAAGCCTTGGATAATATTTGGCTCAGATTTTCAATTTGTTCAGATTTTAATGAAAATCTGGGTATAAGTGCAATTCTATATGGTGATTAAGGATATCGAGTTAAAAGTCTGCATTTCGTAAAGTTAAGCGCTTAATTACGTACTTAACTTAATATAATTATATTATCCTAATTACTCGACTAATTACATCGATTACAGGAATTTTACGGTTTTGACCACAGATTCTTATTCAGCAGAGGTAAAAGCATCTATGTTGAAATTTTGAGGAAAATCTGTTTTTTCAAAAAAATCATGAAAAATCCAATATGGACAATATTTGGCTCAGATTTTCAATTTGTTCAGATTCTAATGAAAATCTGGGTATAAGTGCAATTCTATATGTTGATTAAGGATATCGAGTCAAAAGACTGCATTTCGTAAAATTAAGCGCTTGATTACATGCTTAATATTATAATTATATTAATATCCTAATTACTCGACTAATTAAAGTGATTACAGGAATTTTACGGTTTTGACCACAGATTCTTATTCAGCAGAGGTAAAAGCATCTACGTTGAAATTTTGAGGAAAATCTATTTTTTCAAAAAAATCAAGAAAAATCCAAGCCTTGGATAATATTTGGCTCAGATTTTCAATTTGTTCAGATTTTAATGAAAATCTGGGTATAAGTGCAATTCTATATGGTGATTAAGGATGGGTATAAGTGCAATTCTATATAGTGATTAAGGATATCGAGTCAAAAGACTGCATTTCGTAAAATTAAGCGCTTCATTACATGCTTAATATTATAATTATATTAACATCCTAATTACTCGACTAATTAGACTGATTACAGGAATTTTACGGTTTTGACCACAGATTCTTATTCAGCAGAGGTAAAAGCATCTATGTTGAAATTTTGAGGAAAATCTATTTTTTCAAAATAATCAAGAAAAATCCAAGGCTATAGCCTGGGATAATATTTGGCTCAGATTTTCAACTTGTTCAGATTTTAATGAAAATCTGGGTATAAGTGCAATTCTACATGGTGATTAAGGATATCGCATCAAAAGACTGCATTTCATAAAATTAAACGCTTAATTACATACTTAACCTTAATTATAATTATATAAATATCCTAATTACTCGACTAATTACACAGATTTTAACGTTTTGACCACAGATTCTTATGCAGCAGATGTAAAGGCATCTATGCTGAAACTTTGAGGAAAATCTATTTTTCCAAAAAAATCAAGAAAAAATTTGGCTCAGATGTTCAACCTGTACAGATTTTAATGAAAATCTGGGTATAAGTGCAATTCTATATGATGATTAAGGATATCGAGTCAAAAGACTGCATTTCGTAAGAGTAAGCGCTTAATTACATACTTAATATTAATTATAATTATATCAATATGCTAATTACTCGACTAATTGCAGAAATTTTAAGGTTTTGACCACAGATTCTCATTCAGCAAAGGTAAAAGCATCTATGTTGAAATTTTGAGTAAAATCTATTTTTTCGAAAAAGTCAAGAAAAACCCAAGGCTATAACCTGGGATAATATTAGGCTCAGATTTTCAATTTGTTCAGATTTTAATGAAAATCTGGATATAAGTGCAATTCTATATGGTGATTAACGTTATCGAGTCAAAACACTGCATTTCGTAAAATTAAGCGCTTAATTACATACTTAATATTAATTATAATTATATTATCCTAATTACTCGACTAATTACATCGATTACAGGAATTTTACGGTTTTGACCACAGATTCTTATTCAGCAGAGGTAAAATCATCTATGTTGAAATTTTGAGGAAAATCTGTTTTTTCAAAAAAATCAAGAAAAATCCAAGGCTATAGCCTTGGACAATATTTGGCTCAGATTTTCAATTGGTTCAGATTCTAATGAAAATCTGGGTATAGGTGCAATTCTATATGGTGATTAAGGATATCGAGTCAAAAGACTGCATTTCGTAAAATTAAGCGCTTGATTACATGCTTAATATTATAATTATATTAACATCCTAATTACTCGACTAATTAGACTGATTACAGGAATTTTACGGTTTTCACCACAGATTCTTATTCAGCAGACGTAAAAGCATCTATGTTGAAATTTTGAGGAAAATCTATTTTTTCAAAAAAATCAAGAAAAATCCAAGGCTATAGCCTGGGATAATATTGGGCTCAGATTTTCAACTTGTTCAGATTTTAATGAAAATCTGGGTATAAGTGCAATTCTATATGGTGATTAACGATATCGAGTCAAAACACTGCATTTCGTAAAATTAAGCGCTTAATTACATACTTAATATTAATTATAATTATATTATCCTAATTACTCGACTAATTACATCGATTACAGGAATTTTACGGTTTTGACCACAGATTCTTATTCAGCAGAGGTAAAATCATCTATGTTGAAATTTTGAGGAAAATCTATATTTTCAAAAAAATCAAGAAAAATCCAATATTTGGCTCAGATTTTCAATTTGTTCAGATTCTAATGAAAATCTGGGTATAAGTGCAATTCTATATGGTGATTAAGGATATCGAGTCAAAAGACTGCATTTCGTAAAATTAAGCGCTTAATTACATACTTAACCTTAATTATAATTATATCCTAATTACTCGAATAATTACACAAATTTTAAGGTTTTGACCACAAATTCTTATTCAGCGGATGTAAAAGAATCTATGCTGAAATTTTGAAATCTATTTTTTCAAAAAATCAAAAAAAATCCAAGGCTATAGCCTTGGATAATATTTGGCTCAGATTTTCAACTTGTTCAGATTTTAATTAAAACCTGGGTATAAGTGCAATTCTATATGGTGATTAAGGATATCGAATGAAAAGACTGCATTTCATAAAATTAAGCGCATAAATTTACATACTTAACCTTAATTATTATATTAATATCCTAATTACTCGAATAATTACACAAATTTTAAGGTTTTGACCACAAATTCTTATTCAGCGGATGTATAAGCATCTATGCTGAAATTTTGAGGAAAATCTATTTTTTCAAAAAAATCAAGAAAAATCCAAGGCCTTGGATAATATTTGGCTCAGATTTTGAATGTGTTCAGATTTTAGTGACAATCTGGGTATAAGTGTAATTCTATATGGTGATTAAGGATATCGAGTCAAAAGACTGCATTTGGTAAAGTTAAGCGCTGAATTACATACTTAACCTTAATTATATTCATTTTAATATCCTAATAACTCGAATAATTCCACATTTCAAGGTTTTGACCACAGATTCTTATGCAGCGGGTGTAAAAGCATATATGCTGAAATTTTGAGGAAAATCTATTGTTTCAAAAAAATCAAGAAAAATCCTTGGATATTTGGCTCAGATTTTCAACTTCTACAGATTTTAATGAAAATCTGAGTATAAGTGCAATTCTATATGTTGATTAAGGATATCGAGTCAAAAGACTGCATTTCGTAAAATCAAGCGCTTAATTATATACTTAATATTAATTATATTTATATTAAGATGCTAATTCCTCGACTAATTACAGGAATTCTAAGGTTTTGACCACAAATTCCTATTCAGTAGAGGTAAAAGCATCTATGTTGAAATTTTGAGAAAATCTATTTTTTCAAAAAAATCAAGAAAATGGATAATATTTGGCTCAGTTTTTCAACTTGTTCAGATTTTAATGAAAATCTGGGTATAAGTGCAATTCTATATGGTGATTAAGGATATCGAATCAAAAGACTGCATTTCGTAAAATTAAGCGCTTAATTACATACTTAACCTTAATTATAATTATAATATCCTAATTACTCGACTAATTACACAAATTTTAAGGTTTTGACCACAGATTCTTATTCAGCAGAGGTAAAAGCATATATGCTGAAACTTTGAGGAAAATATATTTTTCCAAAAAAATCAAGAAAAAATTTGGCTTAGATTTTCAACTTGTACAGATTTTAATGAAAATCTGGGTATAAGTGCAATTCTATATGATGATTAAGGATATCGAGTCAAAAGACTGCATTTCGTAAAATCAAGCGCTTAATTACATACTTAATATCAATTATTATATTAATATGCTAATTACTCGACTAATTACAGGAATTTTAAGGTTTTGACCACAGATTCTTACTCAGCAGAGGTAAAAGCATTTATGTTGAAATTTTGAGGAAAATATATTTTTTCAAAAAAAATCAAGATTTTCAACTTGTTCACATTTTAATGAAAATCTGGGTATAAGTGCAATTCTATATGGTGATTAAGGATATCGAGTCAAAAGACTGCATCTCGTAAAATCAAGCGCTTAATTACATACTTAACCTTAATTATGATTATATTAATATCCTAATTACTCGACTAATTACACAAATTTTAAGGTTTTGACCACAGATTCTTATTCAGCTGATGGAAAAGCATCTATGCTGAAACTTTGAGGAAAATCTATTTTTTCAAAAAAATCAAGAAAAAATTTGGCTCAGATTTTCAACTTGTACAGATTTTAATGAAAATCTGGGTATAAGTGCAATTCTATATGGTGATTAAAGATATCGAGTCAAAAGACTGCATTTCGTAAAATTAAGCGCTTAATTACATACTTAATATTAATTATAATTATATTTATAAGCTAATTACTCGATTAATTACAGGAATTTTACGGTTTTGACCACAGATTCTTATTCAGCAGAGGTAAAAGTATCTATGTTGAATTTTTGAGGAAAATCTATTTTTTCAAAAAAAAAAAAAAAAAAAAAAAAAAAAAAAAAAATCCAAGGCTATAGCCTTGGATTTTTCTTTTTTCTTTTGGATAACATTTGGCTCAGATTTTCAACTTGCTCAGATT
>NC_092228.1:8093261-8290761 GCF_036320965.1 Panulirus ornatus
ATAGGTTGAGGAACTCCAGGTGTTGCCTTCGGGTGGGGTTGCCATCAAGGCAGGAGGGTGCGACACCTTACGTAAGGGGGGAGAAGAGGTACGTTTTCTACCGATACCAAACACCGGTTGTGATCTACTCTCGCGGAAGGCGAGGTGCGACGCGGTCGGTGTGGGGCGCTCTTCTGAAGGCTCGAAGCGCCCCAACTGGCCCAAAGAGAAGGAAATTGGGTTGCATTCTTTACGAGCGTAGTGTGATGTACCGCAGCAAGGTCGCCCTGACCATTACAGTAAAAATAATATGAGATTCTTCTTTTTTTTCTCTCTCTCTCTCTCTAATTGCGGACCAGGCGAGTTCCGGCAGCCCAAGGTGGCCATCTTGCCCAAGGCCTGTCCCGGGTCAAAGTCCAGGTGACCAGCAGAAGAACACATGGCCCAGGTTCTACTCCCATGGCTCGTCACCTGGCGAGGGTGATGGGCTATGGTGCTGGAGGTGTTGAGGCGATGGTGTTCGTGGCTGTCATGTGGGTCAGCGTTGGGTCCTCCTCCATGGCGACGCCTTCGCCCGGAGACGTACAACACTGTGCACTTGAGGTGATGATGATAATGGTCTCGAGCCGTCTTCCTCAGGTCTCTTAACTTGAAGGAGTGGGAAATCAGGATGATTCTAAAAGTCCATTACACGCTATCAGTCGCTAGCCGGACTTTCTCTACCACCTACCAGGAACTGAAGACTCGGTTGGTGATCAGCCACACGCACTGTGTTGATGGATACACGTCACACTGTCAGCGTGGATAAGGTTATGTTCTAGTACGGCAGAGCCGGAGGGCGGCTGGGTGTCGGGGATATGGCCACGCGGTACGTGGCTCTGTGTCGTGCCCAGCTTGGGATGGGGTAAGGCACGGGTGCCACTGCCCAGTGGATGGTTATGTGTGGCTGAGCGGTCCACGTCCCCAGCTGGCCTCTGGTCCACGTCCCCCAGCTGGCTTCTGGTCCACGTCCCCAGCTTGCTTCTGGTCAGGTCCCCAGCTTGCTTCTGGTCCAGGTCCCCAGCTTGCTTCTGGTCCACGTCCCCAGCTGGCCTCTGGTCCACGTCCCCAGATGGCCTCTGGTCCACGTCCCCAGCTGGCCTCTGGTCCACGTCCCCAGATGGCCTCTGGTCCACGTCCCCAGCTGGCCTCTGGTCCACGTCCCCAGATGGCCTCTGGTCCACGTCCCCAGCTGGCCTCTGGTCCACGTCCCCAGCTGGCCTCTGGTCAAGGTCCCCAGCTGGTCAGTCCTCAAAGAGTCCTGGTATTGATCCAGGACCCCTTCTTCAGGAGCTCTCGCAGGTCTAAGGTTGCGCTACATGCAGCAGCAGGGGAATTGTAGACTCCTTTGGAGTGAGAAGTTCTTTGACGAGACTGTTGCTCCAGAGGTGACTTTTTACCCTCGAGCAGGGGGAGTCCGGTAGCACCTCATCGATTACCTATTTATACAGTATTGGGGGACAGTTCTACGCTTGTGGCGCCACATCACTTGACCTTTCGTTACCTTTGCCAAGGTTTTGCCGTAGGACAGGGCAAACGCGTACCGCTCACCGCAGGAAACTTCAGAATTGATGATAAAGTCATGCAAGATGATGGAGTGTGTGTGTATGTGTGTGTGTGTTGTCGGGCGCTGAAGTGTACAGGACTTTGCATGTTGTACCTGGGTAAGGGGGCATGGTCGATGCTGTCTGGTTCGGCGAATGCTGGGGTTACGGACTTAAGGGGCGTGAAGGGGGTTAGTAGAGTCTGGGGAATTAGCATGGGGGGAGGGCAGGGGGGTGGGGGTAGACTGTTATGCATGCAGGGTGGTGGTGGTGCATCCTGGGGGGACGGACGGGAGGGGGATGTCCTGGGGGACGGAAAACCCGGGGGGATCATGAGAAATTACCGCGTGAGGCGTATGGTTCAGGTGAAGAATTGGGGTAAAGGGGAGGGGGGGTGGTCTCCGGAAGGGAAGGAGGGGGAGATTGGAGGAGGGATGAGATGGAGGGATGTAGTGGGGGGGAGGGGCAGAGAAGAAGCGGCTGCAGTATATAAAGGGCGAGGCGACGGCAGAAGACACCGTCGACTGCTGCAGGTAGGTCCTAGGACGCTCCACCGCCGGGCAGGTCTCTCTCCACATCTCCGTCCCTCTGGCGCTTGTGGTCCTAAGGAAGGCTCCTGTCCACACCGCCTCCCCGCGGGGTGCAGACGTTACCCCACCCTCGTCGGCTCGACCTGTGTCTGCGGCCAGTGTCCCGCCTCGGCCCTCAACACAGACCATATCATAGACTTTTGTTGCACAGACCCCCAAGTGTCCGGCCCCTGCTGGGACTCGGGTCCTCCAGTGTTTGGAGATTTTTTTTGAAAATACGTTTTTATGTTTGTGGAAGACGTGGCCGGCGGACGTGCGAGGATATTCTTACGACACACTTCAAGATCTTTTTTTTGGACAGGTGTTGAGGATTGTAGGATTGTAGGATGTAGTGTTGAGGATCCGTAACTACAGGGGGAAGGTGTGGCACTATTAATTAATCAGTCTCCAGGTGAAGAGTGTCTTAAGTCCTTATAGCTTCGATGTAAGTGATTAGTTAATACTTATGTGTAAAGTAACTTAAGTTACTGGGTCACTGGGGAGTGGGGGTTGGGGTGGGGGGCTCCTGGCATCGTCCTACTTAACCTACCACAGGTCAAGTTGACTCAGAGAGAGAGAGAGAGAGAGAGAGAGAGAGAGAGAGAGAGAGAGAGAGAGAGAGAGAATAGGCAGTATATATATTCCTGGCTGAAGGGCACTTGGCAGGTGGGACTGGCAGGCATATCTCGGGGCGACAGTCGCCCGGCTCTTGAGTAACGCGAGGCAGCTAAACATCTCGTCAGCTCCGCCCGGTTCCTGGAGATCGAACTCGCGCGTCTTGGTAGTACAGAGCGCCATCATCGCTGGGTTAAAGACGAGGATCGACACCCTTCTTCCCCCGCCCCTCGCTGATGGTTGTCCCGTAAACCCTGCCGGTGGCATCTCCACCCTAGGGGGAAGTGGAGGATCCGCCGGAGGGAGGGAGGGAACGGGTCCTGCCACAGTCGTCTGCTGGACACGTCATGCAACACCAGACGGGGTATGTTACGTCGACGCTCCCGGGTCACATACCCCTTGCACGTGCATGTGGGGACGCAGTGTGTACACAGCTCTCGCGTGTGCTCATGGAGCACCACACACACACACACACACACACACACGCACATCCCGACACATTTATCCTTTTAATCGTCCCAAGGATTCACTGGCGGAGTCATTAAGTCCACTCAGGTATCTGTGGACGTGACCCATCAAGGTGTGAGCGGAAGCGCGAATCACGCAGTGGTGTGTGCTGCTGTGGTGAAGGAAGTAGTGAAGGAAGTGATAGTAATGATGGTGACGGAAATGATGAATGTGATAATGATGGTTATTAACAGTAATGATGATACTGGTGATGATGATGATGATGATAATGGTAGTAGATGTAGTAGTCCTAGTTATGATGATTATCATGGTATTAATGATAGTTAGGAAATGTATATTATAATTAATTTTCCTGCCAGCATTGTTGAAGCAGGTGGTGATCCCCTGGAGTTTCCTGGTCCTCCCTCACCCTCCTCCAACACGTACACTTAACCATAACACAGAGTTATCCTCCCCTCAGATCAGCCACCAGTCTGCTCCCCCCAACCCAAGTCACCAGCTTGACTCAATCCTGGTCGCCAGCCTGACCCTGTTCCTGCCCCACTCGACAAGATGCTACGAGTCACGGTGCTGGTGTGTGTGGTTGGGACGTGCCTATCCCTCCTCCCCGGCCCTCCGGATATGGTGAAGAAGTACGCCTACATGAAGGTCAGTGTCTCTTCCCCTCACACTCTCCTCATGTGATGGGGTTGTACTTCTGTGTCTCTTCCCCTCACACTCTCCCCTCCTGTGATGGGGTTGTACTTCTGCAATGAGGGTGAGTCACACACTCTCTCTCTCTCTCTCCCCCGACTCACAGTATGAGCGTCCTCAAGACCCGGTCTCCGTACGGGAGCTAAACAGGGACAATACTGAGTGGAAGGGAACTAGTGGTAAGGGTGCTAGTTGACTGTGGCGTAAGGAGAGTAGGCACAGTGAGGATTTGCAGATGACGATGAAGGGAAGTGGGATGTGATGATGTGACGTGAAGAGGAGTAGATGGAAGCTGAGGTGTTTGAGGAAGGAGACGTGAGGAAGTGGATGTGGTGAAGGGTTGTTATGTCCCCCAGTGCTGTAAGGGACCCATCCAAGACAGGAACCTTGCAGTGTGAGTTTGATTTTGCTGTGTGGATGAGACGATGATGAGCCGCCTCGCTGGACAGTGCCAAGCGGGAGACTGAAGCTCGCCTCAGACGGCTGGTGTGTCTGTGTGTTGTGAGGTGTCCTCATGTGCTCCCAGGGGCTGGCTAGGGTGGGATCACACAACCTGGTGGAGAGCTGGTCGTGGCGCCTGAGGGGTGTCGGGCGTGGATGACTTCTACCGTCCCCGAGAGGGAGCGGTTGGCTCCTCCTATGGTGCCAGGACGTGGGATCCTAAGATGGGATGACTATAAAGGTGTCCCTCATAGGCAGAGGACCCAGCGGACGCGTTTGCGGTATTTCTGGTGTGTTTGTGTGTGTGTGTGTGTGTGTGTGTGTGTGTGTGTGTAAAATATGGTGTGGGGGGGTAACTTGATCTATAGGGAAATACCTGGTGAGGTGTGTAGGGGAGGAATTATAGTGCTCTCTCTCACTATACACTTACCTGTTACATTATTCATGTGTTGATTTCAAATGTGCGTCGCCGCAGATCATGTCTGGGTGCCTGGGGGAGGAGTCGGTGCTGGGGTGGCAGCAGCAGATGCGGGCGGCGTGCGACAAGTGCCAGGGGGCCGTCGCCCTGGACCTCTCGCACGACTTCCACGACATGTTGGTACGTCCATCACTCACCCCGGCCCTCCTGTGGCGGCCCTGGCCAGGTGCAGGTGTCTTCTTCAGGGAGAGTAAGACTCATGGCACACTCTCCTCTCTTTCTCTCTCCTCTCGTCTCCTCTCCTCTCCTCTCGTCTCCCTAGGATGATACTGTCAATAGCCTCACTCTTCTCTGAGCACTCTTTTCCAATGGAGGAATCCCAGGTGGCCTCAAACACCTGACCTGACCTCAGTAACCCCTCATGACAGAGGTGGTTAAACACCCTGGCTGGTTTTGTCTGGGATGGATATACGTAAATTTATAGTGCACCTGTACTCTTCTATACCCATCCTCCAGCTCGCCTGATTGGGCAACCTGTACACAATGCCATCTGTGTGTCAGATGACCTTTACGCCACTTACCTGCGCCGTGGCTGACCCCGAGTCCCGCCTCCTTACAGGATGAGCTGCGTAGGACCGCCGACCGCAGCCCCATCTACATCCCCGTCCCAGTGTATCAGCCCCAGCCAGTCACCCAGCAGAGCCAGCTCTCCCAGTACAACCAGCTGTCTCAGAAGCTCTCCCCGTTCACCCAGTTGCCTCAGCTTTCCCAGTTCAACCAGCAACCTCAGCTGCCCCAGTATGGCTCGCTCCAAGGCTCCGGAGGCTTGAGATCCGTGAGTAACGACGCTTTCCACACCCACATCTTGCACAGCATCACGTGAAAGTAAAAGACAGGTATAAATGCCATAGTGACCCCTAGATACTGTGCCAGAATTTATTGTCTGTGTTACCATACGGCTCACGTTTTCTATCCCGGTGCCACAGAAGCGGTTCGCTGACCTGAGCCCTGAGAGGATCGAGGACCTGAAGGACAGGATCACGGTCAAAATCAGCAACGTGACGTGCGTCCTGCGGGAGCTCAAGATGGTGAGTCCTACAGCAGACCTGGCGGGTCTTGAAAGGGGAGGTTCCTGCCCCCCCAGCAAACCTCATGAACTGCCGGGGAATTACGGGCTATAAACTGCAGCTGTTCATTTTGGGGTAGTTTAAGCTGCGACCAGCTTGCACTGTGACAGCTTAAGCTGATGCCCCGAGCATAGCTCAGGGTCCCTAAAGTATCATCCAAAGACTGAAAAAAAAATGTCAGAATATTTCTAGCTTCCAACAAAGTCAAAAATTTCTTGAAATAGAATATAGATAGATAGACGACCTTTACAATATGGAGTAGATAGACGATATTTAGAATATATAATAGATAGACGATAGAATATAGAATAGATAGACGGCATTTGCAATATGGAATAGATGGACATTTACTATATGGAATAGATAGACGACATTCACAATATGGAATAGATAGACGACATTTACAATATGGAATAGATAGACGACATTTAGAATATAGAATAGATAGACGACATTTAGAATATAGAATAGATAGACGACATTTAGGGAGTCATGTGATAGAACGCATCACCATAGTCGAAGGTCTGCTCAAAGACTGAAGGATAATTTATTGATACATTCCTCGAGATTGTTGACCTAACGCCTCGCCTCCCCGCTGCCACAGCTGGACACAAACAACCTGCCCAACTTCGAGCACATCGCCAAGGACATCTTCAGTCTGCCTGTGGGCGACGCCCTCAAGGCCGACATGGCCGAGGCCATCGAGATGTGCCGGGACTTCTCGCTGTGCCTGCCGGTGACCAAGGCCAAGCACCCGCTGGAGAAGGAGCTGGGCACCTCCATGGCCTTCCTGCGGTGCATGGCCATGAAGAAGGTCAGTTCGGTTCGAGCTGTGTCTTCTTGCTCGAAGACGTCAGTCTGTATGATTTAGAGGGTATATATATATATATATATATATATATATATATATATATATATATATATATATATATATATATATATATATATTATATATATATATATTAGTTCAGTAAACTGTAAAGGGAGTTAGATGTTTCCTAGTCTTTCTATAGCATAAGTACAATCCTGCTCATTACAGTTGCTAATATTTACTATAACTTTTACTAAATCTCATTAGATGAAAGTTAGTTTTTTACTTGGTAGCTTCATAGACTGGGCGGAATTAGATTATAAGTTCTCCCTGATGGTTCGTATCTTTGACTTGCCTATTGATGACTAGAATTAACTTTATAGAGTAGATATACTGCATGGTATATGATCCCGTAACTCTGTGGGTCGTGCCATGGTCAGAAGTGACCCCCCGAAGTCACGCTGGTCATCAGGTCATATGATGACCTCCCCTGTCGTGGTCACTTACCCACTGGCCACAGTACTTATCACACACACACACACACACACACACACACGTATACCCAAGGGCCTGTGACCTCGACCCCCGCCCTCCTTGTCTCACGTGCCAATGGCCCTGCAGGTGGCGGCGTGCATGAAGGCAGACTTGAGGAAGTTCTCCTCGCAGATGGGCTGGGTCGTGGAGCTGGAGGACTCCCTCCTGGCAGCCTCGGGCTTCCTGACGAGCTACGACAGCCAAGAGACGCTCATGGAGGAGGTCGGGGCCCTGGTGTACGGAGGGGCGGACATCATCTTGTAGCCGACAGCGCCTTTCGCCGATCCTCCCCTGCCGGCGACGTCGACCCAGCGAGGACAACACCACCAGGAGGAGAAGACTCGGGTGCAAGGCGTTGCAGGGAAGGATCACGTCCCGTGTTAGGCTCCTGGGAACTCCTTTGTGCTGAGGAGGGTCACGTTGATACAGATTGTAGAAGGTTCTGTGTGTGTGTGTGTCTCTCCTACTTCGAAAAGTCTGAGACTCGAAGCGTTTCATAGGAAGGTGTTCTTTCCCAGATGTTGTCGGGTCATGTAGTCATTTGGGTCTTCCTACATCTCGATGTCTTGGGCGTTTATAAGATGTTGCATCGTATGTGGGACAGGTGTTGTTTTGGGGGGGTCAGAATCTCATAGACTGTTTTGGGTGGTGGGGGGGGGGGGCAGTGAAGGCTACCAGGGTGGGTCATGTCAGGTGAGGTCAAGTCAGGTCACGTCAGGTCATCGCCTCTCCAAAGGGGATATTTTTTTGTTTTGTTTCTTCATGCGATTAGTTTTTTGTGAGAATTATATATATAAACTATAATGATTATGGGTGATATGGTTAACTATTCTGTGAGATCATATTCAAGATGATTTGGTTCCTGCATTGTACACAACGCTGAGATGTTGTGTCCAATGGGATACACATCTTGCCTCAAGCAAGCAGTCATATCCACTTACCTGGAAAAGAGATTGGGCTTTCAGAATAATTTACGTCCAGTGATTATTTGTTCGTTATCAGTTCAGAGCCCTCGCGTGGGTGACTGCTGGTACTGTAAAACACACAGGTGGATACGTAACTCAGAGCTGTGTGAGAGTGGGTCCATATTGGCTGTGAAAGTTAATGGAATATCTGGAGGAACTTCGTTCATGTGAAAGTTTATGATTTGATCAGTACTGTTCGGAGCAGCTCCGGACCTGCACTGCTGCTTGTTTACTGTCAACCTGGCCATAGATGTTTACATGTTGTTGTTACAACATCTGTAGCCTGGTATGCTCCGGCAGTGTAGCCATAGGTAGAATCCTGTAGTGTAGTCTGCTCCTTCAGTGTAGCCCTAAGTAAGATCCTGTAGTCCAGTATACCCTAGCAGTGTAGCCGTAGGTAGGATCCTGTAGTCTGGTCTACTCCAGCAACAGTGTAGCCCTAGGTAGGATCCTGTAGTATACTTCATCAGTATGTAGTCCTAGGTAGGATCCTGTCGTATACTTCATCAGTAAGTAGCCCTAGGTAGGATCCTGTCGTATACTTCATCAGTATGTAGCCCTAGGTAGGATCCTGTCGTATACTTCATCAGTATGTAGCCCTAGGTAGGATCCTGTAGTATACTTCATCAGTATGTAGCCCTTGGTAGACACCTATACCTAAGCCACGTATGTAGACTTATACACACTATAATAAACATTAATAAATCACCTATTAGTTTTTTTCGTTCATTATTTTTTTTTTTTTTTCGTTCTTCACGAACGCTGGTGTCATTCTCCCCCACCGTGTGTGCTGGTGTGTTATCTGTACGAGACCGACTTTACGTTCTGGATCCGTGTGATGATAGTGAGTGAGGCCGGAGGGAGTGTGTGGCGGTGCCCCTGGTCGACCTGTCTCCTGTGTTTGGGAGAGAAAAATGTCGCCTGATGGAGATAAAACATTATGTTTCTTTTTATGTTAGCTAAGACGGCACGGCAGCCGAGGCCCTGATCAAGGCCATCCCATTAAAGTTATATATATATATATATATATATATATATATATATATATATATATATATATATATATATATATATATATATATATATCCAAGCCTGAGCCAGGTAACCATTTTATCGACCAACCCCGAAGGGTGGATGAACAGCTGGGTTGACTGTGGACCGACTGCCGCATTGCAGGATTCGAACCTATGCGCTCGACCCTGGGCGGCCCTTCTTTCAGTCGGGTAGGATGTCCGTAACTTTTCGTGGGGTCACGGACGGTACCCGTGGTGATGCCCCAGGGGTCATGATGCCTCAGGGGGTCATGATATCTCAGGGGGGTCAAGATATCTCAGGGGGGTCAAGATATCTCAGGGGGGTCAAGATATCTCAGGTGGTCGTCGTATAAAACGCACGAAGCCGATATGCCAAACGCACCCTTACCAGCAACGTCAAGTAGTGTGATGATGCACCGTTTTCTCTACCCAATAGAAGAGACATCTCGTCTAGATCGAGTGGCTGAGGGAGGGGAGCCAGTCGGCTGATGTTATGAAATCAACTCCACCATTGCGACGGCAAGCTGACAGTGTTACCAGCGAAACCAGTGCCAGTCGTGTGAGGATCTGGTAAACAATGAGGAAACTGCTTGGAGGGCTGTGCTGGTGACCCCCTTTTCCTGCTCGTAACTGTCTCGTGTTACACAATTCAGCTGTATTATTTGTCACAAAGACGGAAATTGCGTTCTGTATGTGGCTGACTTGGATTTCCTTATTGACTCAAATCAAGATTTCTGGATCATTTCTATTATTCGTAATGTTTTTTAATGTCTACTGTGGTCGGAAATTCTGTTGTAGAATGAACGAAATATTGCATATATTTTGATCTATATTTCCTGTGTACGTGTCATGCTTGTATCCGTGGAGGCGTTGAGGTGTTTGCTTGTGGAAGTAAAGTCCTCAAGACCTTACCTCTACTGTGACCTGAGCGACCCACCTCGCCCACTCCGACCCTGACTTGAGGTCGTGATCCGACAGGTAGACCCAACAGGTGCTCTCACGCTGTCCCCCAAATGAGTCTTGACTTACGTCATATGTTGTTTACGTTCCTTCTTCGTCTTGCATCATCAGTTTGCATTGAGTCGCGGTGTATCGTTTGCGGTTCTTGGGAAGTCCTGGAGGGACACTTTGGAAGAGACGTGCCCCGAGATTGTAGGGTGTCGAGGTGAGAGAACGCATCCGCACACGTTCGCCCTCACTAGGTAAGAGTGGGTCTGGACTGAGAGGAGGGGTTCAACGTGCCCCTATGAACCAATCCCTGTCCTCGTAACAACGGCGCTTGTTAGCCTATATGATATTTATAGGGCAACCACCACCTCCTCCTGCCAGAGGCCGGAAATATTCAGAGGTCAGGCCCTTATTTTTAGAGTCAAGCGCTTGCAGCGACTTCTACAGGAAGGAAAACTTGCGTCATCATTGCCAGGGAGGGCCGTCGTCAAGTGGGGTGGGGTATATACCCTGTGGTGGCAGGTCCCTCGCCCTTCCTCAGTCGTGGCAGGGTCCCGGCTGCTGACATCTTCAGAGTCCTCCTCCATACATCACCCCCTGGTAACAAGACCTCCTTCTAGCCAGTAATGAGCTTCCCTGTCGAACGAACTAATCAGTTATCAATGTGTGTCATTAACTAGAAACGCAGTGAGTGGAGGTGATGGATGTCTTTCGTTTCGTAGGTTCGCACCCCGATCGGTCGTGTGAGCCTAGCTGACAGCTTAAATCCGGAAATATTTCTATATTTCAATTATGAACTTGTTCCTCTAAACTCTAGGCTTATTGCTCCGTCACACAGGCACACTGTAAACTTCCAACATACAGGGTTCCTATGTCCTCTCAACATACAGGATCCCTCTATAATGCTAGCAGTGTGTCGACGTATGTCATTCGACTTTGTACATTAGCTCCTCGTGTTGGGTCATCGGGAGCCGTGGCTCCTGGATGGAGAAGCGTTTGAGATCCACCAGACGTTCCTCATTTATCTAGCTTCCTAATCGTAGTACCACATCATCCCGTCTCATTTTTCTGTACTCTTTTTTTAAACCTTCGTTATTCAGTCCGTGAGCCGACGGCGGTAGGAGCCACGGAGGAAGGCTTAAGAGTTGGGCATGGGTGTCGGTCATGGCCGCTTGGGGGGGGTGTGTGTGGGAGGGAGGGGCGTGGACCGTCCACTCAGTAACTCTCGGCCGAAACTTTCCACCCGGCAACACACACACACACACACACACACACACACACACACACACACACACACACACACACACATACCTGCTTGTTTATCTCTCTCTCTCTCTTCTTCTCCCTCTCTATCTCTACAAGACCCGTTTCTACCGCCCAGAGGGACGGCGGGAGGACCTGCTCCTTGGTGTCCAGAGGGGCGGCGGGAGGACCTGCTCCTGGTGGCCAAACTTTCCACAAGGTCTTGCTGGCGGCCAGCACGACCTTGCCTCATGCCGCCCCGCGCGCGCCCCGCACACCTAACATAATGCAGGAGTTGCATCATGCTGGCTGGCCAAAGTAAATCATCATCCCATTTCATGATCATTATCAATGATATCATCATTACTAGCTTAATAGCATCATCGTTACTAGCTTAATAGCATCATCATTACTAGCTTTAATAGCATCATCATTACTAGCTTTAATAGCATCATCATTACTAGCTTTAATAGCATCATCATTACTAGCTTTAATAGCATCATCATTACTAGCTTTAATAGCATCATCATTACTAGCTTAATAGCATCATCATTACTAGCCTTAATAGCATCATCATTACTAGCCTTAATAGCATCATCATTACTAGCCTTAATAGCATCATCATTACTAGCTTTAATAGCATCATCATTACTAGCTTTAATAGCATCATCATTACTAGCCTTAATAGCATCATCATTACTAGCTTTAATAGCATCATCATTACTAGCTTTAATAGCATCATCATTACTAGCTTTAATAGCATCATCATTACTAGCCTTAATAGCATCATCATTACTAGCCTTAATAGCATCATCATTACTAGCTTTAATAGCATCATCATTACTAGCCTTAATAGCATCATCATTACTAGCTTTAATAGCATCATCATTACTAGCTTAATAGCATCATCATTACTAGCCTTAATAGCATCATCATTACTAGCTTTAATAGCATCATCATTACTAGCTTTAATAGCATCATCATTACTAGCTTTAATAGCATCATCATTACTAGCTTTAATAGCATCATCATTACTAGCCTTAATAGCATCATCATTACTAGCTTTAATAGCATCATCATTACTAGCTTTAATAGCATCATCATTACTAGCTTAATAGCATCATCATTACTAGCTTTAATAGCATCATCATTACTAGCTTTAATAGCATCATCATTACTAGCTTTAATAGCATCATCATTACTAGCCTTAATAGCATCATCATTACTAGCCTTAATAGCATCATCATTACTAGCCTTAATAGCATCATCATTACTAGCTTTAATAGCATCATCATTACTAGCTTTAATAGCGTCATCATTACTAGCTTTAATAGCATCATCATTACTAGCTTTAATAGCATCATCATTACTAGCTTTAATAGCGTCATCATTACTAGCTTTAATAGCATCATCATTACTAGCTTTAATAGCATCATCATTACTAGCTTTAATAGCATCATCATTACTAGCTTTAATAGCATCATCATTACTAGCTTTAATAGCGTCATCATTACTAGCCTTAATAGCATCATCATTACTAGCTTTAATAGCATCATCATTACTAGCTTTAATAGCATCATCATTACTAGCTTTAATAGCATCATCATTACTAGCTTTAATAGCATCATCATTACTAGCTTTAATAGCGTCATCATTACTAGCTTTAATAGCGTCATCATTACTAGCTTTAATAGCGTCATCATTACTAGCTTTAATAGCATCATCATTACTAGCCTTAATAGCGTCATCATTACTAGCTTTAATAGCATCATCATTACTAGCTTTAATAGCGTCATCATTACTAGCTTTAATAGCGTCATCATTACTAGCGTTAATAGCATCATCATTACTAGCTTTAATAGCGTCATCATTACTAGCTTTAATAGCGTCATCATTACTAGCTTTAATAGCGTCATCATTACTAGCATAATTATTAATTATGCCATCCTAATTTTCATCATTATTATCATTATCATCATAGTTATTATTGATAATTTACTTCGTACAAGTAGCATTGTGGACATGATGAGTAAGAAGAGCGTTTAGAATGAATATATTCATAGATATACTGATCATTACTGTTTTGTTTTTAACATTCGCATCTTCTCTCATCTTTTTTTTTTCTAATTTCTCATTTCCTTCTTTCTAGACATTATCCATCCGTCTTCCATTAAAATCACAACACAAAAGACACAGTCCTTGCTCTTCCCAACGGCCTGGTCACATTACACTGACACTAGTGCGCAGTTCAGTAAACCTGGTCCCGTCAGGACTTCGTCACTGACAAAATGAAAACTAGAACACATGCAGAGAAGAACAACAAATCTAATTCCGTCTCTCAGAAATCAAACCTAGGCATAAAGTTTTCATCAGTAGACTTGTAGAACACTGGAATGAATTACCACCACCACCACCACCACCAGGAGACTATCAAACTAGAACACATGCAGAGAAGAACAACAAATCTAATTCCGTCTCTCAGAAATCAAACCTAGGCACAAAGTTTTCATCAGTAGACTTGTAGAACACTGGAATGAATTACCACCACCACCACCACCACCACCACCAGGAGACTATCAAACTAGAACACATGCAGAGAAGAACAACAAATCTAATTCCGTCTCTCAGAAATCAAACCTAGGCACAAAGTTTTCATCAGTAGACTTGTAGAACACTGGAATGAATTACCACCACCACCACCACCACCAGGAGACTATCAGTATACCATAATGGCGGGTAAACAAGTACTTGAATGATAGTGTTTACAACTGAGTCAGCATCTTCACGGCAACAAAATATTGGGAATATATTTCAACTTCTCTCCCCCCCCCCCCCCTAGAGTATACTATATCCGGCGGCTCCAGTTAAATAGGAATGTGTTTTCCATTCTTCCTTTCCTATGGAATTTCCATGTCAGTATACTCTTTGTTTGCACAACGTGTTTCTTTATATAGCTACACTGTTTTTCGGCCGTTGAGCCGGAGGGAGTGGTGGGTGGGCGGGGAGGAGCCATCAGCCCTGTTGTCTATCCTCGCTCTTCTTCTATAGAATACGAATCTAGGACTTTATAGTCGTCTTTCCAAGATGACGACCCCTTCATAGACCATCGGATCCTTTCTGTATCACCTGTCTTGTGTCTCAGTGACACTCGTCTTCGTCTCGGGTATGAGGGCCGCCAGTGCCTCTCGTTCGCATCGCCTTCGAAGTATCAGTGATTTCGCCCGTCAGAGGGCGGTGGCACAGATGCGGGTGTCGTACTGAAGGGAGGAGGGAGGGAGGTGTTCCTAGAACGTATTGAGAGAGAGAGAGAGAGAGAGAGAGAGAGAGAGAGAGAGAGAGAGAGAGAGAGAGAGAGAGAGAGAGAGAGAGAGAGAGAGATGCCCGAAATTGACCCGTGCAGCCTGATCTCTGTATGGCAACAGTGGGCTCACGGCGCACCTGGGTAGTGTTGCCAACTTTTGAATGGTAAACAATAAGGAACTGGTTCCGTTAATTTCGTCGATGCATTTCTCTTCAAAAGGGACTTTACTAAAGGAAATATATGTAAATGACTAGGATGAACGACAAGATATATATTAATGACAATATCTATGACGATTGAAAGCGCACCGATAAAGATAGAGTATGGATGTAAACAGACCTCCGAGTTGGACACAGTGCATGAGGTCGCGCAGCCATATATATATACCCGCGGTGTTGGGGCCGCGGGTCACAGTATATCCTGAGACATTTCGGAAGGGATATGTCTGTCCTGACCACCTCCTGCCCAGCCAGCGACACCGTGAGGAACTTGAGATCGACCAATGACGGCAGTGAAATGCCTGAAGTGGAAGAGGCTCGGACGATCGTGGGACGGTAGTGGAATAAGGAACATATCGGCGTGGGGGCCTTCGCGCGGCAACAGTGAAGACGAGGTGAGGTGGTGTCGTACTGCTTTGCCGTGGAAAATACCAGACGCGCACTGCACCTGAGGCACGGCTCAGAGGAACAGTGAAAAAAACAACAGTGCGGGAGACCGAGAGCAACTGAGGTGTGTGGTGAGAGAGAGGCGGTCCGACTTCAAAAATCAGCACCATCTCTTGGTACGCGGCTGTACTACGGAGGTCTACAACACCATCCCCCTGCCCTGCCACAGCTACATATGTAGAGACTGGAGATTTACGTGTACACACACACACACACAAGGCTGGAAACGTTCTCCACCTCGCTATGGCAAGCTTGAGGATCGGGTTCATTGGCGCTGGCAACATGGCTCAGGCCTTAGCCAAGGGGCTGATCTCTGCAGGTGGGTACGTGGGGAGGATACTTGGGAAGGTGTCTCTGCAGGTGGGTACGTGGGAGGATACCTGGGAAGGACAGTGTCTCTGCAGGTGGGTACGTGGGGAGGATACCTGGGAAGGTGTCTCTGCAGGTGGGTACGTGGGAGGATACCTGGGAAGGACAGTGTCTCTGCAGGTGGGTACGTGGGGAGGATACCTGGGAAGGACAGTGTCTCTGCAGGTGGGTACGTAGGGAGGGTACCTGGGAAGGGCAGTGTCTCTGCAGGTGGGTACGTGAGGGATACCTGGGAAGGACAGTGTCTCTGCAGGTGGGTACGTGGCAGTACATTGAAATGACAGTGTCTGCAGGTGGGTATATGGCAGTACGTGGGAAGGAGAGATAAAAGGAGACCTGATGGTCCCTTACGAGTTGTACATGAGGTTATTTGTGATGTACGCAGGATAGTACAGCAGAAAGTACTCTCTAAGGTCGTGCGTATATGGCGTGGTGTACCATGTACAGTGTGCGTACATATGTATGATTGGGAATTACGTGCATATGTCAATGTGTGTGTATGTCTGTCTGTCATTGTTTGAGTGTGTGTGTGTGTGTGTGTGTGTGTGTGTGTGTGTTAGTACGCGTGCACTCAGGAATATAGACTTAAGTTATTTTTACACACACACAAAAAAGAAAAAAAATGGACGCAAATAGTGCGCATGTTTAATGCGTAGTGTGACAGGCCCAGGCGGATTTTGATCCAGGGGACCTGATCAGCTGAGCGATGTAAACACACACACACGCACGCACACACACACACACACACACACACACACACACACACACACACACACACACACACACACACACACTAGCATAGCTTGACTTACGGTTTCCCTCAGTGTGACACAGACTGTGTGGGACTCCTTATGTGTTCCGTCCCATAGCATGTCCCGTGCCTGGGATACACACGACTCCGTCCCGTGGGAGGCCACAGCGCCACCCAGGCCACGCCAGGTTATCTGGGAAAAATCGAAAAGCATTGGACGAAGGAAGTTCGTGTATCACACAGTGTTCTGTTATTTGATTGGCTGAGGGAAGCGGCGCGTCAGTATGGCCCTTCGATATTCCAGCATAAGGTGGTGCATGGTACACATACGGTACGTCCAGTACCGTTTAAGGTACACATACGTACCTGGGACAACGTACCTGGGACATGGTACATACACGTGTATCCCCCCTCCCCAGTAAACCCCTCACAAAACTGTAAGTCATTATGGTCGGTTTGTGGTCAGAATATTACAGGTGGACCGCCTTTCGGACCCTGTCTGTAGGGGGCGCTCCACGCAGCCACCAACCCACCCACCCACCCTTGCCCAAAGGGACTGGGTTCCTCATACCCTCTCCCTCCCTGTAAGCCTCTCACTCTCCCTTTCCTACATCTTCTCCCATCCCCTGCACTCATTCTCCCTTCCACCACACCCTCCCATCCCACCAAACACACTCCCTTTCTCCCCAGACACGCCCTCCCCTCCTCGTAGAGGAAGGAGGGAGTGACCTGCATTTCACTCCTACAATGAACGCAAGAAGGACACACCCACACCACCCCGCCACCACCACCCGACCCCCCTCAGAGCGGTGCACTGCCCTCAGTCACATGTCCGCTGCCTGATCCCGGTAGCATCCCTCTGTGATCAGGAGACGCGGCGAGATGTTCATGTAAATGTGATGCTGATAATGATGATAATAATGATAATTATTGTTATAATGATAATGAATAATAATTATTATGATAGTATGAACGATGATAAAAGTTATTTGAACTGATCTCAGTCACAGCATGAACATGTGAATTCATTCATCAATAAAGAGGGTTGTGAAATGAGTGGATATGAAGGGGGAGAGGTTGTTCAATGATATCTCCACAATTACTGAGATGATGAAGGTTGGTTTACAGTCCAACTAGACCAAGAGGACAGGGATGATATTCTAAATTTCCGATCCGAATAAGTGGGGACAGGACAGTAAAGCAGGAGGCTCCTCCCCCACCCACCACTATAGATAGAGACAGGGCAGTAAAGCAGAAGGCTCCTCCCCACCCACCACTCCCTCCGGAACATCGTATAACGCAGTGAAAATGTACTGTCGTGGAATTCGCATGGAAAAGAATGAATAGAAAACACGATCTTACGTAATTTCCAGGAACTTGTCTCTATAAACAGAAAATTTGAAATACGTGCATATCATATTTTCATTCTCGATTAGACGTACTGGCTGATAATTGATACGATTAATTTACTGTTAATCCTTGTGTTGAATGTACTGACATTTTATCAATATCTGGTGGTGATTTACTCTCATGTTTCATAATTCCGAGTCTGCACATTCTTGGAGAAAATTTCTTCGTTAAGTTTATATCTTGAGTCAGGGATTTGGTTTAGTTTCCCACTTTAGCATTTGTTTTGATATTTCTTCCTCTTTGTCAACGTTCACTGTGGTTTGGGATGGGACTGTTCTATGTAGCGGTTTGCTTAAACTTGCTCGAGTCTGACGTTGACCAAGGGACGAGAGACGCCAGGTGGCAGAAGTGCGAAAGTGGCGAGATGGTACAGTAGTTTAACATCCTTAATTGTAGAACGAGTTGTAGGCGAAGGTTGTCGAGAGTTAGAAGGACCAGTGTGTTTTAGCGCCTCATGCTAGGTGGTGTCAGGGGTTGTGTAGCGGTCAGGAAGGGAGACCAAACGCGGGGTGAGATATATAGGTGAGTTTGGGTACTTTGAAGGGGGTGTGGATGGTTTTGAGGTCAGGTGCAAGGGGTCCAAGTGTCTTGAGTCTAGAGGGCAATCAGAGACGGTGTATGGAGGGTGTGATGATGACGGTGATGTGCGCTTGTGGCCCGGGGCACTTGGGATGGTGAGAGATAACGGGAGATTTGATGGTCCACGACGGGGGTTATCTATGGTCAGATAGTCTTAAAAATGTAGGGAGGATGACCCGCTGTTTACCTCACGAAATATCATGTCACGTCCTAGGAAGAATGAGACGTACGAAGCATACAAGATTCCCAGGAAGGTACGGGAAGACGAAGGTAGCCTGCACAGTGGATGTGGCGGTGTTGGGATGGGTAATGATGTGAGAGAGGTGGTTGTGTCTCACAATGTGATCTTCTTCGCCCTGTTATCAGGTGATCACGTGTCCCTGGAGGGTTATCTGTTGTCGTCTGGAGGTCTTATCACGAGAGAGGTGGACATCCTCTTTGTGGAGGAGTCAATAACACGGACTCTGTGATTGTGCCATGCTGGAGAGAGAGAGAGAGAGAGAGAGAGAGAGAGAGAGAGAGAGAGAGAGAGAGAGAGAGAGAGAGAGACGAACGGTTTCTTGATTGGCGAGGGATTTATTTTTGGGGGAATGGGGGAAACTGCTTTACTGGGTCAGGAAAGAGTTTGATGGACCATGACGCGTGGTCATAACATCTCTAGCGACGTTCACACACACGCACACACACACACCTAAATCCAATTAACCTGTTCATTGTTTATCATTACACACCGTCACACACCTTCAGTCGAGGTCGTGATCTTTTGTCACCATCACGGGGCCGACCTGTGTTTTTTTTTTTTAGAGTCATGTAAACAGGTGACCCCCGCATTCATGATTGTGGTATACCCCGCCCCGCCTCGCCCCGCCCCGCCCCGCCACGTCTCGCTCCGTCCCGCCCCTGCTGGAGGGGGTAGACTAGACCCGTGCATGGTAACCTTGGCGAGGGTGGCGGGCCTGGTCCAGCTCTAGCCACGCCCCGTTCCCAAGGTCACCTCCTCCCCCAACCCGACCCCCTGCCGCACCCTCACGGCACCCAACTCCGTAACTACGACGCCCCGGTTGCCGGAACCGGTTTATTTAAGAGTTAAGTTTAACTGCGTGTGATGCAACGAAGACCGTGGTATGTGTGTGTGTGTGTGTGTGTGTGCGTTACACAGACCATTAGCCCTGTGCGTTACACAGACCATTAGCCATGTGCGTTACACAGACCATTAGGTTGTCTGTGTGTGTGTGTGTGTGTGTGTGTGTGTCTTTTGTCTGTTACGTCTGTGGAGGCCTGTGGACGATGTTTACACCTAGGACGTCACAGAGTGAGGTGTGTGTGGGGGGGGGGGGTTGGAAGGTGGGGTGTGTGGGTGTTGGTTGGGAGGAGGTGTAGCAAAGGGCAAGCGATGATGACCTTGAACAATTGAAGACGACAACAGACCCTACCTGAAGGTCCGGCCCGGCGTCGCCCCGGTGTGGTCGCACGTGGGTAGAGTTGCGGGTGAGAGCCAGGGTGTTCCGACCCTAGCCAAGGTGATGGGGGCGGAGGGAAGGGAGTCATGATATCATGGGGTTCAAGAGGCTCAAGATGCTGCGCGATCAACTGTCTCGTGCCGTCTGCTCACACGACGCGAACGCTTCGATAATAACGATACTTCGATTCCCTTGTTGACGAGAGCACGGGTCTTGACCCTGTGTTGTGTCCTCACCCCCTACACTTATCACAGAACCTCCACCTCCTTAAGGAGGAACGAACTCCCAGCATCATTACTAGTTTTGTGTCTCGTGTATATTTCTATGATCTCGTATTATAATAAGGGTTTTACACACAGGAAAGGCAACATTCACGCCCACAGGAGTGAGTCAGAGACTGATGTATAAGGGACTGAGGGGTGAGCAGGTTTACCGCCATCTCCGGGCGTGTCTGGTCAAGAACTTGCTCAAGTATTGATGTGTAGCACCGTTTGTGGGTCCATAGGTTAAAGTCATAGACACCTGGAGTGATACCGACATTAATCAAAACACCCAAGAGCAATCAGAGTTATATGTCATAACTTGAGGTATAGATACTGAAAGAGCAAGTGATTGGCCTCTAGAAATTGCCGTCTGAACTGGCTGTTAAAGTTGACGGTCGGTTTTGGCAGTGAGAATTGGCTATCGGAGGTGGCTGTCCAAATTTGCGTCCGAGAGAGGGGAAAATCAAATGAGATCCTGCATAGATTCAGATGCAATTAACAACAGTCCGAAATTCGTCGCGTTTTTCCAAAGACATCTGGCCCTGTCTGTAATAGGGTCACTCCAGACTATAAGTGACATGACATGGGCAAAAACATACGCTAATCACAGTTATCACGGACGCAAGGAAAACAATAAAACAAAGATTATAAGACAAGGGACGAGATTAGGAAGGAGGAGAAGGATGTAGGAGATGGTAAAGCCATAAGGAAGAAAATTTCAATGTTTTTTTTTTTGTATGTGGTAAGAAGGAGGTAATGTAAGGGTCAGCCCTCACGTGGTGGGTCAGCACACGCAGTCTGCTAAGCAGCAGTCAGCCACATACCTTCATCCTAGTCAAGGTGACCTCCGCTATAAGGGCAGCACAGCTGGAAGCAGCCCCAAGGGGTAGGAAGTAACCACCACAAGGAGCTCTTCCTATATATATATATATATATATATATATATATATATATATATATATATATATATATATATATATATATATATATATTTCCAAAGGAAGGAACAGAGAAGGGGGCTGGATGAGGATGTTTCCTCAGATGCCCAGTCCTCTGTCCTTAACGCTACCTCGCTGACGCGGGAAATGGCGAATAGTATGAAAGAAAAGAAAGATATATATATATATATATATATATATATATATATATATATATATATATATATATATATATATATATATATATATATATATCAATTTATATCAACGAGAGATTATGTATTGGCATGTCATGCATATATGATGTACTATTTATATCAGTGGGTTTAGATATACACATATCCGTAGATTTTATTAATTCACATGTGCTGGTCTAACTTTGAGACTGATTTATGACTAATGACTTATAGCACTTCACCTGTGAATATAATTGTAGATATATAATGAACAAGAGTTACCCAAATATTTGAGTCATCCTTTAATATTCGTTGTAGAAAATGATACATTAAGTTTCTTTCAGAGAGAACAGTTAATGGTAAACAATAATAATATGTGTAGAGTACGTCTTGTTAATTCATTATGCTGCTAGTAGTTACCTTATCATTATTAAAATCTACTCCATCTGTCAGTTTCAGTACAGCATGTAACTCTCGACATTTATGTTTCCTGACTGAAACGATGAAATACTAAATTGTGAATTTATTTCGTGGTGTTTCCTGCTCCTTGTGTCGGCGCCCCTGTCACAGGCATCACCAAGCCGCAGTACGTGATCGCCTCCTCCCCGAAGACGGACCAACACCTCCTCCAGCAGATGTCGGTGAGTGGTCCCCCCTCCAACCTTTCTAATTCTGGTAATAATACTGTGATTATATACTTAATTATCAGTTTATTAATTGCCGTATGCGTGCCAGGCCCTAGGATGCGAGACGACGCACAGCAACCACGACGCAGCGACTGCGTCGGACGTGGTGGTCGTGTGCGTCAAACCGAACGTCGTGCAGCGTGTCCTACACGACATCCAGGCCTGCGTGACCCCTGCCAGGCCGCTGGTGACCTCGTTGGCCCTGGGGGTCACCGTGGCCACCCTGGAGTCTTCCCTACCTCCCGAGTCTCGTGTGGTGAGGCTCATGCCCAACACCCCGGCCCTGGTGCAGTTGGGAGCCTCAGTCTTCACCAAGGGAACCCACGCGACTGTTGCTGATGCCCAGCTGACGCACAGGTAGGCTCAGGCTCCACCTCATGGAAGGTCAGGACAAGAGAGAGAGAGAGAGAGAGAGAGAGAGAGAGAGAGAGAGAGAGAGAGAGAGAGAGAGATGCCTTAATCATGGCTATCCCATATCCATTAATCGACCAATCCCAGGTGAGAGGGATGAACAGCTAGTTTGACTGTGAGCCGACTCCTCAGCCCAGGACTCGAACACGGGCGGATTCCCACGTGATCCATGGTCAGCAACGGTAGCCACTACACCAAGGGAGCCCCATACAGCTTTAGTGAACATTTTCATTCACTAATTAATGCAAAATGAATTGATAATCCTTCAATCCAAGGACAGCGTTGCCAACATGGGAACATGACTCAACCATGAGGTAAAACTTATGCGCCTGGCTATAGGAGGAGGAGGAGGAGGAGGAGTAATCTACTGCATCTCCCTCAGGTTGCTGTCGGCCGTGGGCGAGTGTGACGAGGTTCCTGAGACCTTCCTGGACGCCATCACTGGCCTAAGTGGTGCCGGACCTGCTTATGTGAGTCCTTCCGTTCTCAAGTTTCCTTTCTTAGTAATATGCTTACGTGCGTGAGAGAGAGAGAGAGAGAGAGAGAGAGAGAGAGAGAGAGAGAGAGAGAGAGAGAGAGAGAGAGAGAGAGAGAGAGAGAGAGAAGCCAAGTTTCTGTTCTTAGTGACATTCTCTTGAGACCTCTTCATGATGGGGTGAGGTGAGGTGCACCTCTGGGTCGTGGCCTTGTGCTTTGAGCTCTGTTGTTCCTGGCTATCTTCCTAGAACCAAGGCTGTGTTCCCATGCCTACGTTCTGTACCTAGAGTCAAGTTGTGTTCCTAGAACCAGGTTGTGTCTTAAGAACAAGCAGCTAAACCCACCAGGCAGGATAACCCTCACCATATATGTATGGCCGTCTCTTATGATAATCACGCGTTTCTGGAGTCGAGTTTCCATTCTTGGTAGTCGACTTCTTTATCTCCCCCTCCTGTCCCAGCCTGAGTTACCATGCGTGGCTAATTAAGTCTTTCTTGGCCTGTTATGTCAATAGTCACACTCCAGCCTTTGTGGAAGTCTGTGGCTCTCTTTATGTTCTTTTCCTTTATGTGTTTACCTCTGTCTTTTCACCCTTGTGTCCCTCTCATTCTGAAGTGTTAAGGATAATCTTGAGAAAAAGGATGAATACATATAAGGCTTAACAGGTTCTTGGCGAGGCATGTAGGACCCCCATATCTGGCCAGGCTCCCGCACGACTTCACTGGAAGTTTGATCAATTCTGATAAAACCTGAATTTCTCCTCGTTCATCATCCCTTCAGGCAGGTCTCCTCACCGCCTGTGTGGAGTTTCGTGATTAACCTGTATTCCTTATTTACATTTATTTATTCGTATCAACTTTATTATTTACGTCATTCATGGATGCGTTGGATATATATATATATATATATATATATATATATATATATATATATATATATATATATATATATATATATATATATATATATATGACTTGCTGAGGATGTTTACTATGGTTGCAGGTGTACGTGGCGCTAGAGGCGCTGGCTGACGGAGGGGTGAAGATGGGCCTCCCTAGATCCATGGCTCAGAGGCTGGCCGCCCAGACCATGCTGGTAAGTGGCCCCGGCCCCTTTGCTGTGGCCTGTCCCTCCCGTGGCCCGCTCGAAAGCCTAAGAAACTAATTATTCATAAGATCCCAAAGAAAAAGAAGATTTTGGAAGGTTCAATGCTGGTGTGGGCCGCCAGCTTGGCTTCTCTGGATGATAGAATAGTCCCAGGACAGTCTATGTCACTCTGTGTCACTGTTCCAAAACTTTATAGCCCACTGCCTCCAAGTACCGTCAGAGATTCAAGTCTCTCTTACCCAGATATGTACAGATGACAGTAACTCATCCCCTCTTCCCCTTACGGTGTATATAATGATATAAACCACAGTGGCCATACTCATTCCCCCTTCCCCTGACGATGTATATGATATAAACTACAGTAACCATCCTCATCCCCCCCTTCCCTTTACGATGTATATGATATAAACTACAGTAACCATTCTCATTCCCCCTTCCCCTTACGATGTATATGATATACACTACAGTAACCATTCTCATCCCCCCTTCCCCCTACGATGTATATGATATACACTACAGTAACCATTCTCATCCCCCCTTCCCATTACGATGTATATGATATAAACTACAGTAACCATTCTCATCCCCCCTTCCCTTTACGATGTATATGATATACACTACAGTAACCATTCTCATCCCCCCTTCCCCTTGCGATGTATATGATATACACTACAGTAACCATTCTCATCCCCCCTTCCCATTACGATGTATATGATGTACACTACAGTAACCATTCTCATCCCCCTTCCCTTTACGATGTATATGATGATATCAACTAACTTCCTTTTGTCTTGATAATGAAGTGTGTAAGAGTGACGTAACGTGCACCCCCTCCCCTGACGTGTACAGTCGCACTAACCCTGCCTCGGTCTCTCCTCGCTGGGCCAGGGAGCCGCCAAGATGGTGTTGGTGACGGGGAAGCACCCGGGCATCCTGAAGGACGAGGTCTGCTCTCCAGGAGGTCAGTCAAACCTTCAAGTCCACTTTAGTCTTGCTTCCTCAAATTCTCAAGTTAATTTCTCTCGAGTCTTAAGTATATAGTGTGTTAGTTTGAAGGCTGGTTATAGCCATTCCTGTCTTTATTTAAGGACCTGACCTTAAGTCTTATACATTCTCATACGTAGATTGGCCATCATAGTTTTGTTCTTCGAGTATATAAGCTTATTCTTATTCATGCTTGTACCAGGCCTTACCCAGTGTAGACGTTAGTCATGTCTTATTCATACGATTACTCACTTCCAGGTGTTAATCACAGCTGGTTAGTCAATTCTTCCTCTCTGTCACAGTCGTATTATCTCCACAGCTTCACAGAGTCTTCACCATACATTTACCTCTTGACCACTTGTATTTTTGGTGTCATTTCGATATTTGAATCTCTCTAACGTTCCTCCTTCTGTATTTCATTCTCCTTTATGTTTTGAGTATCATTTTCTGACGACGTGGTTTTGTGTGTGCGCGTGTGTTGCTCGCGATGCAGGATGCACCATCCAGGGCGTCCACGCGCTTGAGAAAGCCGGTCTCAGGGGTGCCTTCATTGACGCCGTTAGCGCTGCCACCGCCGCCGCCACCTCCGCCTCTTTGGGGAAGTAGCTGTTGCCGCCGCCTCCCGCTGGGGAAGTAGCTGCTGCTGCTGCCGCCTCCCGCTGGGGAAGTAGCTGTTGCCGCCGCCTCCCGCTGGGGAAGTAGCTGCTGCTGCTGCCGCCTCCCGCTGGGGAAGTAGCTGTTGCCGCCGCCTTCCGCTGGGTAAGTAGCTGCTGCCGCCGCCCTCTGGGGAGGCGATGATGACGCCTCGGCTGGGGAAGTAGCTGCTGCCTCCGCCTGCTGGGGAGGCCGGGATGATGCCTCCGCTGGGGGTGGTGGGAAGTCACCGTTACGACCGCCTCGAGGGGAGGAAGCGACTCCCGCGGCAACTGCATTTTACTTCAGGGTAGGGAAACCCAGTGACGGGACCTCGTCTTCACGACCTCTTGAGCAGTACCTACGAACCTCCCTCACTTCTGGGGCAGTACGGACAGTCTCACAGTCGCTCGGGAGGAGACCACTGGTACACATCTGTGTCTTCAGCCGCTGCTGTTGCTGCTGCGGTGCTGCTCCACCTCCCTCCCACCTCCGCCACCCCACACCCCGAAGTACAATTAGTGTTTATCTATTAACCGCGTTGCTCCATATTTATGTGAGACGGTTCTGTGCAGTCGCTGTTGTCTCAAGGAGATTGTTGAACCCAGAGGTTTAACAGATGTCTTCGTGTGTGAGTTTGTTTTTGTTAATTTATGCACGTGAGCTGTTGATATGGTAAGTGAGGTGGCTATAGAGAATTTATTCACATATATGACATGTAGGAATCATGTGCTCTCTCGAATGCATTTAACTGTACACATATCCCTGTATCCATATATATATATATATATATATATATATATATATATATATATATATATATATATATATATATATATATATATATATATATATATATATATATATATATATATTTACTGAGCTTTATTTACTGGAGAATACTGATGAGTACTGAGGGAAAATTTTTACAATTTTCCCATGTATCTCTGGCGGAACCTGTCTCGTTTTGATTGTAAAGCTGTGTGACGCAATGAGAGACTTGAACCTAACCTGGCTAAGTGACATCCCACGTCACAGGAACGGTGAGTTATCAGTTCTGGTCACCACCCGTGATCAGGAAGTGTCGTAAGAGCATGGTGGGGAGACAGGACTGCACAGAGACACATGGATAGAGTGAACCACATCCATGATAACACATGTTCAACACATGCTGATTCAGGTGTTGTGATACAGAGGGGAAAAATGTGTGTACGTCTGTTGTGTTTATGTATCTATCCGTTGCAAGCCACGTCCGGGTGATATCTGTATTGACTAGGCTTCTGTGGAAGTAGATTTAAGACCTCATAATCATTATATAAAGGTAACTCATGATAATATATTTATATTATACCACACTGCAGTTAGATATGTAAGACTTGTCCTTATTAAAATATTTGGAAGATTTCGAGTATTTTTTCCTTTGAAACCCCATACAGCGGGCATATTAGATGGGCATATCAGCTAAAAGTAGGCTGTGTGCCCCCCTAGGAGACGAAATACACCGAGAATATAGTGTTAATCATGCGTATGAATCTAAGTTATCGTTCTTAATGTTTACGTTTCATGTTCTGGTGTTCATAACTGATAACCAAGATTGTAGATATGGGCTTTTTTTTTTTTTTATATATGTGGACTTCTGTGTTGTGTTGTTTTTTCTATGTCATGTGGACATACATCTATTACGGCAGCGGTGCGTGTGGCAGAGCTGATATATTGCCCTACGTTCGGGGTCACCCGACCCAACACTGAACTGGCGTAGCCCAAGTGTTTGAGCGAGTGCATCAGCGGCCCTCTTGTGGCGTGAATGAGCGTCAGAGCGTGTGCGCGGGAGTGCTGCTCTCTAGCGGTGTGAATCCGAGTTACCTTTATACTGCTGCCAGTTGCTTGTCTGAGTAGTTGGGAATGGATGACGTGGTGGTGGTATGAAGTTTCTTATTGAAGACTTGCCTGTCATGGGTCAGAACGTGTCCTGCAGCAATACTGTGTACGTCTGTGTAAATACGCCTCCCAAATCTGTGTTTCCTGTATCCGTCAGCCTTTATACGACCTTGGAACCAATCCATCCCGCGAGCCATGTGAGTTCTGTCGTGTTAATTCCTGTCATTAACTGTTTATCTTGCACGGGGAGGCAATTCTACAACTCGTGGGGCCCCATATGTGAACGTACGTGTGTGTGTGTGTGTGTGTTCCTTACGTCAGCGAGGCAGCGTTAGGGACAGACGAAGAATAGGCCTCATTTGGTCACATCCATTCTCAAGCCGTCATGTATGATGTGCTGAAACCAGAGCTCTCTATCCACAATCAGGCCCCCCACAGACATTTCCATGGTTTTCCCCCGACGTTTCATATGATCTATTTCAGCCTACTGACAGTTCGTCGCCCCCTGTATACCACATCGCTCCCATTCTCTCTCCCGTACACTCTTTTTACTCTCCTTGTTCAGACCTCGAGAACTCGATATTTTTAAACTCCATCCTTATATCTCTAATTTGGTCTCCCTTTTCTCCTTGTCTCCTTCACTTTTGACACGCATATCCTCTGTCAACTTATCCCCACTCGTCCTCTCCGTATGTCCAAACCATTTCAGTACACCCTCTTCAGCTCTATCAACACTCCTTATTACCACACCTCTCTCTTATCCGGTCATTACTCACGTGATCAGCCTTCCTGGCATCAAGTCTTCAAACATTCCATTTCTAACACATCCCTCCTTTCCCCCTGCCTTGTATCCACACAACATCGTTGGAACTTCTCTGCTAAATGACTTCCAGTTTTTTTCTCCATCTAAGCTCCCACTTTAACAAACCTGTCTCTCTTTCTCCATTGCTAAACCCAATAACCTTGCTTTTGTTCACATTTTCTCTCGACTTTCTCCTTTCACACACACACACACACACACACACACACACACACACACAGCCAAACTTAAGACACCCACCAGCTTCTGCAGTTTCTCACTCGAATCTGTCACCAGCTGTGTGTCATCAGCAAATAACAGACTCTCTTCCCTGTCACCCCCCACCGGCCCTATAGAGAGCAAGCCTCTCCGAGACGCTTACATTCACCTCCCTCACGCATCCCATCCATAAAAAATGACATACTAGTAATAATATTTATCATTAGTATTATTTCTATCGTTATTATGATTATCATTATTACATTAATCATAATTACTATACCGTGCCACTGGGCATGATTCTCAGGGTATTATAAGTGACAACAGTCATTGTAGAATTGATCCCTTATTTTGTTGGTCTTCCCCTAAGCTTCTGTTGCTCTAGATCAACATATTCCAAGGATACTTCATAGTCTAATATTAGGCTCATAGTGGGCCTAGCCTTGCATCCGTGCCATACGGGCAGATCGTGTTATAAATACGATTCTCCACGTCCCTAGGATAGTTCTGAGTCATCAGGCTCACAGGGAGGCCTAGCCTTACATCCGTGCCATACAGGCGTAATCCCACTTCCGTGCCATCTGCTGGCCGTGTCATAAAGGGGGCTCTGCCATTCCTGCTTCCGTGTCATAAGGGGGCTCTGCCAGTCCCGCTTCCGTGTCATAATGGGGCTCTGCCAGTCCCGCTTCCGTGCCATCTGCTGGCCGTGTCATAAAGGGGGCTCTGCCAGTCCCGCTTCCGTGTCATAATGGAGCTCTGCCAGTCCCGCTTCCGTGTCATAATGGAGCTCTGCCAGTCCCGCTTCAGTGCCATCTGCTGGCCGTGTTATAGGGGAGCTGCTAGTCCCGCTTCCGTGCCATCTGCTGATGCCTACTCCTCCAGCAGGTGAGCTGGCAGCAGGAGCAGGAAGAGGCTCGCCATGGGACCACTCATTACCCAACGCTCTTCATTTTGAAAGCAAAAGCGGACAAAAACATGTCTAGCCTTTGGAGAGAAGTTCACCTTCTCTCTCTCTCTCTCTCTCTCTCTCTCTCTCTCTCTCTCTCTCTCTCTCTCTCTCTCTCTCCCGCCATGACTTGCGCGTTGGTTCTTTCTACTGATTATACCCCAGCGGAGCAGAATGTACGTTATCCCCGCGCTGCCTCTGTTACCGTATTAGATAAGATAACTGGAAGAATATGAAATGGTGATATGCAAGAGGCCTAGGGGCTCGGTGCGTTGCCAACATCGGAGTAATGCGAGTTAGAAAGTTGCTCTTGAGGAATGGATGAAGGCAGCAAGTATGAATCGGTGCGTGTGTATATATGTATATGTCTGCGTTTGTATATATGTATACGTTGAAATGGGTAGGTATGTATATGTGTGTATGTGGGCGTTTATGTATATACATTTGTATGTGGGTGGGTTGGCTAATTGTTTCGTCTGTATCCTTACGCTACCTCGCTAACGTGGGGAACGGCGATAAAGTATATTATATATATATATATATATATATATATATATATATATATATATATATATATATATATATATATATATATATATATTCCTGGGGATAGGGGAGAAAGAATACTTCCCACGTATTCCCTGCGTGTCGTAAAAGGCGACTAAAAGGAGAGGGACCGGGGGGCTGGATATTCCCTCTAAGGCTCAGTCCTCTATTCTTCACGCTACCTCGCTAGTGCGGGAAATAGCGAATATGTATGAAAAAAAAAAAAAAGAATGTATATATTAGCTTTCGAATGTCATATTGAATAATGTACCAAAATGTCAGAAGTTTGATGTTATTTTGATCAGATTATTGGAGTCTGGCGTGATGGGCTAATACGATCGTCTGGTGAATATTACCTCCCTCCCCCCACGCTGGGGTGGGAATGGGGGAGGAAACCCACCCCCATCACCATGACGTCATGTGGCGGTGGACTTGATGTCATTAGACACTTTGACCTTGACCCTAGACCTTGACCCTTACGCGCGAACAATGGGAAGAGCGTCTGCCGTCGTTGTGGCTTGACGAAGCTCATCCTCAGCACCCGACCTCACCGTAATTACCTACCGGTAATTAGTCGCTTGTGATTACATGATAGTCGCCTGTAATTACATGATAGTCGCTTGTAATTACATGATAGTCGCTTGTGATTACATGATAGTCGCCTGTGATTACATGATAGTCGCTTGTGATTACATGATAGGCGCTTGTAATTACATGATAGTCGCTTGTAATTACATGATAGTCGCCTGTAATTACATGATAGTCGCCTGTAATTACATGATAGTCGCTTGTAATTACATGATAGTCGCTTGTAATTACATGATAGGCGCTTGTGATTACATGATAGTCGCTTGTAATTACATGATAGCCGCCTGTAATTACATGATAGTCGCTTGTAATTACATGATAGTCGCTTGTAATTACATGACGTTTGTACACTGTACGAAGAGAGGGGGGGTCTGAGACTCATGCCCCCCCCCCCTTTATTTTTTGAATGATGTATTCGTTTTATTTTTTGAAAAGGTCATTATGACCCCAGATGAGGTAGTGTAGGGGGGGAAGATATCATTGACGGGGTGGGGATGTGGGTGGTGGCTCCTCCCTGTGTCATACTCTCTCACAGAGGCTGTTTAATGTCAGTCCACTGCCCATCTTCTCCTGTGTGTGTGTGTGGGGGGGTGGAGTCGACGGGTTCGTCACCCATCATCGCGCGGGGGGGTCGGTCGTGGGTCTTTCTTCCCCCTCCCCCCTCTTCAACTTTTTCCTCCCTCCCCCTCTTCAACTTTTTCCTCCCTCCCCCCCTTAATCAACTTCATGCTCCTCTAGCCACAACGGAGGATGACCAGCGGTGACTTTCTTTTTTGGAATACCTTTTTTTTTTACTTTCTTTCTTTTCAGACGTTCATGAGTACAAATTATCATCGTTTCTCACATCTGTATCACAAGTGTAATATATTCAGACACTTGCACGCGAGGGGTATGTGTGTGTGTTGTGTGTGTGTGTGTGTCTGTGTGTCTGTGTGTGTGTGTGCGACTGTGTGCGTGTGTCTGTGTGTGTGTGCGACTGTGTGCGTGTGCGTGTGTGTGTGTGTCTACACCACAGCTCTGCTCCCCCACCAGCCGCAGGACCAGATTGTCCGCGCCAAGTCCTCTGGCGTCGTGGATGGAGGAGACGACACGTCTTTGTGTCCTGGAGTGAGAGGAGGGGTCCAGACGGGTGCTATGGGTACCTGGGGACCCAGCAGGTTGCTGTGGGGAGCTAGGGAACCCAGCAGGTTGCTGTGGGGAGCTAGGGACCCAGCAGGTTGCTGTGGGGAGCTAGGGACCCAGCAGGTTGTATAGGTATCTGGGGATCCAGCAGGTTGCTGTAGGAAGCTGGGGACCCAGCAGGTTGCTGTGGGGAGTTAGGGAACCCAGCAGGTTGCTGTGGGGAGCTAGGGAACCCAGCAGGTTGCTGTGAGGAGCTAGGGAACCCAGCAGGTTGCTGTGGGGAGCTAGGGAACCCAGCAGGTTGCTGTGGGGAGCTAGGGAACCCAGCAGGTTGCTGTGGGGAGCTAGGGAACCCAGCAGGTTGCTGTGGGGAGCTAGGGAACCCAGCAGGTTGCTGTGGGGAGCTAGGGAACCCAGCAGGTTGCTGTGGGGAGCTAGGGAACCCAGCAGGTTGCTGTGGGGAGCTAGGGAACCCAGCAGGTTGCTGTGGGGAGCTAGGGAACCCAGCAGGTTGCTGTGGGGAGCTAGGGAACCCAGCAGGTTGCTGTGGGGAGCTAGGGAACCCAGCAGGTTGCTGTGGGGAGCTAGGGAACCCAGCAGGTTGCTGTGGGGAGCTAGGGAACCCAGCAGGTTGTTGTAGGAAGCTGGGGACCCAGCAGGTTGCTGTGGGGAGCTGGGGACCCAGCAAGTTGCTGTAGGAAGCTGGGGACCCGGCAGGTTGCTGTGGAGAGCTGGGGACCCAGCAGGTTTGCTGTGGGGAGCTGGGGACCCAGCAGGTTGCTGTGGGAAGCTGGGAACCCAGCAGGTTGCTGTGGGAAGCTGGGAACCCAGCAGGTTGCTGTGGGAAGCTGGGGACCCAGCAGGTTGCTGTGGGGAGCTGGGGACCCAGCAGGTTGCTGTGGGGAGCTGGGGACCCAGCAGGTTGCTGTGGGGAGCTGGGGACCCAGCAGGTTGCTATGGGTATCTGGGGACCCAGCAGGTTTGCTGTGGGGAGCTAGGGAACCCAGCAGGTTTGCTGTGGGGAGCTAGGGAACCCAGCAGGTTTGCTGTGGGGAGCTAGGCAACCCAGCAGGTTTGCTGTGGGGAACTAGGGAACCCAGCAGGTTGCTGTGGGGAACTAGGGAACCCAGCAGGTTGCTGTGGGGAACTAGGGAACCCAGCAGGTTGCTGTGGGGAGCTAGGGAACCCAGCAGGTTGCTGTGGGGAGCTAGGGAACCCAGCAGGTTGCTGTGGGGAGCTAGGGAACCCAGCAGGTTTGCTGTGGGAAGCTAGGGAACCCAGCAGATTTGCTGTGGGGAGCTAGGGAACCCAGCAGGTTGCTGTGGGGAGCTAGGGAACCCAGCAGGTTTGCTGTGGGGAGCTAGGGAACCCAGCAGGTTTGCTGTGGGGAGCTAGGGAACCCAGCAGGTTTGCTGTGGGGAGCTAGGGAACCCAGCAGGTTTGCTGTGGGAAGCTAGGGAACCCAGCAGGTTGCTGTAGGGAGCTAGGGAACCCAGCAGGTTTGCTGTGGGGAGCTAGGGAACCCAGCAGGTTGCTGTGGGGAGCTGGGGACCCAGCAGGTTGCTGTGGGGAGCTAGGGAACCCAGCAGGTTGCTGTGGGGAGCTGGGGACCCAACAGGTTGCTGTGGGGAGCTAGGGAACCCAGCAGGTTTGCTGTGGGGAGCTAGGGAACCCAGCAGGTTTGCTGTGGGGAGCTAGGGAACCCAGCAGGTTGCTGTGGGGAGCTGGGGACCCAGCAGGTTGCTGTGTGGAGCTAGGCAACCCAGCAGGTTTGCTGTGGGGAGCATCAGACGTTCGTCCTCCACACTGCACCGAGTGAAAGGTGCTTCTCTCGAGATCAAATGCAAAATGTTTTATGCGATTTTTTTCCACCCTTAATTTCACATCTCACACTTTCTATTTCGTACGCCCCACATACGTTGGACGTCGATCACTGTGTTGCGCTCCTGGCTTTGTTTGGCTCTTGAGTCGACCGACGTGAGAAAGTCGACTCGGAAATTAGTATGTGCTCTCGGTAAAGCCGAGCCAATTTGACCAGTTTTCCCGCCCAGCCTCCCCGCGTCACCAGTTCTTCTGCTCTGCCCCCACACACACACACACACACCCTCCCGCGCGCCCGCTTCATAAAATGATGTTGGCTGATACATTCCCACCGGAAGCTTCGGTGAAAGAAGTGGTGGCGTGGGTGACCGCTACGTTGACCCTACGTGGGGCATAAGTGTCATTTTCAACCCTAAGTGTGTGTGTGTTGTGTGTGTGTGTGTGTGTGTGTGTGTGTGTGTAGGGGTAAGGGTGATAGGGGGAAGAAAGTTCGTCTTGTGGCCCGACACTCGTACGAAATTTTGACCGTGATGTGACGTGACGGTGACGTGATGTGACGTGACGGTGACGTGATGTGACGTGACGGTGACGTGATGTGACGTCATGACAACTCGGGAGGGAACGGAAGGGTCATGGCTGGGTTATGCCCGGCGCGACCAGGACTCGTTCCTGTACTCGTGTTGAGAGGGAGTTTTTTTTCCGAGAGAGAGAGAGAGAGAGAGAGAGAGAGAGAATGTTTTAATGTCGCTACCGATACTAGGAAGCATCGGTTCCTTTCCCTATCCTGCTGCCTGAGCGAAAAACTGGATCAGATTTCTCCTGGGCTGAGACGCGAGGGGCCGCCCCACCTCCTTGTCTTCTCAACGACGGACCAGTGGCCCGCGTACTTGCTGGACCACTGACGGGTCTTGTCCGTCCTCTGGAGAATCGATGTAAGGTCTGTCTGGAGGGGTTGGACCACAGGACCCTACGAGGAGGAAGAGGAGCCAGTGAATCTCTACAGAAGTGTGATCGAAAATAATTCATGTGTGTGGCTGACGTGCACTGTTCCCACTTCCACGTACTTTTGGCGACACTTGTGAGCATTTGTATGGTGGCTACAGAGGTCAGCCTTGTTGTTATCCCGTACACACACACCACTGCACTCAGAGGTACACACACAACTATACGTACACAAGTATACACCCAAAGGTACACACAACTATGCGTACGCAAGTATAGACATATAAGTGGACACAAAAATTGTATTCAATCCTGGTTACCCTTTTCTATGAGCTTTGCTGCATTTCAAAGCTGAGTCACACTCAGTAGCAGAGACAAGACGTACTCCTTTGGACCGAAGACTTTCCTTGTGAGATTGTGCTTTTTCGTCAAGAGATGATGGTACAGACTCGTGATTGTGTGTGTGTGTGTGTGTGTGTGTGTGTGTGTGTGTGCGTGTAGATACGTGATCAAAGCATTTGCTGGTAACCACGAGGAAAGATGAAACACGAGAAGTCCCGAGTGCTTTCTCGTATTACATCTTCAGGAGAAAGTATAAGGATGAAGGCAAAAATTCTCTGTGCAATATATATACGTTACGCGGAAATAGGAAAAACGTGGAATTTCGTGGCACATTCTGGCCATCTCTGTTTTGCGAAGTGGACAACAGGACGAGTGCCTTCCTGACGTGGAGATCGCCACGTAGCGACCTTGCCAAGTCACGGTGACCACTGTAGGATCAGAAGAGGTGTTGCTTCCACTACGTCTGACCACAGGCAGAGAAGAAGGAGACTGTGATCTCTCGAGACGACCAAGAGTTATGGTCAATTCTAGGAAATTCTCGATGCTGGGGCGTCAGCAACAGACAAGAGGGGAGAAGCAGGTCGGCCCAGAGCATTTCGGTCAGTATGGATCACATGTTTCATGTTATGATTCTTTTTTCGTCTAATGTATGACACGAGGTGAGGCTTTCGGCCGTAAGACCCAATTTTCTAGTTTCTTTCTTTTTTTTTTTGTTGGGGTGTTTGGGTGGCTGACGTATTCGCCAGCCAGACTCCATCTGTAGACTACCTCGGGCATCTGGTGTCAGCATAACCGCGGACATTAAACATTAATCGTCTTTGTGAAGCAATTTTTTTTTTTTTTGAGCTCGTGTATCACACGACTGATTACGCGAACGAAGTAGATAATGATGACGTAAGCGAGACAAGTCTATCATTACCTATTTCGGGGGTGATGTAGACTGGGGAGAACCTGCTCCCCACCATCCATGATGGTGGTTGGGTAGGGCAGGCCTCAGGTATGGGGGTGATGTCCTGCGACAGCTACATGAGCACCTCCTCCTCCTCCTCCTCCTCCTCCTCCTACGTGCGTGGGTCTCCTCCCCCGCAGCACCTGTCCCTCACGCCACAGAGGGGAAACACACCACAAGAAACTGGAGCTGGAACTTCTGGTGTTGCTGCAAGCTCCTACCACCACCATCACCACCACCACCACCTCTTTCCTTCGTCCTGTCACCGACGCCCACCCGCCCCGCGGCATATATAAGTCGCGCCAGACTTAGCCTCACCACCAGTCGCCCACCAGCAGCCGCCGCTACCACCACATCCACCTACATCTCTCCAGTCATGAAGGTGACGTATATCAGGCAACCAGATGTATGCACACACTGAAGACACTCCGTCCATGAGACGAAGAACAGAATGGGTGATGTGGGATGCACGGAACGGAGAGCATAGAGGCTGTGGGACAGTGCGACACGGAACGGTAGGCACAGAGGCTGTGGGACAGTGTAACACGGAACGGTAGGCACAGAGGCTGTGGGACAGTGTGACACGGAACGGTAGGGACAGAGGGTGTGGGACAGTGTAACACGGAACGGTAGGCACAGAGGCTGTGGGACAGTGTAACACGGAACGGTAGGCACAGAGGCTGTGGGACAGTGTAACACGGAATGGTAGGCACAGAGGCTGTGGGACAGTGTAACACGGAACGGTAGGCACAGAGGCTGTGGGACAGTGATGTGCGAGGTAACCAGGGTGACACCTTGTTTAGAATGATGACGTTACCTGTGTATGCAGTGGAGGTATGGGGCACACGACGCTCCCCCTCTACCATATCCCAATCTTCTGTTCGTTATGATAATGTCATCAGAGCACACGGGCAGTGACAAAATGGCTTCGCTTTGTAGTGGATGTCTTAGAGATGTTATCGCAATATCTTATTACCAGGTTAAACTTACCCCTACACTGGTGTTATGGTACACTGAGCCTCTCCTCTGGTACCTCTGTGGTACACTGAGCCTCTCCTCTGATACCTCTGTGGTACACTGAGCCTCTCCTCTGGTACCTCTGTGGTACACTAAGCCTGTCACCTGGTACCTGTGCGGTACACTGAGCCTGTCCTCTGGTACCTGTGCGGCACACTGAGCCTCTCCTCTTGGTACCTGTGTGGTACACCCGCTGACACAATCTCCTCACCCCGCAGGTCATGCTCGTCCTCCTCCTGGTGGCAGGCTCTGCAGTCACCGACGCGGCTCCGCAGTACTACAGTTACATAGACCCGACGTCCTACACCTTCGGCTACACCGTGGACGCTGTGGACGCCAACCAGCAGCCCCTTCAGTTCGGCCACAACGAGGGTCGGGAGGGTGAGGTGACGACGGGCAAGTACTACGTCCTCCTGTCAGACTCGAGAGTCATGACAGTCGACTATTACGTCGACGACACGGGCTTCCACCCCACCTACACCTTCCAGGGGGAGGCTGTCTACCCTAGCGAGTACAGCGCCCCTCAGTACGGCAAGTAGAGGGTGACCTTGTAGACCCCAAGTAGACATCCCGACGACGACTCCATCAAGGGTACGAAGGTAAACATTCCTCGGTCAGGACTGGGATCATCTGAGGTGGGGGTTATGTCTCCGTTGGGCAGTCTTCACACCCGAGATGGATCACTCTGCAAGACTTCAGCGGTGAGACAGTCTCACCTTCAGGGAGTCGCATCAACCGGACCAATTTAGATGAACTGGGCTGTTCGACACGCGCGCCGAACCACCCAGATTTCGTTGACGGAAGTTTGAATCATCGAATACCTTTTTAGATAGATTTATTTTTTTAGTTATATGTCATAGCTAAGCTGGAGGAGCCGTCTTCATCCTGGCTGGCCAGCTCCCGCCTCCTCACCCGCCACTTTGTACTCCGACACTGTCGAGTATATACATCACTCTCTCCACTCGCCATGTTCTCGTCCTTACTCACGCCTCGCACAGCCACTCGTTATTTGTTGACACTTTAGCCATCATATGTTGTTGTTTTTGTACTTGTTTTGTCTCTATATATATTGACATGAAAGTTTATTGATATTTTTCTAAATGAAATTTTCTCTCGTGTGAAGAACTTTAAATTCATCCTCAGCTTGGGTCCTTATACTGTTCTGTTGTTACTCTACCCACCACGTAGACAAACCAGTATATTTCAATCGTTGGTTTACGTATGATCCTTTTACTGAGCCACAGAATGCTGCATTTTTAGAATACGTTCACATGTGAGGAACGTATCATGTACTGCACAGGGCGCTAAAGCTCCCGGCAGCACCTCAGGCAGTCAACACAGGAGGTTAATTTCCCTTTCTGGGCAAGATGGTCGAACTGGCCGGTGGTGACGACCTTACCTCGGTCATATTACAGTATTTACTTGGGTAATAGTTTATGATAGAGACGTGCCTTGTGCACGTCAGAGGAACCTTAGTATACATAGAACAGTGGAGGTCTTCCCTGCGCTAGACATCTCCACCTGCGTCTAACACGCAAGACCGTACGCCTACAACGTTCCTACATAACACCCCGCACCCTCTACCACACGCCATCTACAACACCCCGCACCCTCTGCCACACGCCATCTACAACACCCCGCACCCTCTACCACACGCCATCTACAACACCCCGCACCCTCTACCACACGCCATCTACAACACCCCGCACCCTCTACCAAACACCATCTACAACATCCCACACCCTCTACCACACGCCATCTACAACACCCCGCACCCTCTACCAAACACCATCTACAACATCCCACACCATCTACAGCACCCTAAAAAGCCAACCACGCCTCACAGTGCTTAGCAGTACTGCCCTATCTGCCCGGCTTATCTCCCTCCTCCAATCATAATAGAGATAAACAAGCCACTATGAGGACCTACCTCCCACCCAGTGCCGTCTGTACAGGAACATACCACAGCCACAGAACGCATTTTGCTTCGACAGTGTCCTCGCTACAGTTGGCTTGTGCTGTTAGCTCCCTGGGATTAGAGATGATCCCATGGAGGAGTGCGGGAGTGAGTGAGAGACAGGAGGGAGGAGGTGAGGCCGGTTATGTGCAGCGACTGAGTCAGGAAGAGCCACCGATGATGCAGCGAGAGAGCGCTTGCACGGGGGCTGAGGGGAGGGTGGGAGGGATTGTTCCTCTGCACTGCCGACCCCACACAGCAGCTCCTGTAGAGGTGGATGAGCGTGTGTAGAAAGGTTAGGTGATGTGGTGGCCTGAGCACAGACTTTCCTGCCTCGCTACTCGCCAGCCGCTCGGACACACACACACACACGTTTACCTCTGTGCACACCTGTGTAGCTTGGAAAGTGTGTGTGTGTGTGTGTGTGTGTATGAGGAGAGGATGTGGATTATGAGTTTCGTCTCAAATATCACGAGTCAGACTTTATGAGAACATTTGGGACAGTGAGCAACGTGTGAGCCGAGCTGGTTATTTAGACACAGTGGGTCCAGGTAAACAAACTTTTATTAATGTGTACATTGTGAAACACTTGATTAGTGTGTCTGTCATGACGGTATTTGTAGGAATGCGAAAATTCTTACCTATTGAGATGTACATCTGTAATGGGTGGTGGGAAGGGACCTGGCCTTGGGAACTGGACCTGGCCTGAGGGACATGACCTGACATGGGAGACCAGCCTTGGCTCAGGTGGGAGAAGCTGGCTTGGGGGGGACGAGACTGGTAGATGGACGGGCACTCTGGGGCACCTGGTTATTGTCCAGCCTCCCCCGCGTCTGGGGTCTCCGTGTGTTGCCCCGGCTCCAGCTTGGACTTCAGGAACTCCCCAAAGGCCTTGGCGCCGTCGCCGTTGGCATCGGCGTAATCGGGCATGGAGGTCTTGCATCGCTGGAGCCAGCGTGAGAGACGCTTGTATTGACTCAGGTCCAGGCCTGCCGCCTCCATGGTGGACACTGTGGCCACAAGACAGATGTCTGCCACGGTGATCTTGTTCCCGGCAACGAAGGTGTAGTCCATCAGGTACTGATTGAGCCAAGCCAAGGCCTCCTGCACCCTCTCCAGCTTTTCCGGGTCGACTGCCTGGCCCTTGAAGGCCACAGTGTACTGCGACAGCGAGAAAAGAGCCGATTTATTACCCTGACCTGACCTGACCTGACTTGACACACTCATCCCTCTCCCCCCTCCCTGAGGTATACGAAGTTTGATATGATTTTGAGAGATGATTTGGAAGACTACAGAGACTGTGACACAACACTGCTTCAGACAACCCATGACAACCTGCTGCACAGTCCCTTGGTGTCGCCTAACTGTGTGCCTCCCTGTAACGCACCTCAACCCTCTGCCTTCCCTCATCGTTCTCCGCCATGCCCTTACATTCACTAGGTATTTATTCCCGTCTGATAAATCTGACCCAGGGTTCCTCGGTTGGTCCCAGTCGAGCCAACACCCGGGACATTACGTTGCTCCTCCTCAGTCAACTACAGACTGACGGAACATTGTCCACACATCCTGTGATTCTTCACTCTGGCCATCCTGCCGTCTGATTCTGGTCATCTTTGACAAAGTTTAACAAGACAGACAACCTCCTAACATCTCTAGGTCGAGCCATGGTACACTTACCACTTCAAATCCGACAGAGTAAACCAACCACACACGTTATCATCACATTTCAAAGCGAGTATAACCTTCACGTACCATCTACTCTGCCTATCTTAGGTAATAACCAGGTCCACATACCGCATACTCCATCCACCGGTGGTAGAGGGTGCCCATGTCGAAGTAGAGCCTGGCGTCCACCATACACCGAGCTCTGGGGTTATTGGGGTACAGGGAGTCGTCCTTGCCGTACTGGGAGGCCAGGTAGGTGCAGATGGCACGACTGTAACGAGAGAGACTTGGTTACTCATATTTCTTTAGCGCGGAAACGTACGGAAAGCTTCCCTTCTTGTTAGTCCCTGATCTACTGGTTTACCTCATGATTTGTGAGTAGTAAGCAAAGAGGCTACGAGGTGTCCCTGTTTGCCTCGCCATTTGTAAGCCCTTTTGTTCGACACCCTAGCCACGGTCTGGATCACACCTACCTCTCCCAGAGTTTGATGGTGCCGTCTACCAAGGTGGGTATCGTGTGCTGGGGGTTGATGGCTTGGAATTCGGGCTTCAGATGCTCCCCGTTCATTATGTCCACGTCCTTCACGACCAGGTTGAGGCCCAGAGCCCGGGCGGTCAGCATGACGGCCCGGCAGGGAGGCGACATCGAATGGTAATATAAAGTGATGGACATCTTTGTTCGGGGCTTCACCAGCGACCAGGACGTTCTCTTAGGAAAGGACAAGACGCGTTAGACATTCTTTTAGCCCTCTTGAAACACAAAAGTTATGACCCTTGCGTATGATGCCTCGACCTCTCTGACCTGACCCTTAAGGTGGTCGTGCCACCGTACTTTACAGTCGTACCATCGTCTTCGAGGTTTACTAGGTCGTACTTAAAGGTTAATGTAACTAGCGCTCTAGGGGATGTGGGTGTACAGTGAGTGTGTTTGTGGTCTAAGAATGATCGCGAACACATAATGAAAATGAGATATTTGGCTTGTTTTCTGCTCGTATTTTGGTAACTCTTAGAATGAGACGTTTGTAGAATGTGTGTGTAAAGCAAACAGGTCACCTCTATGTGCACTAGGATTCGAACCCAAGTCAAACACTGGGCGATCTGGGAGCATATTCACTCGATCGTCCAGTAGTTGGCCGGGTCCCGAATCCTGGTATCTTATGCCCCAGCCACGCCACTCTACTACCCCTCCCCCACAAGCTCCCCCTCGCCCTCCCTCGCTAGGGAGTCGACCAGTTAGAGTAATCAGATAACGTCAACGGTGATGGGGAAGTAAAGTAGTCTTATCGCCCGGTGAAGATACTATGGGGTTCCTGCAGAGGTGACGAACGCCAGTGTACGTGGGGTTGTAGGAGGCAGGACCTCTCCCTCACTTCTCCTCTCTCCCCGAGTCTCCCACCTACACCCACTCATGGTCAGCCTCTCCACATAGTAGCTGCAGTGGTTGTAGCACAGGTGGGAGCGTAGACAAGGGAGCTAAACAAACCTACATTCGTATTCACGCAGAGATACAGTGAGGTCTCTCTCTCTCTCTCTCTCTCTCTCTCTCTCTCTCTCTCTCTCTCTCTCTCTCCTCCTGAGAGAGCAATCGGTGAGCCGTATGGTTGGTAACTGGTCGTGAAAGACGTGACCCCGACGGTGCTGTTCTTGAAGACGATGATACACCCTGGCCTATGACCTGGTCCTCAGGGGTCATGTCAAAGATTTACCTCAACGACGGGAAAAGGGATAGGCTAGCCAAGGGAGGAAGGCGGGGGGGGGGGGGGTTCGGTAAGGTAGAAGACCATCGTGAGAGTTTGAAGTGCTCTGGAATGTTTCATGTGGCCAGGACTCCACGAGATGATCCTAAGGGTTCCTTGAGGGGTTTGGGGCGTCGGTGGTGGACACTGTCATCTGCCGTAGGATGCGCCAGTCATGCTGACTTGTCTCCATGACTGCCATCCGCTACACGGGCCGCATCACAGACTCGGCCAGACAGGTCCCCCCACGTCACTTTGAATACCCCTCACGTAACCTTAAGCAGACCTGTGGCTTCCCGGACAATACCGGGGGTTCGACACACACCCCAGTCACATCCCTCGTCACGTCACGTTCCACAGATGGAGAGAGAGAAAGTGTGTGTGTGTGTGTCGTTTATAGCCTAGTTGTGTTCTCGGGTATGTTGTGACACAGAAAGAACAGAACTTACCTCTGTGGAGGTCGACTCTTCACTCCACAGATACGGGAGAGATTACCACCCTTCCTCTTCACCCCACCACATCCCCCCCCCACTCAGTAGACGGTGACCTGCCACACACCGCCACCTGTACGACCCCCCTTCATAACCTTCTCTCTTGCGAGGGCCTGACCGCCACCTCCCTGACCACACGCCAACAGGGCCCTTCGCCACTATCTACCTGACCAAGTCCTGACAATCTAGCTTCTAAAGCGTTGCTATGGAAACATTACGTGTATAGTGTGTTTCATTATTAACTCGTTTTTCGTGTAAAGATTCGCCAAGATTAAGCTTGGCGTGATCTCTGCTCAGTAACAGACGGTTCACGGGTGTACCATTCCTGGCACGGGTCGGGTAGGTGTGCTCAGAGTGCCATTACTGGCACAGGGCGGACCGTGTGTAACTGTGATGGTGCAGTGGGCTATCATGTGTGTGTGTGTGTTGTATAATATGTGATGAATTGCATCCCAAATAAATTTAATTTCAGTATATATATATATATACCTTGAATGCTTCCATGTTTTTAAGAGTGACTTTCTAGGCTATTCAGCGTCGTTCCAGTTTTACCCCAAGCACCGATTACTCGTAAGAATGAATTCCCAAAGAATGTACAGGGCGGTGAATAGCCTCCTTGGAAGCTCCAGTGCTTGGCTTGTAAGCTTAAATCGTATAATCCAGTCCAATCCAAAGAATATACCACATACACCAGTGATTCCCACTATAAAGTCAAGTTACGATGAGTGATTTGGCATAATGCAAGACCCAGGGGCATGTGTCTCAGAGGTGGGAAGAACACAAGAGGAAGGAGATTGCTTCCGCTTCCCCTTCTAACTATTACTATGTGGGCGTCATCTCCAGGTCCATTTTCTTCCTCAAACTTCACCCACCAACCGAAAATCTTTGATAATTCTATAAGTATACATTCTTACTCTGTGTGAATGGGTTGAATATACTTGATGATTCATTTTTGTAGTCCAGGGAATAAGAGGGTTCGGATGACTGTATGACTATAGCAACCATCAGTATTTGGTTTACTGTATATTGCTAAACTCATGGAGGTGGACACAGTGATCCCCGTCAGTCCACTTTGATCAGTTATTTATTATCTAAAAATAGAAAAAATATGCATTAAAAATAATTTAAATTAACTTACTTGAAATAATGCTGTCACTTACAATACTTACATAAACAAGACTAAATGTAATTTACTTTTAAACAGAATTTCTTATGAACTGATATCGTCAAATATTTACAATTCAATTTCATACTCAGAGTTTGATTATTTTTGGATTAAACCAATCAATAATTCTTATGCTATACACACCATTCCCTCACGAAAGAAGACACGTACAGCTTAATTTCTATAATGGTTCCCCACGCACACACGCCCGACCTACGCCAGTAATGGCACCCTAAGCTCCCACACCCGACCAGTGCCAGTAAAAGCAACACAACCCCAGTAATTGCATACCTGAGAACAGGCAGGCTGTTGTCATTGACAAAAGGCCTGTGCCCCAAAGACTATAATTTTGGTGAATGTCTAACACTCAATCGTAAGGTTGGTTAATCTTTTCAATAAATTTTGAGGAGGGATAAGAGCGAGTAAAATACTTTTGAAAGAAGAAAAAAAGTTAGATGTGACGATAGTTACGTTCTAAAGTTGTAAACAAAGAAGGGTTATGGGTGAGTGTGTGTGTATATGTATATACCTATAGTCATTTGTCTATTCTCGACTTCATGGGGGTGGATCAGTTACACACACACACTATGCAACATCATTCAACCCATGAAGAGTGTGCTACAATGAAACAAAAGACATCCACATTTATAAATGATGCTTCTTTGTCATTTTGTACGTTAGATTCATCATGTGAGGTTCAACTTTCCTTATTTTACTGCCTCTAGTAACTCAAAATGCCTCCTTTTCATCCTAGCCCCATGATTAACATCATCTGCAGCATCCCTTATCCTATTCAGTTCTTTGATTATATCTACCTATCTCTTCTGTGGACCATTTCACTTCCGCGTAGCTTTCACATAATTATTATAGATTTTTATAACTTTTACTTGGCATTCCGGATCCATTGTTGCAAAATTGATGTAATCAACGCTTTTTATTATAGATATGTCTACTGAAAAAGAGTATTATGCCTTTTTCTTAATCACGTTTTATAATTGCTTTCACTCAGTCTTTACAAAGTTAATTATAAATGTAATAAAAAAAATTATCATTAATTTCTCTGTATTAGGTGTCTAATTGTAGATATTAGTATCTAGTGTTCATTAAGAGGAATATGGAAGGTTTGCAGCCGTTGACCCTCTTATTAAGGTACAACCGTAAAGAGATAAGAGAAAACAGTCTATTTTTACGGGTAACTTGTAAAATATGGCTAATCTATTTGCCTGTAACCCCGCTGAAGACAACGAACTATCAAATGCTTTAATATTATCAAAGCTTTTCAATTTAGTGTCTCTTATAAAAACATCAAGTTTATGCCATGAAATTCAAATATATGATAAAGGATATTCCTGGTTATGAGTGTATTATAAATCCACTGTTCTTAGGCTCAATAAGAGGCACGTAAAGGAAGTTGTTAATGCAGGTGGTTATGTTTAATTGATCCAGCTACACTATCATCAAACAAAACAAGACATATAAGGAGAGGAAAATCAGAGATTTCTTAGTCCCCGTTTGATTCCATGTGTGGTTAAACGAGGGCACGATGTAGTTTACAGAAACAGTTTACTTTGATAGTTTTCGTTACACCGCTTGGGTTTGTGTTGTTCCATTACTTAGTAAAGTGTCTCGATATTGTCTGAGGAAATGTGTCTTTTTAATCAGTCTTCGGAGAGACATGTGAGATGTCTCATTGACCAATCTACTGCTCGAAACAGAATGAAAAAAAAAAAAAAAAGCTTCGAAATACTCTATTTCAAAGTGATTCAGTGTGTTCGGACCGGTTCACGAAACTTCCGACTGAACTTAGATCGAAAGTCGGAATCAACATAGAAGTATTTGGACAGTTTTCACTGGGATCTTTCGGAGGTACGTTATCCTGGTTGTTTTGATCTGTATATTGTTTTCCGTGTTGTAAGAAATCGTGAATCATAGGAATTACGCTATGAACAGACTGTTTATGTTCAGTATATGACCAGGTGATAAACCAAAAATATAGAAATTTGCAAGGTTTTTACTCCGAAGTGTCTCTCGGACTCTCTGATCGTGTTGAAAATGGCTCATTGATGGAAGCAGACGTCTTGACTATTTAGGCAATCGCCAAACACATTCTAAATGGAATTGACATTCGTTGACAGTTCCCTGTATTATTCCATGATATATGTCGGCGATTGTGACGATCTTGTATCAGTACCCCTTTTTTTTTTTCTTCTCTTTTCTTGATTCTTTAGAAAATGTTTTGTTGAAAGCTTTTCTTTGGCAGCGCTAGGCTAGAGTGATGGTGTAAGGAATCTTTCATGTTAGTGGATTATTTCCATAGTTTAAACAGTTTAGGTTCAGTCTGTGAAGAGATTAACTGTACTAGGCCATACTAAACTTAAAACAATGAGGCTGAAGAAGTTAGATTTTTAATTTGCTTTAAATTACTCGTCAAGAAGTCCATGCTGCCATTAAGTAGGGCTGGGATAATCTTCAGCTGGTCGTATTGTATTGTGGAGGTTGATTTTTGAAGATTGGAGTCGATGATTTAAACCCGTTTAACTTTTGCTGTGGCCGTTGACATCAGATCTTCGGTGAAAGTTGGAGATAAGTCATGATTTAGGATTTAATTGGTCATAGTGAATGTGCTACTTAGTATTTTTTGAATATGTTGGAAGTCATAATCTCCCAGAGTTTATCATTTTCTAAAGTTATGATTCCAGAGATAGGTTAATGTTCCGGTTTAGCGTGATTAAGTTTTGTGTGTTATAACTAGGCTGATCAACGCTTGCGTTGACCTGTTTTAGATATTTCCTGTGTGTCTCTCCTTTCCTTGTGGGTCGAAGCACCTTCCGCTTCCTTATACAGCTTAACTATGACAAGCAAGTCTGATTTTTTACACACGTACTTCAAGAATTATATGTATTGTTTTTACATACGTATTCGCCATTTCTCACGTTAGCGAGGTAGCGTTAAGAACAGAGGACTGAGCCTTAGGAGTATCCTTACTTGGCCCCCTTTTCTCTGTTCCTTCTTTTGGAAAAATCAAAACGGAAGGGGAGGATTTCCAGCCCTGCTCCCTCTCCTTTTAGTCGCCCTCTACGACACGCAGGGAATACGTAGGAAGTATTATTTCTTCCCTATCTCCACGAATCAAAACCACAGAATGATGAAGAGAATGAAATACAGTAACTAAAGTGGAAAGATATGATGTGAATAACGAAAGTTTGGCAAGACTTGTGGGACTGGAGTTCCATTCTTCAGGAATCATTTGTGGTAAATTAGCGTTGCTTTGGTGTCATATTTACATCATTATCTATTCATAGGTTATTCATTGATGCAGTTTAGGAGTCATCATCATGGACTGATGATAATGGCTGGTCTGGCAGTAACGCCACCTTTTTTTTTTTTTTTCTTTTATTCCAGGAGAATTCTTACTCCTCTGATTACAGTAATTTTTTTTTTAAGTTCGTTATGTATGTTTACATTTATGTTTATCAGCTACGAGATCGCTTTCTATATCATGATCTTCATTACTTTTCGGTAAGATTATATATTTTTGCTTTTATATATAATTGTGTATATGGTATAGAGTATTATGAAGTGAACTTTAATGAATGGGTAGGTATTGTGCGGGGCATGTGAATTTACCATGCATGATGGTTACATGGTCTCGTTACGTAATGACATTTTCAACTTTGCAAAGCATTTAGATAAATCATATCTCGAGTTTTTTAACATCAAGCATTTAGTCATCCATCTATCATTCACTGCAAAAATATTACCAGTTGAGTGTGAATCGTTTAATAAACTATGCCATAAGAATAAATGCATAAAAGATTTTTTTGTATTTTTTTTTTTTTAGTTACTGGAAGTTGTCACTAAATATTAGAAATTGCCAAAATAGTATTTCAAGTCACACTTCACGTATTTCAAAGTATCATATAGTGTTAATGTTTTGTATTAATTTTCTTGTCTTCCAAAGTGATTATATATATATATATATATATATATATATATATATATATATATATATATATATTGGAAAGTATCACAATTTTGCGCGTGATCAAGATATTCCTATGAGTCCACGGGGAAAATGAAACACGAAACTTTTCGTGCTTCATTTTCCCCGTGGACTCATAGGAATATATATATATATATATATATATATATATATATATATATATATATATATATATATATATATATATATATATATCGCATTTTTTTACTTCAACAGAGATGCTGCCAAATGGACACGACACTTACACTGGGCTGCCTAGCACGGGTTTAGATCAGATTCTCTGTATATTTATGTATTTGTATAGAGAAAATTACTGCAAGGTTTTGTATCGTAGAGTACATGTTTGAAAAGCTGTATGGTAGTGGAGAAAGTTGTAGATGGGACCCCATTAGATTAGCTCATAACTGGTTCAATAGGTTCCCCTATGTTGAATATATTGTCATACTGTTCCAGCCACAGCAACACTAAATGTTTGTATTGTACTATTCATCAAAAAGCAACAAAGAAAAATGTTTGGGAAAGAGAAAATTGTCATTGCCTCTGTGCGTTCTCAGGGCGTCTGTATTTATGGCGTTTGATATCCATCAGCTGTGTAGCTCAGAGCAAGTCATACCCGTGATACGTCAATGAACTCTGAATAATCGTATCATTTTTACTCCGAATTCATTATATTTCACTTAAAAGTAATAGTAATAATTTTGCAAAACTAGTTTTCTTTTTTTTTTTATCCTTTTTTTAGTGATGAGAACATTTATTGTTATCAGTGAGCGTGTGTCCACTTTGTTTTAAAAGATGGGACACAGTCGCAAACATTATAATCACATTTAACATATATTGATATTAGAAATGGCGGTCCTGTCTTTTGTCTGTGTGTCCATAAACACTCCGAGGAAGTTGCTGACGCGAGAGGACTGACTTTAGTATGCAGTTGACAGTGATTCTTCCATTTTCGTGGCTAAATAGAAAATAGTGGCAACTGGGGAGACACATATTTGGGAGAATAATTTATGGTTGATCAGGAAGGTTGGGTCGGTAAAATGGTAATATGAGGAGGGAAAGTATCCGGTGTGTATGGTTGAAACTGAACGAAGCCATTCCACCGTTCAAGGCGTGGTAACCAGGAATGGAGGGAGTGGTAGTGGTGAGGGAGGGTGCTGTCTTCATGGAGGGAATGGTAGTGATGAGGGGGAGGTGTGCGGTGGCCTTGGAGGGAAGGAGTGATGAAAATATAAATGTAAACACGTCTTACGTATTCCAGCTCCACGAAGTAATATCTCCAGATTTAATCGGTGCTGGATTTATACCTGGGAAATTAGTCTTCATCATCTTAGGCAATCTAATTTAAAACCTCCATGCATCATGTGGCCAATATCAGTCTGTCAACATTTATTACTTCACCACCTCTTATGCCACAGTCATATTCGCATGTAATGAGGGATAGTCGCTACAGGGCGGCTAGTGTGGTGTAACCTCTGGAGTACAGGTCTCTCTCTCTCTCTCTCTCTCTCTCTCTCTCTCTCTCTCTCTCTCTCTCTCTCTCTCAGGCGGATGCTGTGTGGAATGTTCTGAGTTGCTTAATCCCCAAATGAACTGAGTGATCAATTCTCCACTGGAACTGTACGTGACGCTCACCTCCAAAGCAACTAGCTTGCTGGCTACAGCAATATCTACATTCTACAATACTATTCCACAGTGCTGAGCTTGTCTGCATTTCTTGTGGCATCTACTGAATACGCCGACTTGGGATGTATCGTGAACTGAATCTATTTGGGATGAAATTCACCGCACTTTACACAACATATATTTATCAAAGATCCCACAACATCAAGGTTATTTGATTTTTTAATCAAATAATGAAGGCTTGTTATATAAATTTTATTACCGTTGTTATTGATGTCTTGTCGTTAATAACCTGTTGAAAAATTACTTTGTGTGAAAATTGGGTTAACTATTAAAAGGGAGACCAGGCCAATAAGAATTCTGTTGAGGAATATAGAGTATTTAATATTCCTTATGTACTATTATGTATATTACGAATGATTCAATTATTATATTGCAAAAATCTAAGCTAATATATATTCAGCATTGTGTGTTAAGATAACACTAGCTAACACGACAAAAATAAATATTGTGTACTTAGAAAAAAAAACATAGACTTGAAGATGAATGTGGAAGAACAATATAACAGTGGAATAATTATCATCAGGTATAAACAAAATATATAGGAAAATAATCTGCGTGAAAACATAATTGTATTAATGAAATACCATGTTTAACCGATGATTGTATAAGATGTAGTTAAAAAGATAGTGAAATAGTCCCCCGTTCAAGAAAATTGACATTAAAAGTAATATGATTTTACGTGTAATCATCATTATTGCTTATATGTATATCAGTCTAACATAATTATGAGCAGTGGAGAAACTCGCATTTTACACACACACACACACACACATACACTGCCACCTAAAAGCACCTACTACGCCACACAATTTACGCCTTGTGCCAGAAATGGCACCCCGAGAAAGGGCTGTCGCAAACAACTGAGTCACACACACACACACACACTGGAGAGACATGTGATGGCAGGACACGTGTGGCGAGCAGACATACCCGACAATCACCACCTCGCTCCTCACACCACCTGTGGTGTGTGTGGCGTCTTCTTGAACTCCATCAACCGCAGGTGCCCTCCTCCACCACCACACAGCCGCTCCTTTGACATACTGTCGAGTGACCAGTGGATCACGCATTATGTAAGAAGGTGCTGGCGGTATCTTCGATTAGAAATGATAGAATTCGGAGCTGTCGTGCTTAAGTCATCTGAGATGGCTGTGGCTCGCCCCGGAGTCCGCAGTATAAGGCAAATGGCGGTATTGAAATTGAATGAATGGCGGTATTGAAATGGAATATCGGAAGAAATAGAATGATGCCCATTTGTGTACATCCACCCTGTAACTCTGCTTACGCTATCGCCTGATAGATGATGGCTACGGCAGCGTAAAGAGGGAGAGAGAAAAAAAAATTAGAAAATGAAGCTGAGTTCTGCTCGGCTACCTTGGGGCAAAAGAGACTTTGATCTTTCCTAAGACAATTGAAATGCTTCTTAATGGGGATCTGGATACACACACACGTACACATGCCAATCCATGCAAAGAAGTCTTCTGGACCCATACTGCAACTGCATTAGGCTGTTGCTTAGAATTGGGAGTTAGGGTCAGTATTTAGGCAATATGAAATGCTTGTGTCTGAAGCACGACCCAGGTACATGCAAATTACCCACAGTGGAGGTGCTTTGGATTCCTTCACTTGCTAGGCTAAGAATGCACAATAGGGTTTAACAAGCGCATTTCAACAGGTGCTAATGATACTTGATGTGCATGTGACTAGTGTCTAATTTGTCTATATTGATACTAATTACTTTTCTCAGCTTATTAATATTAGTCCTCACTCATTATGAAATTATTTTGTAAATGTTTCGAACGTATTTTTTTTTATTCACTTATTTTCTTCCTTGTAACATCTGCTATTTTGGATGCATTACGGAAATAAGTAGCTGTATATGTTTCATGTGCCATCACTGGTTAAATATTTAGATATTTATTCATTGTGCATATCTTATGCCAAAATAAACGAAGTCAACACATAATCCATTGTTGTTCAATGTTTGCAATCTTCATCGACCATGTGAATTGTCGAATGACTTCGTTCATCGTTGCCCAGACCTAAACATTTTCCTGGTGTGTAACACAATTGGTCCACACGAAAGGTCTCTCTTGCAGCAAAAATCCAATAAAAAAGAAAAGAATAAGTAGGTATACCCACAAGGTTCCTATCTTTTTTTTTTTCTTAGAACTTTGCGTGTTTGGATTTTAGGCCTATCAGTTCCAGGGTCATCTACCCAACGAAAAGTCTCCAATACCTTCTTCAGGTGTTCGAGATAATACTGAGACCATTTGCACTCTTAAAGACATTTACATGTTTATGAGTTGACACTTAATATGTTATTTTCCTTGTTAGTGTAAGTCTGGAAGGGGTGTAGTCGCTACTAACCCGACCAAAAAGTTCTTTTTGTGTGAAAATTCGGTAATGATTTTGATGCAAGATTCTGGCAAGATAGAACTCATTCAAGATTAAAAAGTAATTGATATAACTTGATATAACTTATATAATTTAGAATGAAATGCCTAAAATTACATTAAGAAATGAAAGAATACAACGTGGATTTATATTTTAAAGTACTTGTTATAATCATATAATTATTTTATCTAAAATTGGAGAAAACGTGCGACCAGTTCTTGATATGGCAAGGTAACATTAGAAGAGGTAATCAAAAGTAGAAGGTGGGGGTAGCTTGACTGTCATCCACCATAAATACAGTCAGGATTAAACTGTGAAGATGAAAACAGTCTCGTATAACTAAAATGTAATAGCTAAACAGATAACTATTAAAAAAAATGTAGGTATGTGGGAATAGAATGTATATAATTGTCTCCCATACTCAAAAGAAAATGAACTTGGAAACAAATATTTTATATAATACACATTTTCATTACGTGATGATTATGATAATTTACATAGGGATATGAAGGAATTCCTCACATTTTACACAACACACACACACACACACATACACACATTTCATAGTGCCCAATACACTACAAACAGACTGGCCGCTGTGTGGCAACCACAGAACACACACACACCCGACCTATGCCAGTGATGGCACTCCCGAGAACAGACTGTCATTGACGAGAACTAGTGCCAAGCTTACTTAGGCTTGGCGAATCTTCACACACACACACACACACACACACACGTAATTTCCAGACAAAAAGGATTTTAGAAAGATTAGCTGCAATATTCTTCCCGAATCATTCAGATAAAGAAAGTGATTGAATGATTATATAGCTTAAAGCTCGAAACAAAAATTGATGATAAGCATACGGGTATATCTGTTTATCTCTGTCTCTTATTATCATTTTTCTATTCTCATATTAATGGGGTGGATCATGGGAATGGAGGATGATATATATATATATATATATATATATATATATATATATATATATATATATATATATATATATATATATATAAGGTTTATTATGGAGGTGGAGTATAACATGGTTGAGTGGAGGAAAGAGGTGGATCTGGCAGGTAAGGTGGGCGTTGGGAGTGAATGAGCAGGAGTTTTATTGCGCTGTAATTCAACTGTGGTGCAACACTTCCTTGGGAAGGGTAGCCACTCAAGTGGCTGTTCCGCCACCAGCCAAGTGCTACCGTTAGTTATCATCCCCTTAGTCCATTGCTATCGTCAGTTATCATCCCCTTGGTCCATTGCTATCGTCAGTTATCATCCCCTTGGTCCATTGCTACCGTCAGTTATCATCCCCTTGTTTCATTGCTAGGTATCATGCTACTGGTCCAGTGTTACCTTCAGTTATCATCCCCTCGGTTCATTGCTACCGTTACTGCTCCAAGGACACCTTGTGTAGAAGATAACGGCGTAAGATCCGCAATCGGTTTCATGGTGGACCTTTATCTACAGGGGATAATTACTTTCATGGAATCAGTAATAAAAGGTGTAGGTTGAACTAAAAAATCGAAGGCAGCGGTTCAAGGCAGAAGTATTTAGTCTTTAAATGTAATACATATTATTTTTTCTTCTGTACATGTTACTGGAATTACTTTTCACAATATGTATTGTTTTGATTTATTGGAGACGTAATAAACGAGTTTTGTAAACAGGTAGGGTCATTTGAAGACAAGGTACAATTCATTCGGAATATCTATAGTAATCAGTACGGGTATATTGGTCGTCACATATGCTGAATTTATAACCTACCTTCTTTACCTGTAAGTATTAAGATAAGAGATACTCCTGGAGAGATGAACCATACAAGAGAGAGCTGGTATAAGCCATTGTAACCATTCTACCGTACATTTAATGAATATGACGTTTATTTCTTCTACGGTAGTGTTCTTACACAATTATGAATAAAATATTGCGACTCTAGAAAGTACAGATTTGGCTCCCAATTTGAGGGAATGCGAATAAAAGAGTTTGGTTCCCAGAACTACTGTAGTGGTGGAGGTTGGGCGGCCCTGCGGAGCGTCGCCACTACCGCTCAAAATACATCAGTAAACAAACACAATGGCAGAGGATCTGGGTCAGAGTTTACAAACTTACAGAGTTCAGCTCGAGCAGGTACGTTAGGAGTCGTTCTAGTGGCTAGAGATGATTAGGGAAATTGTTATGGTAATATGGGTAGTGACACTGAGCTGGGCTCGACGTAATACAAGGTTAAGCCATGTCGTCAGGTGTAGCGTAACTTGGAGTGTCCAGATGTAAATATTCTGTGTCGCAATCATTGTATGCTGTCCAAAGCGTATTAAAAATGAGTTAAGCCTGGTGCTGTTGTATTCCTAGATACACTTAATGGAAGTCAGTTTTGATAAGGCTCAATGAGGACTAGAAATAAAGTTTTTCATTAAAGCTATGAGTAAGCCGTGTAGAGGAGTATGATTATGTAGAAACCTCTTGGGTAATTTTTTTGGTATTTTTTTCAGAAATAGATGTACTTGTTAGAGCTAGTAGATTAAGTAAAAGAATAGAATAGAGACGATACTTTTATGGGCTTAATATCTTAATTTTGCTCTTTTAGAATCTTTTATGCCACTGTAAGCAATGATTTAAGAAGGTGGAATTTTGTTATACTACCCTTTAGAACTATCTTTAGATAATTATTAACTTGTTAGTGGTAGGATTATGGGACATGGACAAAATGGTGGTAAATAATGATGCTGTGACATTGTAAAACTAGGAAATCAAACATTATGCAAATTAAACTTTTAAAAATGATTTAAGGAAGATCTAAGTATTATTACATATTGTTAAAAAAAATATCCCCCTCATTTGTGCCATGTTTGTTCTTTCATTTGGCTTTTAATATAGTAATGTTTTCAGATGTTTAAAAAGATACAAAAACTTGACCCATTATGAGAGGGATCTCGTAGGCATTCATTCAAGCCTTGAATTAATGGAGACATCTTAACTCAGCATATTTGCAAAAGTTGGAGTGTCGGATATGAACAATTCGAGGCATGGTGGCTTGCATATTGACGTACAAACTGATTAATGGACTATAAAACCTTAACGAGCACCAGGTTAATGGTTTTGGTTAGCCATCTGCAAGATGGTCACTTTTTAATGTCCATGTGCCTAGTGTAAGGGCTTTAGAAAATGACACCAGGACTTAGTAGGTGACCCTCGTGTTTATTTAATGATAGCAAAATTTCATTGAAAATTTTTACGAATACATCATAATCTGTCCAATGTAGATTTTGCGTGCTATTATCCATACTTTGCGTCTACTTCAAAGCCCTGCCAGTTGTATGAAAACTTAAGATTGATGGAGTTACAGGTGCTACACCTAAAATCCCAACCCTTTATCACCTCTATACATTGTATTGGTGCATTCCTGAAAGTTTCGATGATTTCTGTCTCATAGAAAGTTGGCATCTGTATACTAGTAAGTATCTGTAGATTTTGATAAGGAAATAGGTATCACTAGATTTCTTACACTGTGGAAGTGACTTGTAGTTGGATTTCTACCATTAACACCTCCAACTCCCATAATTTTTAAGTTCCTATAAGGGGGGGGAAAGGCATTAGATTGAGAAGATTTGTGTGGGTAAAAGCCATGTATAGTGGATCAGTAACAGTACATCGTAGAAAGAAAACTGGAATTAGAGATGAGTCTCTTAATTCAATGCATCAAAGGTAAGTGATCATCGTAAAGAGAATTGTTTGTAGGAGAAACAGTTTTATCTCTCTACATACTTATATGTCTGATGCCCATTCCCTCCAGGGTCTCCAATCAAAGGGATAGCCATGGCAAAAGTTTCCACTTATCCCTGTCCTTATGTGCCTCCCTTGTGTACACCATCCGCATGCATCCTTCCATCATTTCTCTCCATCCAGTACTCTTCCACTCAGTTTCTCATGTCACAGATGGTCTGCCTCTCTCACCATCACCTTTAATAGTACCTGATATACTCTCCTTGTAAACTCCTCGTCTTACATTCATTCCCCATGCTTAGACCTCCTCAAGGTATTATGTTTCACCCTTTTTACTGCTCTCCTTGCATTCCCTGCCATACCACATTTCTCATATACCCCCGATTTCTTTCTTCATTCCATCTAGTCACACCAAATGTTCGTCTTAGATTGCTCATTTGCACAGCCTAGAACTCTGTGACTCATTTTATGTCCATGGATTCTTGATCACTGTGACTCATTCCATGTTTCAGCTGCATAGGTCAGGGTCATAAGAAATGTTCCTTCCCTTGATAATTTCATTTCCATACTTACACCTAAACCTTCATTATTCTATTAAGGGAACCAGTGACTTCCGCCCTGTTCTGATGTATCAGAAATTATGGAGTGGCAAGACTTCTTTTATGTCTGTTGTCTGTTAGAGGCCCAAGAATGGAAGTAATTTTTCATGGGTGCATCATTATGTTGGAAGATGGAATGCAGTGAAAGATGGATGGGAACAAACTAAAAAGAAAAGCCAAGTGAACATTGCGAAAAAGAAAGACCGCTAATTGTATCTAAAAGGGGCATGAACTACATATAGATAACCAGTTTAAAGGATAACAGGGGAATCGTTTACTGTAACATTGGTACCCTTGAATTTCCCCAAGGGGAATTGTTTACTGTAACATTGGTACCCTTGAATTTCCCCAACCTTATGGCTGTTCTTTCTATTGTTGGGTGGACATTTTACAGTAATGTAGAAGGATATGTATTGGATTTTCATCTTGGTCACAAAAAGTATTGTCCATTAGAATGAAGGTAATATTGAGGAGAAAGGGTTTTATGGTAAAGCACAAAGACTGTAAGTGAACCATAGCTTCTTTATATAGTGGCACTTGCTTTGATTTTTTCACAGTTGCTCATAGGTGTTTTTCATTTTGTTTTTTATGTTATAACCTGTAAAACCAGTCATACTTCTAAGATTTTAGTGCTGAAGCTTTCCTTAAACTTTTACAATTGCTTGTTTTCCTAAAGTTTCCCTTTGGAAATCGAGCAGTGTCATTATGATGTGCAATTTTTGCAGGTGGAGGCAGCGCTGACCTCAGACCCAAGTAATGCTGAGCTGCTGAAGCTGAAGAGTGACCTGGAGGAGGTCATTGCTCTCACTAAAAATCTTATTGATACACAAGGTGAGGGCAAGTGGTATTTGTTCTTAATATTTCTGTGTAGTACATTCCTTCAGCTGTCAATGGCAAAGCTGCAGGATATTTTCTGTTGGTATTTTGGAGTGTCACTCTCTTAGGAAGCTCAAGTAAATGCTGTGTGTACATATGGGGTTCCTAATGATGTATGGGGAGACCTCATCATACTTTCATACTTTAAAGATTTACTTGTATCCTTCCTCCCCTAAAGTAAAGGGTAGAACAAATTTAGGGACATATTTTATGTATTTGACATTATGTTTATTTTCTGTCTCTTAAAAGTGTTTTGTTGAAGTAGTATATGATGAGAAATTGGTTTATTGGAATTATTCCAAATTGATGCTTAGTATAAACACAAGAAAGATCATACAGTGTTAGAGTAATGATGCAGATCATAAGATCAGATGTTTACTCTGCAGCACAAAAGCATTTGCTTGAAAATTGTGATAGTTTTAGCAGAATGTATGGGTATGTAAGTCACATAGCGTAAACAACTATGTAGATTATTATTCTATTGTCCACCAGTTAGAAACATACAAGAGTTATGTAATTTTTAACCTTGAAAAAGAAAGAATGCCTACCTTTTTTGTTTTTATCATAAGATTGAATTTAGCCTTCAGTAATCAGCAAAGACAAAGATCATCTGTTGTTCCAGTAAGAGATAAGATTATTGATGTTTCCTGTTCTTGAATTTATGGAACATGCATTCTAAAATTTCATATCTGGCAACATTCGAAATCCCACACTTGCAATGATATTGGTACTTGTTGAAACTCCCAGCATTTTAGCTGCTATGTAATTGCCTATTGCTAGCTTTAGTCACCATTTCACACCTTTAACACTGCAAATAACTGCATGTATAAACTTGAATATTGGAAAATATAGAGTTTCTCATTATTTTTTATTTGATCTTTTAAGGTCTCATAGTGCTCAGTGAAATGTTTAAAATTTCATGGGAGCTGCCGACTTGCTATTTGGTGGTGACAAAGTATCAGTTTATGCAGATCAGAAATTGTGGTGGTTTTGTCCATTACACTAGTTATTTTGTATTTTGTCTGCATGAGTGTCCAACAAGCTTCTGAGATCTCATTGATGAGTTTATTGGTGCTTATGGTCTGAAAAGAAAGCACCTTTCACATACATTTCTGCAGAAAGTGATAATTTTACAGAAGGGTGTGACAGTGTATAGCCTTAGTGACAAGTTTGGTGTTGGTTCTTCAGTAAGTTATAAAGAAGCTTTGTGGAAAGTTTCTGAACTTTTAGGCTGGAGCTGACAAGAATAAGCCATTGCTAAGCATAAGTTAATACATAGGGCAGAAGTAGGTAACCTTCATAAGCTTGTGGACATACTGTTTAATTCCCCTTGGTAATAGAAAAGCTCAGGCAGTTTCAGTATGGGTCAGAGATGAGTGAACCTTGTGAATGGATGGTTGCACAAACTTTGTGGCATCTGTTATAAAAAAAAAAAAAACGAGAAATTGTCCACAGATAAGGTGCAATAACTGTTACACAAATTTGGATGAAAAGCTAACTCATGAGTAGATTTATGTATAGCGCTTATGAGCACTGGTGTTTTCTTACTGTGTATCGAGTTTCAAGAAGTACGACTCTAGCATGGAAATGAGAATTCCAAGAACAGGGTGACTGTTTTCATGTTTGCTAATGTTAGGGGCATGCATTTGCATAAATTTTTAGTGATTAGCAAGAATCCTCACACTCATCCCATGAAAGGGATGAAGGTTATGTCATTGAATACAAAACAGCATTAATCTACCCTGGACTGTCCAAAAACTGATTACTTAGTGGTTTGAGTATTATTTTGTTATGTAGATGTAGGACCATTGTCATAAGATGAGCCTGCCTCAGAACTCGAGAATTTTTCTTCATTTAGAGAGTGTACTCATCAATTTGAGTGAGTATATGTGGTTGAACAAAGAGCACCAAGCATAACACGGGATGCTATGAAATGAAATTGATGAGTTTTTATAGTTATTTGTCTTTTTGTCTTCCTTTAATTGTATTTGTTGATTTTTCTGATATTGATGTATGTGTGAAATGCTCATGTCTTTTTGTTAAATGGAGGGAAATTTGTATTTTTTTTTTTTTTGGGGGTGATGGTTATTTTGAATTACAGTAGTTAGCAATTGGAATAGCAGCTTTTTCTTCTCAGTTGTTGGTGTATGAAATGAACTGATCCTTCATAAATAATCATTGTTTAGTGCATGTTTGATGTATTCGTACCTTTTTGTCAAAATTAGGAAATGTGGATATTTTTTCCTGTTTGAACTGCAGTGACATGCACTTCATGTGTATCCTGTTGCACTGTGTGAGGAGCTTGGAGTAGCTCATGGGCAGCATCAGTTATCACATGGTGTCATTTCTGGTAGGTGTGTCGTGCATGTGACTATATTTTTCTCATGATATTTTTGCGATGGAACCCATACTCCTGGCTAGATCTCCTGCTGTGTACATTCCAAGCAAGATGAAATGAAGAACTCCTTAGTAGACAAGTTTGCCATTAATTGGAGGCTGTAAGGTGGTGATTGGAGGTGTAATGTAGCCCACACCTATGGTGCCAATAAGTTCACAATATGCTTACCTCTTTGCAGACTTAAAGTTAGCTGTTATTTACTATAATTTTCTTTTCTAGGCTAACCCTGAATTTGCATGAGTCTCATTTATATTGATTTGTGTGTCACTAGCAGTGAAAAAATTCTAATAATCCTACTGGGAACTATTTAGGAATATGTTTTTGAGTTGTATAGGAGATGGAGGCAGTTATGTATCTCCATTGGAACTGTTATAATTGACACCAGATATACATTTTCTAGGTACATCTATACGTTCTTGCAGGAACACATTTATAGTGTATTATAGGTTTGGATGAAACAAAAACTTGCATGAAGCAAGTGACCTTGGAGGAATTGCTTAATGATTCATCAAAGTTATGTACAAGCTCAGACACAGAAACTCATCCAATTTACCATGCCCTTTGCCTTATACTGTGGAGCCTGGGCTGACTTTCAGTGATCCTCAAAGCAGACCCATATCACCTGCTATAATGGTTGAGATTTAAGACCTCCCAGCTGCCTCTCTTGAGGCAAGAAGATACTCACCCTCAGCCTCACTGCCATCCCTGGTACATCGCTTAAAGTAATCAGTTGTTGCTACCTTAGGTTATATGTACTTTGTGGAATCAGCCAGAATCAAGAATATAGTAAATGAATGTGGTATTTGGGGTGAACCATGGAAAGGTCTGTGTGTCCTGGATGTGGATAGGGAGCTGTGGTTTCGGTGCATTCTGCATGACAGCTAGAGACTGAGTGTGAACAAATGTGGCCTTTTTTGTCTGTTTACCTGGTGTTACCTAGCTGAAGTGGGGGGTAGCGATTGCTGTTTCCTGTGGGGCGGGGTAGCGCCAGGAATGCATGAAGGCAAGCAAATATGTATATTTGTATATATGTATATGTCTGTGCATGTGTATGTGTATGTGCACATATGGGCATTTATGTATATATACTTGTATGTGAGTGGATGGGCCATTCTTCGTCTGTTTCCTGGCGTTACCTCGCTGATGCAGAAAACAGCGATTATGTATTATGAATAGAATGATATGAATAGTTCTTAAAAATAAACTATGTATTTGGAATAGAAAACTAGGTTGTCTTAATGTATTTGATCTATGTCTGTAACCCATCATGTTATTGATACCTGGAAATTTTCAAAATCTGGTTGTTATTTAGCTTCAAGGTTTCCAGATTTGAGATGTTAGAGCATAATGAAATGATTATTCTTTGATCAGTATTTGAAATATTATGCTAAACTTTTTATGAAATTTTCATGTTACGTTAGGTGTGTAGAGATCTCTGTCCATGTGCATTTATGTTTTTCATGACTGGTATAGGGAGATATTACTCCCTATACCAATTATCAGAAAGTTAACCCTTTAACTGCAGCAGTTGTTTGAAATGATGCTCATCCACTGTGAAGAAAAAAATCCCATATGGAATATCTGTGTATCATATGTTACTGAAAAAAAAGTAACCTAAAGAGTAGTATAATTTCATCTATATTGGTGTGAGAGCGCACTGAGTTGATAGGGGATGACCTTGTTGGCAGCCTGGATGCCCATTATCTATGTATTTGGTAGTCATGGTATTTTCTGTGTGCAATTTCATTTTGCTTACAGCTAAACATATTACACTCCTACAGCTAAACATATTACACTCCTTATAGGTTTCTCTGTCTGATGTTACAATGCCATGAATAATTTACTCATTTTTTTCATGTATGCATATTTTTGTATATGCAATATTTACATAGTTACATGTAATTTTATACACAACATTATTAACATGAAGAAAGGAAAAAGATAACTTCATTTCCATCAAAGATATAAACACTGATGCAAGAGAAAATGTTTCCTTTTGACAAAATTAACTACAATAGTTGCCATGTAAGTATGGCTTCCTGCTGTCATGACACAGTTACACACTTTGTAAACTTATGGTTGACTGATGCATGATCTTTTTTCCATCTTTGTTGTTAGGTTGCTTATGTCATTTGTGGATAAGATTTGGAATTACGCGTTAACATGGAATATAACACCTTAATTCTTAACTAAGATTTTCTTTTTCACTCCTCATAATTTACAGCTTTTAACTAAGGTTTCTTTTCTTACCCTCAAAATTTAAAGTTTTTAAGATTGTGTAAAAAAACAATTAAACCTCACAGTTTCAAAGATATTCATAAAGTAATGAAAAAAATCACATCTTAAGTATATTGCATCCATTGATTTTGTTTTGATAATGTGTAAAAGTGTTTTGTAGATATTTTAGCACAACTTGCTAAAAATTGTGGGAGTAATGCCAAGTGACTCACAATTGCATGTGCTTTATTGTTTGTTTTACCTACACCAAAAATGTATTGATAATTATTGTTGATATATCTTATAGAATAAACCTTTTCTTGTTATAATCAGTGTTATTCACTGATAATTTTTCATAACAGCAAAGTTTAAAAAAGCTAGTAACATGACTAGCTTCAAGTGAAATGCAGTGTTTTCAAGGTCATGAGGCTGCTGAGACTGCCTCCACATAAGCTCAAAACACCTCCAGCCTCATCTTGGTCAACTTTCAGTGTTCCTGCTGGAAAAGCCGGTGTCCATGAAATCACTCTATAGAATCTGAAGACAGATCATCAATATTAGGTGATTTAGGCTTATCTTATGCCTGGTCCTTTAGATCTTGCTGAAAGCCGATTAGCTTCCTTCCAAGAAAACTCATTAAAGTGTACAGTGGGCACGGCTGGAGGATGACTGGCTCTGGGAGAAATTATTGCACAATGCCACCTGAGCCACAATCCAGGCTTGGCATGTTTAACTATATATTTGTCTATATCTCTGATGTCTGTTTCTATGAGAAACTCCCTCAAGTGGGTGGTCACAGCAAAAGAGTCTTCATAATGGTGAACTCCAGTGCTGCTTTTTAGCATTTAGTGCCTCACCCTTAACATGCCACTGGCAGAGGGTAACTAAAGCACAGTGCTTTCAGAGGCCTTAATGGTAGACCTTAATATGTCTACCTGAAGCCTTGAAATGCAGTCCAGAAACTTGATGCTTAAATTTAGGACTAGAGTTCTTTAATGAATGTTTGTTTGGAGTAGGTGGGGGTTGAATAAGGGTGGAAATCATCATTTCTCATATGAGACATGTTACAGTCGCCTAAGTGGATTGAAAGTCTTCATTGAAAACATGAAAGTTTTAATGGAAACTGAAAATGATAGTGGCTCACTTTTAGTTATTCTGAACTTTTTTTCATTTCAAGCAGTCTCTGATACAGAATTTAGAGCACCTAATAATTTGGGAACTGTGATTTTATATATCATATATGTAAATGTTACATAAGAAGATGTTCCTTTGTTACTATTACAGTTGGATATCCACTGATCTCCACAAGACTACTTTGTTTTTTTATGGTCAGTCCTTGAACTCTTGTGTATCTGATGAATGCTTCCCGTATATTTATATAGCATATATAATTCTTGTAACATGTCTACCAAGTGATATTTTTGATAACTCAAGCACCAGTAATAGCATGCCTCGTTTTCTCTCTACAGTATATCGTAAAAGCTGTTTCCTGCAGTTACATCAGGATGGTGCATGAAGAATATGTTACAATCACTGTAGTTTCTGTACATCTTTGTACGTGCTAGTTCAGGAGAGCCATCATCAACACTTGAAAAACTTGCTAGTGAAATCTGGATATTGGTATGGCTAATAAACAAGCCAGGTAATTACCTCTTGTCTATCCCTCTGGTATATATCTCCTCTCACTGTACCATAGGATGGCTTCTGCAAACTCTCTTTCCACCATGATTCTCATTTTTTCAGTCTCTTCCATGGAGAGACACTCTTACCCATCAACTTTGTCACTGCTCTTTCATGGAACTCTCACTTTACTTTGTCACTGCTCTTTCATGGAACTCTCACTTTACCTATTAATCAAATTCCACTTTTTTCTCATATGTATGTATATCTCTCATTCTCTTCCCACTTATCCAATTTTTTGTAATTTTCTTCACAACATCCATTTTTTGAGTATGTACAGGTTTGCAAGTATGAGTTTTGCATGATTAAAATTTTTGGCCTGAATAGTTGGAAAAATAGCCGTAAAATGTTGCTTGGATTGAATTTTGGCCATAGGGCTAGGAAAAATGTTCAAGAGATAGACAGCCTTGTAAACATTTATTGTATGTTCTGTGCAAATAACATAGTGACCTACCTCTGCAAGTAAAAAAAAAAAAAAGATAAAGGTATACTCTGGTCTCAAGATATATGGAAAATTTTCTTGGTAAGGTAAGTAACACTAATCCCTTATTGTTAGATTTTCAACTCTTCCTTCATCCTTTTTGCCTCAGATGCATCTTTTCCAATAAGTGTTTGTATATCAAAGTTAGTATGTATTGTGATTGTAAAGATACTCTTTGTCAGAGTTGATACTCCATATTCCCATGCAAGTTAACACCCTTGCTTTACTTGATAGCTCAGGGTATTTTGTTTACTTTTCAGGAAGATCCTGTAATGTGACTATCTTTTGTCACTGTGTTTTGTGCCTTGGCTTTCTCTAATATATCTCCTGTCCATACAGCAAAGAGTTTTCATTCATTCCAGTTTTGCAAGCATGACCATCTTTTTTATATGCATTCATGTTCCCAAATTCCATTAACTGTCCTTATAACTCTTCTGCTAGTATGCCAGTGTCAGTGTGTCACCCACATACAGAGGTGCTCCCAGCTTTCAGCCCTATTTTAGTAGTCACTCATTCACCATACCATATGATTTTAAACAAAGAATCGTATGATAAAGCTGGTTGATGAAAAACAAGATTATCATGATAGATATTGAGTAGGATAAAAGAATGCTGTACAGGTATATGAATTCTGCATGCCATGCTGACAAAAGAAGGGACAGAGAAGGGGGCCAAGTGAGGATTTTCTTTCTTAGGTTCAGTCTGTTCTTAACACTACCTTGCTAATGCGGGAAATGGCGATTGTGTAGAAATATATATATTTATTTCATATTTATTTATTTATTATACTTTGTCGCTGCAAAGATTTGAACTCCGTACCATTTGCTTGGTTGCTGGGTATGGTAACCACTCGATTATGCTTCCCTTGATAGGGAAATGACTTCGATTACTAGTAATCAAATACCCTTCATCTCACGTCCATGTGTGTGTGTGTGTGTGTGTGTGTGTGTGTGTGTGTGCAGGTGTAGGTGTTACTGGACTTCACCTGCTGTTGGCTATGATACAAATGAAAAGTTACCTCTGTTGAGGTTTCATCATTGTCGGTAGTTGTAGAGGCATGCAGTCTCGTCAATGAACTTTTCTTTCAAAAACAGTCCATCCTTTCCCTGCTGCTGATTTTAGCATGGCCTCAGAGCCACAGGAGCCTCATAAAAAGGGGTCCTGGGGTTATAGAATTAGGATATCATTTGCATTCAGATATTTCATTGTTTTCAGCTGAACTGGCTACAGATTGGGAACATGTCTATTGCAGAGTTCTAGTAAGGTTCAGTAAAAGTTTTAAGTGAATTCAAGTTTCTTTAAATATTGCTTTTCCCACCTTCTAGGGGTGAGGTGTTAGTGGGTCCTTAAGCCTTTATTTGAGTGATTTTCTTGGAGAGATTCCCTCTCCTGAGTTACCTTTTCAAGGAAAAAACAAAGAAATATTTCAGCTTGTAAAATGATAGAATATTCTGTTTTATAAAGAAATTATATATAATGATATAAGAATAATAATCACATACCTCTGCATACCTAGTGAACATGAACGTGAGATGCGACTCCTCCCCCCTCCCATGGCAGCATCACAAGGGCTTTGCCAGCCACTTGTTGCTCGTCTTCACTGCTTTCGCTACAATGTAGCTCACCAAAGGGTCCTGAGTACTTCCTGGTAAGTCATCATCAAACATACCATCACTAGTGCTATCACCATCACAAATACTGTGTCTACATCAAATTCACGTCCAGTAAGTCTTGGACCTCACAGTCCGTTGAGAGAGTGGCAGTTTCTCTTGTCACATCTTTAGGTTAACTGAAAGTAGAGGTAAGTTTGGGGTGAGTTGCCAGATGCATGAGATTTACTAGTATGAAGTAAGGAGATCTATGTTTGAAATGTGACAGGGACAGTGCTCTCATGAATTTATGGATTTACTTTTGGAATTTTTTGATGACCTGTAACTTTAAGTGGTTTCTGATGGAAGTGCTGAAAGTGAAAACCAACACTTGCTGATGGTCTTGTGTTAGTTCCAAGGTAGATTGAAACTGCAAATTATGGTGTAAAGATTTGGTTTGGAGATGTGAATATTTCTCTATGTTGTACATTTTGCCTTGATTATGGATTTACTGATGCTAGAATTGAAGATGTATCAATGATATGATGTAAGTTAGTTCTGATTTTACATATGTATTTTGTGTAAAAGTTTTATTGATGATACAGACGTAAGTGCTTTATATGGTTCAATTGAAGGGTCACCGATGGACATCAGTCACCTTCCTCTATGTGAAAAATGGTCTTTCAAGTTAACACAGCTTAGAATGTTTGCATCCGAATTTTCTTAAAGAATGTATAACAAAAAGCTCATTCACTTTTACTTATTTTCTGAGAGCATAACACCAGACCCATAACCTTGTGACACCTAACTGAGAACAGGTAAGTTATAGCCACAGAAACTGGAAAAGCTTTTTTTCCAGATTTGGCGTTTCTTGTTAGCTTTGAGAGATTCTGTAACAAGTCTGCATTAAAACCTCGTAAGTTGTTACCTTCCATGGAAATTTGTGCCCTTCTCTAACCATGTCTCAGTAGTTGCAATCTACAGCTTGGTTTAGTCCTCCCTGCCAGTCAGCATCCTCTACTTGCTGATGATGATATTGTCCCATCAGCTGACATGCTGGTCACAACTGGTTTCCTCATAATTCTCTGGATCTCCATTGATGCAGATGGTGTGCCAACCTTCCTTTTTTGTCTGGCTTTTTTCCACCCAAACTGAGATAATACACAGAAATAGTGACTTGAGTACTGTCATCCCAAAGTCATGACTGATTGAAGCCACAGTGTTGTTGTTGTGCCACTCGGTGCTTATGTGTGTCCACTTGACCTTGACTGTATTTTTGATAGAGAAGAGGCTCCTGTAGTTTGATCCTTGGTTGATTGAATTTTTGTGTTTCACTGAAACTGTTTTCCTCATAGGTTTTGAAACTTCTGGAGCTTCTTGTGGGCAAAGATCACTTGTTAAGTCACATTGGTTATACTAGAATCGTTTAGCCCATAGAACACTTACAACTTATTTGCCAAGCATTTCTTGCACACAGATGCACACACACCACTACCCTTTATGACCTATGGCCCTGACAGGTGGATGTAACCAGCTTCGTGAGCACTGTGGGAGCCTCGTAATGATAGAAGGGATTCCTAGGGCAGGAAGTAGATAGTATATATATATATATTTTTTTCTTGCGTTGGAGGCTCCACTCTTAGACAAAAGTCCACTTTAAGGCAAGGCCCTAATTGAAATATAGAAAGGTTAATGAAAGGGAAAATGAAAAGAAAAGGGAAAGTGTTTATGAATTTTGGAGGAAGTAAAAAAAACCTGTCTTTTAAAGAGTGTCGGGTCATAGTTACTGATAAAGACATGAGAGGGTAGAGGGTTCCAGAGCTTTGAGGTATAAGGAAGGAAACAGTTATCAAAATGGCCCACCTCTGAGTTGCCAGTAGCCACAAAGTAATCATGTGATAAAGCAGTTTGTGAGTATTGCATGGTCTAGCAAGTTGTGATGGCACACAAGCAGCTTGCTCTCGAGAGCAAAAACTAAAGTAGTAGGTATAGAAAATGGGAAAGTGAATCAACATTGTGGCATAGGGCAAGTAGTCAAGTTTTTAAGTTAGCCTGGGAGAGTTTATGAGCCTGACTGCTATTGACTGAACTCTGTCAGGTAAGGATAAATCGTTTTATTCTTCTGTTTGTAAGTTTTTAATTACACCAGGATCAGTCTCTGTGAAAGATCTGTGGTGTTATCCAGGACCTTTCTGAAGGCTCCTGTAGCCCAAGGCTGCACAACTTCCAGTAGAAGAGAAATGTAGGCTCCTTTGGTGACTGCTGTCAGGCCCAGCAACATGAGAGGACTCTCTTAAGAGCAACATCTCTAACCTTTTCCTAAATTGATCTTACACTTGTCATCCAGGCAGTGTTGAATGATGATCATCATGATAGTATTAATTTTGGAGATACTGAAGAACTTGGTAGTGATTCTAGCGAGTGAAGGTGAAGTTTTATCTGATGGGGAGATGCACTCAAACAGTGCTTCTATTGAGGTTATAGGATGAACTAAGATAAAAGTATTGAAAGTATTAGTCTTTTTTTGCTTTGTTTTTAGTCGGAGTTTACTCCATATTTTGATACGTTTTGATATTGCCTGAAGTATTCCAGGATGATAATGGCAATCAGCTTAGAACTACATTCTAAGATACTTTGATGTGTTATATAATGAAATTTTGTTTATTGCTTTGCCTAATATTTTGACATTTCAGAACTTTGATTAAAGAAGAAAGTTTTTTTAACCATACATAAAAACTTACAGGCATTCTTCTGTAGATTTATTAAATGATATCCAACTCCAGACATTGAGTATCAGCCTAGCTTGGCCACCTTTGAGTCAGAAGTTTTCTAACGTGTTATAGGATACCTTTCAGGTAATTTTTTTGTTTGTCACAATATTTTGTTAAAGAACATTTTCTCAGAACTTCTGTAGGCAAGAAAGTTTTTCTCTAATTTTAGTATGCTTTTGACTCTTGTAATACCAATGAATTTTGAAAAATCAAGGACTGTTTCTCTGTGGGATGGTGACATGAAAGCAGTTAAGCAGTTTTTTGGGTTGTTGTTTCTTGCACAACCTTCCCCTCTTTCAAAAGAAACCTAAATAATGATAACCACCATTGTGGTGACATCCATGTTCTGAAAATTGTGAAGCGACCATTTGCGACCAGCACATCAGTTGGTGGGGTGATAATGCCATTGCTGACTGTGGAGGTTGCAGATATATGATGAGGACCCAAACTAATGTAACCAAAACTATTGAAAGTTGGGTGGCAAAGGGTGAGAGATGAAGACCTCACCAGAAGGCATGGGAATAGAGGCTTTTATCCCTTGAGGATTTTAGAGAACTTCTCAAAGCTCTTGGGAAACTCTCCCAGAGAGATACAGGTTTTCATCCTCATTATCATTTTTATTGCCAGCACAGCTGTTAAACTCTAGTAACTGTGTCATCACATATTTTTTATGGTGTTGGCCATTTTGCATTATCCTCGGAATGCAACAACAGTTATTTATAGACACATTTTTAACTGAGTTAGCAGGGTCTTTACTGAAGATAATTATACCTCCAACCTATCCATAGTTCTTTGCTCCCAGTAAGAGCTCTTACCTTTTACTAAATTTTCAGGGCACGTCCCATGTAATTGAACTAGTGGGATTCTTCATTCTGAACTTATAATTGTAGCTGAAAAGCTGATTCTCTCATTTATATGGCATGGAGTTAGTTATTATAGTGAGTTACTCATTGTCATAATTACATTCTTTTCAAGACAGCATCATTGTCATTACTCTTTTGAATGTACCGTATGAGCCATTTTGTATGAGATATTCAAGGACCCTTTACATGAGTTGCGTAATTCATTTTATTTGTATAGTTGCTGGATATGGTAGTTTTACCTCTCTTCCACCTTTTTATGTTTCTTATCCTCTTGTTTAGTGAAGGTGCAGGAGCTTGTCAATTCCTTACTAATGAACATTTAGTGAAGTTAGTTTATGTATTGTTTTCAGTATGCAATAGGGTTCAGGTTTAGTATCAAGGAGGAAAGGGGGCTTAGTATAACAGCATATAGGAAAGAGTTTAGGTGGATGTGTCTTTGTGGTGATAATGCAAGGGTTTTTCATTTTAGTAACAATTAAGGAGAAACTTACCAATTTATTCATTCCACTAAAATAAAGCTATTGAGAAAATGAGAGCCTAGGTTAAGAGGTGAGAAATTATTTGTCTTGCAGAGACAATTTACTAACATATGTCCTCTGTGTAAGCAAATTGATCGATTTGATTTTTTTTTTTTAATTTGCACATTATTTCAGATGTAGGCCAAAGGAAAAACACAATGTGGATAGTGTATATGAAGTTGGGGTTAGACATTAGCTTTTGAAGATTAACCTCTAATTGCTAGTTCACGTATATACTATCTTCAGAGGCATGTGGCTGCAGTTTGATTTTTTTGTAACCCATCATCATGCATACTTTTAACAATTTTGAAATGAAGCTCTGAACAAACTGACCTTACCTCATAGGTTTATTGCTGTATGTCCTAGGTGTATGGCTGTACCTTTTAGGTTTATGACCACATGAGAAATCACAATGGTCCAGTTAAGTTCCTGTGGTTAGTTTCCACAGGAATTCTCTTCAAAGGTAGAGCAAGATGATGGAACAGTAACAGCATTTGGTTGCAGGCAAGATAAATTATTTTCTGGATTTCTTGTTTTTACTAGCACTGTCACATTCCCTCAGAAATACTGGTAGATAAGAGTTGCAGGGATTGGCTTGAAACAGTTTTGATCATGAAGTTGTGTGGCTGTGTCGATCATTTCAGCATTTTATAGCTGAAACTTTTACTCTGGCAGAAGTTTTGTGTTTGCTGTACAGTACTGGGAAAAGCCTTCTTATTCTGTATTATAATAGAACGCTATTTTTATTTTTTTACTTTTGTAATATTGTAAAGAGTGATTCATTATTGTTTTTAGTAGTAGCCTCAGAAAATTGGAATGATGGAAAATTTGTAATACTGTATCAGCATAGCAAGAAGGGATTTTTCATAGAATGAATTGTTTTAAAACGTTGTGAATGTTTTGAATTAAGATGGTAAGGAAATGATAGAATCGTTGCATCAATTTCCAGCTGCCCAGCGCATTAGAACTTTTTAGCACTTGATCTCGCGTCTGAAAAATTAGAATTATTGAAAAGTCTGCGATGATTGGTGTAGCAGAAATTATTTTCATGTTTAACTCTTTTTTCAGCAAGTACAACAACAAACAATGCTGGTCTGAGCTCAGGGAAGAGCAGTAGTGAGCCTGCTCCCTGTAAGACAATGGAAAGTTGGCGATGAATGCTTGGCCATGTGGTCTGAAGACAGTCAGTGGTAAGTATCTTCATAGTTCTGTAAAGCTCACAATGTATGATGGATAGTTGTCTTCATTCATTCCGTTAGTTTTACCTGCTCAAGACAGATAGTAAAACTCACCTAAGAAATTTCTATATGCATCTTTGATATTGTTTTAAGTCACATTGTGAATTTAGATCTCTCTATTTTGAATGACTGTAAGTTTTATTACTTATCGAATGACTGTGTAAGTTTTATTACTGTATCCCACAGTCTTTATGGTGTCTTTCACACATCATAACACCTGATCTACAAAGGTGGGCATGTCTAGCAGGTTATTTATTGTGATATGACAGCAGATCAGTCACTTGATATGTAAATATTCCAAGAGCTGTTAACTCATCATTTCATAGAGAACGGTGCATATCACACTTCTTGAAAGTAGAGTAAGCAGTTGTGTAGGAAACCTGGGTGTTATATTTGTTTAATTTTTTCTCAACACAAAAGTTTAAAAATGCATGTTGTGGCCTCTTTTCCTTTTTCAGACATAGATGAGCATCATTTGGAAGCCAGAGTTTTTAGATTGGACTGATACTGATATACTAACAAGTCAGTTAGTTATGGAAATAACTAATGAAAATAAGAGCTGAGGATTTTTCTTTTCAGGTATGATGCTGTCATTGATGCAATAACAGATGATGGTCTTGTGGCTGTGAGTTTTGAGGGCTATGGGAATTCTGATGTCACAAAGCTCTCATTGCTCAGAGAGCGAATTCCTGGAGAGAAACGAGGGCAACACCCTGCCAGCATTTCATCAGAATCAGAAAGAAATAAGTGAGTGAATTATTTATGTTTGTCATCCCACAGGATGCTAAAGAATGAAGAAGAATATTCATGTATCTTCTGTGTGATTTACAAGGTGACTTTGGCAAAAGCAGAAGTGGAGATATCCTTCCCGCCACTGTTATCCCTCTCTAAAAGTAGGAAGGACTCGTGTGAAGACTTCTCCTCAAAAGCATAATTGTCTCTTCTTTACAGTATCTACCCTAGCCCCCCAAAAAGAGAGAAAGTGTATTAAAAATGATCGAGTGTATGTGGAAAAGGTGCCTCGGTGCAGAGATATGTAGATGTTTTGAATGAAGAGTGACGCAATGGGCGAAAATGAGTAAAACAAATTTTGGGTGTGGCAGAGGAATGGAAGTTACTCGGGATTGGTGCTTTCATTCATGAGAGTGCATTGCAAGGATAGGTAATGGGAACCTTATGGTCCATGTTTAAACTCATAATTTTGTGGTAGAAACAGGATAATCAAGCATGAGGCACCTCCTAGCCCACCTTTCTTTCTTGCTTAACTGCAGGAAGTAAAAAGAACATGAAAAGAGAGTCTATTTAGTATGGGGAAGTCAGACTGCCACTGAAACTGTACAGGAAAGTGGGAATGGTAAAAAGTCTGCTGGTTTTATGAGTGACTGAACTAGGTCTGGACTCTTAACAAAAATGAGAGGTTTAGATATCACTTGTTAAAGCAGGATTATTTGCTGAAAACAAGGTATTGTTTAAGTAATTGTTTAGCTTTCAGCTAACAACATTGATAGTCTTTGCATTTAATGCATCTTCTTTTCTTTTCATACTTATTCAATGTCATAGTTTATGAGGTAGTGCCAGAAACAGACAGAGAGTGGCCCCATTTGCTCATATCTACTTTCATTTCTTTTGTGTGTATAGTGGCTTGATGGTATATTTTATATTACTGAAAGATGCACTTTCTGGGGTGAGTGTGAAAGGTGAAATCTCGAAATTAAGTGGTTTAGATACTTGGCAGGGGATGTGACAGCGAGTGCAACCATGGGGGCTTAAGTAAGCCATAGAGTGTAATGGTGTGAAGGTCTCGGGAGCATTGAGGAATGTATGAAAGAGAGGTGTTGTATGGCTGTGAGGCATAGGCTGTAGATGAGGACATTGTGTTAATCAGAAATGTGCAATTTAGAGAGCTGAAGAGAGTGTGCTGAAATGGTTTGGACATACAAAGAGATCGAGTGATGAGAGATTGACAAGACGATATATATGTTAGAATGGATGGGAAAGGAGAAGGGGTAGACCAAATTGGAAATGGAAGAATGGCGTGGAAAGGTTTGTTTGCATGGGGTCTAATCATGCAGGAGGGTGTAAGGCGTGGGATAAAGTGGATTGGAGCAATGTGGTGTAGGGGGTGATGCTCTTAGTGCACCGAAGCAGGGAATATGAAGCAGCTTGGGGGATAACCATGGAAAGGACTGTAGTGCGTAAATGTGGGTATGGGGCTGTGGTTTTGATGCATTACACATGACAGTTAGAGAATGAGAGCAAAGGAGGCCATTTCTTTGCTTGTTCCTAGTGTTACCTTGCTAATGCGAGAAACAGCAAACAAGTCTGCAAAATAATTACGTGTGAATTATTTTATTTATGATTGCCCTGGACATCTTTTTAAGAAAGGGTCCTGGTGTGTCTAAGTGCCTACTTTCAAGAGACTTCTGAACTCCAAGGCTGTGCTACTTCCAGTAGCTGGGAAATGATGGACTCCTAAGTTCTTGGAGAAGGCAATACTTTTAATGATGCTGCTTTGCCAAAGATGACTTTTCACTAGTGTGAGCTCATGATGTAGTCCAGTAATACATGTGCATACATTTATTCATTTATACTCCATGACCCCTTTCTAAAACTTAGTCCATGTGGTACCCAGGGGCTCCATCTTCTCCAAGACATTGCTACTTCCAGTAGCCATGATATGATGAACTCTCTTGGAGTGAGTTCTTTGACAAGACTGTATCATTGGGAGTACAATCTCAATGAAGAACCTCTTACTTGAGAGGAGTCCACTCTTCCCTGTGACAGGAAGTAGCACAGCCTTGGGTTGCAGGAGGCTCTGGAAAGAGGTCCTGACTAATACCAGGAAAGTGGTCATAGGGGTAATTATGGTTAAAAACAGATATGTAGATTGATTTGCATGGAATTTTTTACATTTCAACAGAAGAAAACTGGTAGAAGCCCAGCGTCAGCAGGCTAAGAAGAGGAAACAGCGAAGCATGATCGGCTGAAGCAGATAGAAGAAGCTCATGAAGCTGACAAGGCAAAGTGGCTGGCATTTTCACACAAAGTTAGAGTGGTAAGTTGTTGCAATTTTGGTTCAAGTTTCTCTTTTGTAGAGCAATAGCTTGTGTTCCCTACATTATTGTCCTGTTTTGTTGGAAATTACATTGTTGCTATAGTAGCCATTTTACTTTGTTGTTTGCTTCAATTTCCTTGTTTGTAGATTTAGCTTATTGTCACTGTGGCTGGAGTTTCCTCTGCTTTGCCAATTTTTTATTGATATTACCATTTGCTCTCTTGTCAGTTAGTTTTCTTTTTCATTAGCTACCTTGAGTTTACCATGCTGAATTAGTTTTTATAGATCCCCATTGGCCTTTGACTTTTATTTTTGACCTGTTTCTCTCCATCTGTTAACAGTGTATTGTATCAGAATCCAGAAATAGGAAGCAAGTTTAAAGGTTAGAATACTAGACGTTTAAATTTCTTTTGTTAATCTACCTTCAAATGTAGTAATTATTGTAGGGACAGAAAGAGAATTATTTTGCAGACCCATCTGGTCACATGTAATAATCTTAAGCATGGAACATCATGGCATTAATTTGATATAACTTTGTTTAATGAACCTTCAGAGCACATATGATATAGGCCTTCAAACACAAATTTTAAGTCAAATAAGAAAATCTACATACAATCTCTTGAACCTAATAGCCAGAATGCAGTATGGTTTGTGGCAAATGGTTATTTAAATAAATTCAATGGGACATACATAATTAACATACTTCTGGTAAACTTTTTTTTTTATTTGAAACCAAGATCAGTAACTTTTAGTTGTTGCATATCAACCCTCCAGGATTTTTTTGCTTTTTGTTTTTCCTGCTTCTTAAGACGGGAAGTTCTGTGGCTGGTTATTTTTTTTTTTTTTTGTACCTTGGAAAAACTATCCTGGCTGCTTATTGTGGCATACTTTAGGCTTTTGCTTGAAGTTGATTGCTGTTTCAAAATAAGAAAATAACCTTTACATTGTGAAGGTTGTTTTTGCTAAGGCTCCTAAGTAAATTTTTGAGTTGGGCAGTCACTATATCCAACTTTCCATGTGTTTACCCATTCATCTCTGGCATCCTGTAGTGTAGAATTTTTCAGGTGATCTTGTTGCTGATGTATTTTTAACACTGATGCTGATAGATGTTCTTTTACCATATTGTCTAGAGAAAATTTTTGTTTTTACTACTCTGATTTAAAAGTGGGCAAAGATGAGTAAGATACACAAGTACACAGCAGTGCGATTCCCTTAGTGATATAGACTAGGCATTGACACCCTTTGGGTAAGGGGCAATAGGCAGTTGGTAACTTAACAACTTTAGCTACATAGTTCATGAAACTGAGGCAGAAATGATAGTGCATAAATGAATAGAATCATTGTAAATGTAGGGAATGATCATCAGACCTCACGTTACCTTTGTCGTTTGGTTTAATTGAATAATTGAAATTTTATACATTTACTAAATTTTATTTCCTCTTTATTAGACAAAAAAGCTGAAAGGAATAACGAAGAAATCCATATTTGCAACCCCTGATGCTGCAAATGGAAGAGTTGGCATTGGGACATGTGGCATCGGAGGGAAACCAATGACTGAGTATACACATGCAGAAAAGTGGCGGAAAGGGACCTAAATCATGTGAAATCATCAAGAATTCAGTTGTGTGCATCAAGAAAAAGAAAACTTTCAATGAAAGTACCATTCATTTTGAAGATTTTGACTTCCTCAAAAGGGGTGTTAGTAAGCATCTTTTTTGTTCATCTTCAGTTATTGTGACCAATCTTGTTTTCAAACATGGACATAAAGTGCTTTAAGTGTATTTCAAGTTGGGTGAAGATAGAGACAATTCACATATCTGTGTGACAGCCAGAGAGTTTATCTTGAACACTTAGCTGGTTGATCATTTTTTGTTGCTATTGAAAGCTGGACTTTGTTTTGATCTTGATCTTTTGATCACACAGTTGATTAAACACTAACACCTGTTCTCTTTCTCTCTGTTGTACATATGTTTTTAGTCTGTCTGTTTAACTGAAAGAATTTTGATATGTTGAATCTTACACATGTTTACATAGATTTGAAATGCTCCTTCACCTTCCACCCTGCCTATAGTTTACTTTATCTATCATAACCGTCATTTCGGTTACATTTACATGATGTCATTAAAGGTCATCCTTCCAGCATCCATTTATGTGACATGTCCATAGCACATTTTAATTCAATCTCTGTTTAATTGACCTCTTTCTTCTTATTGTCTGATATTCTACAGGTTTATCATTCTTCCAGAGATCTAGATTATAATGAAAATTAAATCAAAACATATTCAGCTTATCTAGAAGATTCCAAGTTTCTTTATTAGTATTTTATTACTTGTCAAGTTTTATATGATTGAAAAGGGAGTGGTTAGTGACAAGTCTTATGAGAAACTTCAGGGGAACAGTGGAAGCATTCTATGCCATACTCTGCATGTTAGTGGTTACACTGCGAATGAGAAGTCACCTTTGGCAAGGCTGTACCATTGTCATCAAATAGAAAGAGTACAGTCTTGTCAAGGCCGATTTTTCTCCAGAGGCGTTATATCATTCCCCTGCTTTGCATTCATATAATACCATTGGGACGGTTATATCATCAAACACACCCATCTTTGTCCTCACAGATATTGACCTTTCTTTCTACCCACTCCTCAGTGCACTCAGGTCCTTATCCCTTCACCCAACCACTGGCTTCTTTCAGCTTCCATGGTTCCATCCACTTCCATGTCCACTCCCAGATTTCTAAAATACTCTAGTTATCCAGGTCCACTTTGTTCAAACTCACATTCCAACGACTGTATCTCTATCCTTTAATAAACATGATAATCTCACTTTTATTAACATTATGTCTTACCATTCACCTCTTACACACTTTCCCAAACTAGGACACCAACTTCTGTAGTTTCACTTTTGAGTCTGCTACTGAAACTGTCATCAACAAACAGCCACGAACTTACCTCCCAGGTCATTCAAATCTTAACAGACTGCAAACTTGCCTCTCTCTCCAAGACCTATGCATTATATTGTTTTTCATACTTGTTTGCCATTTTTCACATTAGTGAGATAACACCAAGGGCAGATGAAGAACAGCTGCTGCATTCATTCTCATCCATTCTCTGGCAGTCATGTGCAGTGCGCCGAAACCACAGCCCATATCCACAACCAGACCCCACATAAGTACCTTTCATGGTTTCCCTCACTGCTTCATGTGCTGTGGTTTGTTCTGTTGATAGCATGTCGACTCTTGTATGCCACATCTTTCCAGTTTCCTTGCACACCTTTCACCTTCCTGCATGTTCAGGCCCCAGTGTCTCAAAATCTATTTCACACCATACTTCCATCTCCAGTTTGGCTTCCCCCTTCTCCTTGTCTCCTCCTTTTCTGACACGTATATTCTCTTTGTCAACTACCCTTCATTTTTCCCATGTGTCCAGACCATTTCAGCACACCCTCTTCGGCTCTCTTAATCATACCCTTTTTATAACCATACCTCTCTTGTCCTTTTATTGCTTACTCGATCAAACTACCTCACAACACATAGTTTCATTTTCAGCACCTTCATTGTCTTCTGCATATCCTCATCTTTAGCCCTTGCCCCACATCCATATGACTTCATTAGGACTATTGTACCTTCAAACATAACCATTTTTGCCCTCCCAGATAATGACCTTGACCTGTTTTTCCACCCATTAAGTGCTCCCAGAATCTTCGCCCCATACCTACCCAATTATTATTATTATTATTATTATTATTATTATTATTATTATTATTATTATTATTATTATTTCTCTTTTTCCCCCAAATCTTCATTATGATTAATTTTCTTTTGTTTCATACATGTTCACTGTTTCCTGTGTTAGCAAGGTAGCACCAGGAACAGAAAGGCCGCATTTGCTTACCTCCATTATACAGCTTATTATTGTTAATTTTATAACCACAAGGACCTCTTCTCCAGGGTTCTTACAGTTTCAAGGCTGGGCTTCTGTCAATAGGAGGAGGGAAAGGATGAACTCCTTTGGAGTGAGAAATTCCTCGACAAGGTTTTACCCTGAGGATTACCTTTGTAAAGGTGGGTTTTCAATTATGGTGTAATCACAAGCAGATGGAGTCCAATAGCATATATATATATATATATATATATATGATGTACTTATTTTATTTTTTACACTGTTAAATACATATATGATTTTAATATTATTTTCATTATTATTATTATGATTATTATTATTATTATAATTATTATCATTATTATCATTATTATTATTATTATTATACAAACCCACAGTTCTGTCAGTTAGGGTTATTGGGCCTATCCCAGGACCCTTTCTCCAGGGGCTCCTGCTGTGCTGAGGCTGCACATCACTGTGACAGTGACAGGTTGGACTCCTTTGAAATGAGAGATTCATTGATGAAACTATATTCTCTCTCATCTTCTGATGATTTAACCTTGCCAAAGATGAATCTTCACTCATGGTGTAACCTCAAGGAGACAGAGTCTGTTAACGCCCATATGTTTACAGGAAAATGGTAGACAGGTATAGAAGATATAAATATGTATATCTCTAGGGATAGAGGAGAAAGAATACTTCCGATGTGTTCCCTGTATGTCATAGAAGGTGACTAAAAGGGGTGGTAGTGGGGGCTGGAGATCTTCCCCTCCAGTTTTACTTTTCCAAATGAAGGAACGGAGAGGGAGGCAAAGTAAGGAGTCTTCCCTCTAAGGCTCTGTTATATGTTATTGAATGCTACCTCGCTAACACAGGAAATGGCGAATGTGTATGGGTGAAATGTGGAAGTATAAAGTGAAAAACATTTTGAGTGATCGCAGCGTAAATGTGGAGGAGAGTGAAAGGTGTACACTGGATTGAGTAAGTTGGAATGATGTGGTATGCAGGAGTCAGTGTGCTGTCAGTGGACTGAACCAGAGTGTGGGAGCAAGCTGGGGTAAACCATAGAAAGGTCTGAGGGGCCTAGTTGTGAGTCGAGTTCAGTCCATTGACAGCACATCACCCCCTGTATACCACATCACTCCAGTTCTCTTCATCCCACACATGCCTTTCACCACCCTGCATGTTCAAACCCTAATCACTCAAAATCTTATTCACTTCATCTTTCCATCTCCAGTTTGGTCTCCCCCTTCTTTCTGTCCCCTCCACATCTGACACGTATATTTTCTTTGTCAACTTGTCCACACTTAATCTTGCCGTTTGACCAGACCATTTCAGAATACTATCATCAGCTCTCTCAACTTTACTTATTAACATACCTTTCTCTTACCCTATGATTTCTTACTTGGTCAACCTTCCTCGTACCACATATTGTCCAGAAACATTACATTTCCAGCTTATTCCTCATATTCCTTACATTCTCATCTAAAGCCCATTTCACATCCATATATCACTGTCTGGACCACTATACCTTCAAACATGCCTATCATTGCCCTCCTAGAATGAGTGACCTCTCTTTCCTCCACATTTTCCACAATGCTTCCGGGACACTTCAATCCCTCATCCACCCTATTATTCTTTCCAGCTCCTCTTGTTCCATTTGCTGCCATGTTTATTCCTAGGTATCTAAAACATTTCAATTCTTCTAAGCTTTCTGTTTGTATTCACTGCTAAGCATAGTAACCTTGCTTTTGTTCACATTTACTCTCAACTTTCTCTTTTCACACACTCAACCAAACCCAGAAACCATGTCATCAACAAACTAACTGACTAACCTCCCTAGCAATCCCACCCCTTCCAGACTGCAGACTTACTCCTCTCCCCAAAAATCTTTTTTTCAATTCCCTCATCACCCCATCCATAAACGAACTTATCAAATGTGTTGATATCACATATCCCCATCACAGACCCACAGTCACCTTGAACCACTCACCATCCTCTCTGTTTGCTTACATATGTGCATTACTCATCTACTCTGTCTAAAAGCTTTCTTCTTACACCATATTTTCCTAACACCTTCCATGAAATATATGTCATCCCTATCCTGTGCTTTTTTCAGATCCATTACTGTGACATACTAGTCCCGTTTCTTTAGATATTTCTCACACAGTCTTCAAAGCAAACACCTATACAGGGAATTGTCTTTATTTAGATAATATATGGTATGAAAATATGTATGATTTGGAAAAAAAAGGAAGGTTGCCTAGTTTGGCAAAATTTCTGTTTTGGAAACATGCCACTTTCCTGTCAGGTGCTGTAGTCGTTTGGGTAATCTATGGTTAGCCATTGTGCTAGTTACCTAACGTAGTGACTCATTTCTGTATATGTGTTTACATTTATGTACACTTTACACATACATTTCTTGTTTCACAAAATCCTATAACAGGATTGCATCAGGATTGTGTTCCTTACCTCTTTCTCCAGAACAATCTTAACACAGAACCAACTGGGATACAAGCTATGCTCTTCCCCAATCCATTTTTTTTTTTACTAGTAATGCATTACAAATATAAGAATAACTGAAAATCTGTTGGAATTACATTAATATACATACAAACAGTTTGTTTTGATTCATTATACCCACCATGCCCAAAGCTCATTTTTGCTAGAATTTTTGCTTTAACTTATTGTATATCAGCTGTATGTTCATTGATCCTTTTGGCCATGCAGGGAAACAGGGCAAGGTATGACAAAAAGGATGACTGAACATAAAGCTCTTGTACATTATCTTGACAGTGAATGTGCCTATTGTCCTCATATACAAGCATGGACACTTGCCAAGGTGGCAGGAGGCTAAAATGATGCATAATGGACTGAGCAAGGAAGTGAGGAAAGCATTAGAAGCTGCCCATGTATGTGTAGGATAAGTGATCAACAACTATGATGGCTTTCTGTGCTCGGCTGGACTAATGGCAAAAATTGCAGTCACTGTGTATCAGGACGCAATTGGAGACTGGGGATGATGGCTAGCTGGGGTAAGGTATGCAGTGTGACACATGGCAAGATAGGATAGGCTTGCAGGGGTATGCAGCCTTGTATCTTCCTCAGTTTCTTTAAAGAAGGCTTTTGCGCAGCCTGTATTGCCAGGAGAATAAAACTCAAAAGCTCTTACCTGTGTTTAATCACCATGACAATCCACATATTTGTCAAAATGAAATATTCACAGTACTCTATGTATTGATATGATGTGGTGGTAAGTGAAGTTCTATTGACATCAGCTAAGTGCTTTATTTTGCCACATAATAATCTTTAATGTATTTAGGTAATACAGAACAGCATAGGTAAGAAACTGTGTCCATAAATATTCCCTTGCTGTGTATTCCCATTTTATGACATTAAATCTGTGGTAAAGTTAGCTTAATTTAGAATAACTCTTTTCAGGAAGGCATCTAAATGAGGGGCCCCACTAGTATATGAGTACTTTGAATTAGATGTCTATATTTTGTTAACAGAATTAGAATGCATTGCGGGACTTTACTGCTTACCAAACCATCATATTCCTTGGAAGTTCTCAATATCTATGCTTTGGGAAAATCGCTGGTTTGTCGAATGGTTGATCTTGACCATACCACACTAAAGACATTTGGCATTTATTTTTGTTATTGTTATATCCCACTTAAGAGAGGTGGCATTAGTAACAGATGACTGTATATATATATTTTTTTCATACATATTCGCCATTTTCTGCATTAGCAAGGTAGCTTTAAGAACAGAGGACTGAGTCTTGTGTATATATATATTTATATATTTTTTTTTATTATTTTATTTGTTATACTTTGTCACTGTCTCCTGTGTTAACAAGGTAGCGCAAGGGAACATGAAAGAATGGCCCAACCCACCCACATATACACATGTATATACATAAGCGCCAACACACGCACATATACATACCTATGCATTTCAATGTATACATACATATACATACACAGACATACATATATATATACATGTACATGGAACCATGGAAGCGGAAGTGGATCATAGGGTGGGGGAGGGGCAAAAATCCTGGGACCCTTGAAGAATGTGTGGAAGTCGAGAACATTATCTCGGAAAGCAAAAATGGGTATGTTTGAAGGAATAGTGGTTCCAACAATGTTGTATGGTTGCGAGGCGTGCGCTATGGATAGAGTTGTGTGCAGGAGGATGGATGTGCTGGAAATGAGATGTTTAAGGACAATGTGTGGTGTGAGGTGGTTTGATCGAGTAAGTAATGTAAGGGTAAGAGAGATGTGTGGAAATAAAAAGAGCGTGGTTGAGAGAGCAGAAGAGGGTGTTTTGAAATGGTTTGGGCACATGGAGAGAATGAGTGAGGAAAGAGTGACCAAGAGGATATATGTGTTGGAGGTGGAGGGAACGAGAAGTGGGAGACCAAATTTTAGGTGGAAAGATGGAGTGAAAAAGATTTTGTGTGATCGGGGCCTGAACATGCAGGAGGGTGAAAGGAGGGCAAGGAATAGAGTGAATTGGATCGATGTGGTATACCGGGGTTGACGTGCTGTCAGTGGATTGAATCAGGGCATGTGAAGCGTCTGGGGTAAACCATGGAAAGCTGTGTAGTTATGTATATTTGCGTGTGTGGACGTATGTATATACATGTGTATGGGGGTGGGTTGGGCCATTTCTTTCGTCTGTTTCCTTGCGCTACCTCGCAAACGTGGGAGACAGCGACAAAAAAAAAACAAAAAAAAAAAACATTCATACTTGCTGTCTTCATCCATTCCCTTCGCCACCCTACCACATATGAAATGGCACCTCCCTCCCCCCACACCATAAAAGATAAATAGATAATATGTAAGTATATATATATTATCCAAAAAGTGGAATAACACTGGTAAATGTAACAGGAATGTTCCACTTTGGAAAAGAAAACAGGAAATAGAAAATGTAGTGAATCTTGCCAACATCTCCTTAGATAAGAGTGAGACTGATTTATTAAGTCTTTGTTTGAATTTTGCTCTGAATCCTGAGAAGGACCATTCCTTAGAGTACATTGTGTACTTTGATAAATTCCTGGCTCAACGCAATTATAACCAAGAGATTGTGTATGAAAGTTTTTGTGCTATAAGGTATTGCTGAATGTTTGAAAAATAGATATGGTCTACCTCGCCACTTCCAACAGATTTAACCAACAGGTTTAATCTTTTCTGTATGGAATTATTCTTGGGGAAGTTCTGACCTGTTTTTCCAGGAGTTCAGTTCTCTTGTTCCCAAAATTATATTTAAAGTTGAGTGGGAAAGTGATAGGAAACTCTTGTTCCCAAAATTATATTTAAAGTTGAGTGGGAAAGTGATAGGAAACTCCCCTTTTTAGATGTGTTGATTATGAAAACTCTTAACCAACTTGAATTCAGTGTCTATGGAAACCCACCCACTCAGGAGGCTACCTCTATTTTTCCAGCAATCATCCAGACCAAATCAAGAAGAGTGTGGCTTCTGGTCTTTTCCTTAGAACACTAAGAATGTGTAGCACTCAACATTTGGACTGTATGATTAATGTCATCAAATGCCAGCTTAAGAAATTAAGTTATCCAGATTGGTTTCTTTGTAAACATCTGAACTCTGCTACATCGAGTTTTTTAAAAGATTTAACTTGTGTAAAAGGTAACTTTCATAGCCCAACTCCTAAATTACCTTACAACCGATCCACATTGGCTTTATTGCCCAATTTTAATCCTATTGAGAGTGGTACATTAAATGTAACTTAGTTATCCTAATAATAGTCAATGTCTACCAAAGATTGTCCTTTGATCATAAACCTGGGGTTTATAAGATACATAAGATACCCTGTAACGAATAAAATGGTGAATATATTGGTCAAACTTGTTGTAGTCTAAGCATTAGAATAACTGAACATAAATGTGCTGTTTGGTACAACCAGGAAAATTCTGCTACTTTTAAACATACTCAGAATGAGGGTCACGCTATTGAATGGGACAATTCTTCTTTGTTATGTAAGCCTTATTGTGCCTTTAGCAGAAAAATTGAAGAATCTGCTTTCATTAGCTGTACCCCAAATTTCAACCTATGTGGAAAGTGGTCACCTGATCTGATCATGGCTTCTGTCATTCAGAGGATTATCCCCAACCTCTCCTCAGGTCAATGTGTAGGTCATATGTCAGGTGTCCTTCAAGCCTCTGGTTAAGTTACTTAACTTTAGGCCATGTATGTCTGTTCATTTCGGTTGGCTGAAGAGGGTCCTAGACTTTGGACCAAAGTATACCGGCTCTTCTACTTCGTGCTTTCTTTTCCAGTGTGGGTCATTCGTGACACGGGAAACAGCAATTAAGTATAATGAAATGATTATAAGATAATTATTCTTAGGGATAATGGGGAAAGAACACTGCCTGCATAATCCCTGTGTTTCGTAGAGGGCAATGATAGGGGGGAGAAAGTGGCTGGAAATTCTCCCTTCCTGTATTACTTTCCACAAGACACAATAGAGCAAGGAGCCAAGAGGAATTTTCCCTTCTAAGGCTCTGTCATCTGTCTTAGGCATTACCTCACTTATGCAGGATATGGTGAGCATGCATGAAAAAAATATATATCCATAGATGTTGCTGGATTCCACCTGCATGAGGTTACACTGTGAGTGACAAATCATCTTTGGCAAGATTTTATCTTCTTCAAAGTTCAGTCTCATTAGATAACTTAGTGCTTCAAAAGAGTCCATCCTTTCCTTGCAATTAATTATTAAGTGTAGTACAGCTATAGAGCTGCAGGAGCCCCTGGATGCAGGGTTCAAGGGTTTTATTTAGATACTATGTTCATTGTGGACACACACACAAAGTACACCTTACCGTACTTTCCTGCCTCACATTATGCTTTTACATTCATGTTTGTAAAAAAAAACATTATATATTTACATACAGACTTACAGACATCCACTTGACACACTCACTCCTACCTAGTTTGTACTTTGTGAACATGTGGATAGCACAGGTTACCTCAAGGCTTGAATGGATAGCACAGGTTACCTCAATGCTTGAACACTTAGTGGCCATAGTTTGCACTGTCTTTGTACTGTTCATCAGTCATTGTTGAGATTTAAAGCCTTGGAGTTCTATGTTTTTCATTAAGGTATGTGTACCATGGCTTTTATTTCTTTCAACCTACTTTCATTAGTGTCCAGTGGATAACTTCCCTTTGGCAGATTGAAAAATACAGGGGAGTTTAGTTTAATGTCATATGTAGAGACTAATATGTCTGACTGAACACATTTCTGATAGAACCTGTGAATTATACAATAAATGTTTTTCTTATATTTTATTCATTTATTTTTTGTTGCTTTAAACCCTTACCAGACATGTGTAGTTTGAGGGACTGTAATACTTTATTTTAGCAAATCTGATTGCTTGAATTTTAATATTTGCATTACTTATTGGTTTTCCAAGTAATCCCAGTAAGGAAAACATTTCATCTATGAAGCATTTATGTGACAGTTACACACTGGAGCTTATCAGACTTTCTCAAGGGACAAAGTATCCTTTGCTTTTTAAGTGATCTCAGTGACATTATACCATCTTTGATACAGAGAGTTGAAAGAAGGGCACTTACATCCCAATTTGCATGGCCATTCTCCTGCCCCTTTCTTGTTAAACCAGGGCAGCAGAAACTTTTTAAATAGAATAAAAGTATAGTCAAGATTTCTTATGTATGTCATATGAATTCATCATAAAAATATCTTTTATGCGCTCACCTTTCCTATTTTAGCAAACTTAATCAATGACAAGTATTGTTTGGTTATATATATATATATATATATATATATATATATATATATATATATATATATATATATATATATCCCTGGGGATAGGGGAGAAAGAATACTTCCCACGTATTCCCTGCGTGTCGTAGAAGGCGACTAAAAGGGGAGGGAGTGGGTGGCTGGAAATCCTCCCCTCTCGTTTTTTTTTTAATTTTCCAAAAGAAGGAACAGAGAAGGGGGCCAGGTGAGGATTTTCCCTCTAAGGCCCAGTCCTCTGTTCTTGATGCTACCTCGCAAATGCGGGAAATGGCGAATCGTATGAAAAAAAAAAAAAGATATATATATATATATATATATATATATATATATATATATATATATATATATATATATATATATCTTTTCTTTCATACTATTCGCCATTTCCCGCATTAGCGAGGTAGCGGTGAGAACAGAGGACTGGGCCCTTGAGGGAATATCCTCACTTGGGCCCCTTCTCTGTTCCCTCTTTTGGAAAATTAAAAAAAAAAGTGAGAGGGGAGGATTTCCAGCCCCCCGCTCCCTCCCCTTTTAGTCGCCTTCTACGACACGCAGGGAATACGTGGGAAGTATTCTTTCTCCCCTATCCCCAGGGATAATATATATATATATATATATATATATATATATATATATACATATATATATATAGCAGTGCAAGAATTCTGTACACAGGCATCCCTAACACTTACATTCAAAATGACAGCCTTAGGAATATATATAAGATTGCACTTACAGAATCCTCTTCCACATACAACACTTAATGCACAGCTAACTGCACTTGCTCTTCAGTTCTCAACATTTTCTTTTTAGTTTATTACTTAGTTCCTGCCTAACCTCTTCCTCATCAACTGTCTTTACTTTCCTCTCCCACACTCCAAGTGTCAAGGTAGCACCTTCAGTTCTTCACAACTACTCTCTATTTTTGTCTTTCAAGTTTGTACTTCCAGTCATTTCTTCCATATGATCTGTTCTTAAATACATGCCCATGCCACCTTAACTCTCCATCCTAGTATTTCTTACCTACTCCCTGTGTAAGTCAAAGGGAGTTTGTTTCTTCAACTTGTAGTCAAATGTTTTTCTGATCTGTTATACCTGTGTCGCTCTGCTTTCCAAATCCACATCTCTCAACTTCTTTAGTAATCTTTCTGTGTATCCTTCAGTAGGTAATTTGTGTAGTTTATGTCCATGAGTCAGACCATTTTTTATCTCTGATCCTTAAGATAGTCCTCTATCATAATTTCAAGCCTGTCATCAGGCTGGTCCCAGAAGCTTATATTCCTCTTTCATACCTCTTAATTCCATAGCTCTTAGTTTATGGCATTACTTTATGTCAGTTTCATGAAACTATATTAGTCACTCATTATCCCATGTTAGTCTGTCATTTCACTTAGAATCCCACATCATTCACTCAAGTTGATTCCATACTACTTGGTTCTGGATCCATTGTCATAATTACACAGTACATAATCACATATAAGTCCATATCTTAGCCTTAGTCAGTCCATTGTCATAATGCTACATTCCTCATTTAAACTTGTTCCTGGTTTAGTCTATTCAACCAGTTTATCTGCTTGTCATTTCACTCTTATACTCTCAGATCTCTCTCTTTGCCATCTTCCGCTTGTACGTCTCTGATGTGCCGTTCCCTCAGACAAGCCATCCAGAAGATACTCCTTTGATATAATTCTATTAATATTCTTTTACAGTGTTTTACACCTGATCTGTTGCTTTATTCCAAAAAAGTTGTTCCTTGGGGGTATCTTAATGACAGCAAAGAAATCCATTCATTGTGTGGAAAATAATGTTAACGTATCATACAATGTCAGCTTCATAACCACTGTATGTAGATAACAGTTAATCAAGGTACAAAAAAGCATGTATAGTAACCCACCATTGTATCATGCATTATAATGGGGATGATTTAGCAGATCCATTTTTAACAATGAATATATACAATAGGAAGTAGATAATGAAATATATGCAATATGATCATGAGTGGTAGGAAGAACACCAGAAGAAAGTTTGGAGAGGTTGATCACTTAAGCACTTCAAATGTGCACCAGATATGTATGAATGAAAGAAGAATTCAGAAGGTTCTAACTTGAATTAGAGGTGTGTTCTCTCAACTGGAGAAGGAATGAGTAAAAGAGTTTTAAAGGCCATGTTTTGCTCCATGAAGAAAAACTAAGTTTGAGTGTAGACTTGAAATGTATGAAATTAAGAAAAATCAATGGAGCAAAATAATTAAAAGTGATAGAAAATATAATTTTTTTCCCTTAGCGACTTTCTTCACAAAGATATAACCATTGAATACCTTTACAATTCTTTTACCATTAATTTGATTTTACTATATTCTATGTAGATAAGCTTAAATATTCCTGCATCATTCACTCTGTCTATCTGCAATAGAAATAAGCCTTCATTCATATCGCTAGTGGACTTTGCATGCTTACAATTGATTTATGGGCAAATAAAAGATCTCTTAGATTATGATTTTGAATGATTATGCATTAAATATTTCTAATCCTACTCTATTCAGAATAACTTAATATAGATCAAGAGTAAGTTGATGGCAGTAGTGCCACAGAATACCAGTAGATGGGAGGATAAAGCAGTGGGTAAAAGGAGGCAACAGTGAGTAGAAAAAAGCCATAGTAGTTAGGAGACATTAGTGTGAAAGCATACATTGGTAGTGGAAAGTGATAAAAGCAGCAACAATGGTGGAAAGAGGCAGCAGGGGAGTAAAGGAATACAGAGAGTGGAAGGGGTTAACAGTGGAGGAAAGGAGCAGCAAAGATGGGAAGAGATAGACCTGGTGGGATAGGACAGCAGTGGTGGGAGTATGCTGCATAGTTTAGAGGGTTTGGCAGGGGTGTTTGGGATTGCCAAAGTTAGGAAGGAAGGGAGGAGTGTGAACAGGTAATAGGGAACATAAGTCCATGGGAAATAAAGAGTCTTAATCTTGAACTTAAAGATGTACTTGTTCCACTGATGTACTGGACTGTGAATGATAGTATTTAATTATTACAAAAATGCTGTTATTCATGTAAAATGTATCTCAATAATTGTCCTGTCTTGCATGATAAACTATACGTGTGAAACAAAACTAGATTTTCTTCACAGAAACATGAAAGCAAGCCAGTTGCTGTAGATCAGGAAATGGAGTCAGGGTGTGATGAATGGTTGGATGGAAAGTTGGAGAAATTACAAAGGTTTAAGTATTCTGGTAATACTTTCAGCAAGAATGGTGAAAAGGAAGCTGGGATACCAGAGGCCACTCTCGAAAGCAGTGTGATTAATGGAGATTTAGACAGTGATAAGAAAAATGACAGCCTTCAGATGTGGCAAGGCTTGTTGACGCTTCCCATAGAGTTCTGTGCTAGGAGAGGATGGATTTGCAACAGCGGAATGGGTAGGAAAATGCTAACAGCAGTTTATTTTTTGTAGCAGTAGACTTTAGAAAGGACTAAGTGAGCCATGAGAAAATTAAGAGATAATGTGCTGCAGATCATGTGCTTGGTAAAGTGGAGGACTGGGTGCCAAGGATGTTAAGGTCACATTAAGAGTGATGGGGAGCAAGCTACTACAGACTATGTATTTGAGTGAATTCAACAGAAGTAGATAGAGAGAAAAGCTGAGGATAAGGTGAAAAGATAGACTGAAGCGTCAAAGGTTTCAGTGGAGTAAGCTGCAAAAATGTATAGAGATCATGGTATGTAGAGGTTTTGCATGAACCATTGTGTCATACAAGAAGTGTATGATTTTTCGACGAGGATATATACCAAAGGTAAGCCAAAATTGTGTTTGTCATAGAAATTTTAACAATGTAAAAGAAGTAGATTTGCACTTATACGGCTTGGCATGAAAAAGTAATAAATGTAAGGGTATACACAGTCAGGTAGAATTAAAACTAATATGTAAGAATACATGAAAATATGATCTATCAGAGAACAGATTTCTGCGTATTTTAAAGTTTTCAAACGTTAAATGCCAAACTGGCTAAAAATGTATGTAGAAGTTCTAGAGCTACTGGAGCCAAGCCATAGACTGAAAAATATCAAAAACATCATTTGTTTTTTCTTGCTTGTTTGCTGTTTCCTGCATTTCCAAGGTAGTGCCAGGAACAGACTAAGAACAGTTATACTCTCTTGCATCCACTGTCTAGCTGTCATGTACAGTGCACCAATACCAGGGACTCCATCATTATACTGAATACATAAAGTTATGAACATAATGGCCATTATAAAACTAAAAGAATCAGGTTAAACTTATGAAATCAAACATAACGTTACAGAATCACCACTTTCAATAGAAAAATGATTCAGAAGTTTTCTTTATAAAAGAAAAGTATTGACTAATTTCAATTCATTAGGTGACATGATTAGTTCTCTGCTGAGCTGAACACCATGGTATTACTTGTGAAAGTTTTGCCAAACAGCATAGTTATGGCACCTCACACATACAATTAAGTCAAAGTGCATCTTCACATACAAGTCTCAAAGCATTGCTTTACATGTTTGATCATGTAGATCTTCATATACAGGCCGCAAACACACCACATCTCACATCCACTCTCCGTACTTTCACATGAAACACTTGATTTAAAAAAAGTTCTGTTTCTGTTGAACTAGTAGAGTGAGTATACCAAGAAGAGCAGTGAGCAATTAATATATATAAAAGCCAGATTTCAAGAGACACTTTTTCTGTGGAGGCTTTTCTGAGGACAACATGTCTAAGTGTCTTCTTTAGAAGCTAAATCATCTAATCTAAGTGCTGCTTGCATAAGGTAGTTGAAGTAACAGGAACTCAGGACTGAGATGGATTAAACCTCCATGACAGACTCTTTAGTTAACAGTTGGTAATCGAAATACCTGCCATAATCAAGAAATGATTCCAGATGAAGAGAGTATTAACTACCACTGTAAAACAAGAACTTTGTACAGTAGTTGATACACTGTTCTTGGTTAAGGCTATTGTAGGCAAGTGACTAAACTGGATCAGTATAGGTACTTGTTAAGTACGTCCATGACAAATCTTGCATACTGTTCCTGTAACTCACTGTTATAAAACAGTATGATATACACTTGCGGTGTCCATGTTGCGTAACACACACAGTATGATTGTTAAACTATTCTACCATTACTAAGCACACCAGAAACCTGAAATTCATTTGTACGATGAATTCTCTTAGTTTCAGTTTCATCATCAGTAGTATTATCTGTAGTTTGTAGTTAGTGTTAGTTTATTGTTATTGTTGATATTATTATTATTATTATTATTATTATTATTATTATTATTAGTAGTAGTAGTAGTAGTAGTAGCAATCAAAGAACAAAGGAATTCAAACAGCAACAGACCATTGGATCCATGGGGGATCCCCTTCTAAATTTTCAGTGCTGGACCGTTTAGGAATTAAAGATTATAATACACAGCAATGCTGATAACAACAGAATGACTAATTCTACCCCTACTCAAAATTCTCCCCCGGATTCGATATGTTCTCACAAGGTTTGAGATCATCTCTGAGATCCATACGGTTTCGAAACCCTTAGCCCCTCTGCCCGTGTCATCTGGTGAGGCAAATGCCCCTCTGACCACCGACTCGGGAGTAGTGGCCTGGCTACCACAGCTTGGGTTGGCCCTTCTGCGTGTCAGTAGTCGCCCCACTCCGACCTGACCGTCACGCTGGTTGCATCGTAATTTCCGGGATCCCTGGGTATGACGTAGGTCTAAGTTCAGCCTTCCATATTCAGAGCCAGTATGGTAGAAAGACAGGTGAGCCAGTGTGGTAGAGCGACAGGTGAGCCAGTGTGGTAGAACGACAGGTGAGCCGAGGTGTTGGAAGAAGTGTTAACTACAGTTTAGAACGAGATAAATCGTCGGGAGTTCAACGAAACTCGGACGTCTCTCTTCCTGTGGATTGAACTCGTGGATAGAATAAACGAAACTTAACGAAATACCAGACATGAACGACGAATTAACGAACGATGACGAGGTCGAGTGGAAGAAATAGGAAAACGGCATACTCCTCAGACAAGCTGGTATTATAGAAATAGTTCGGCTAGGCTAGACTGGAGGCGTCAAAAACGAGATGTCAAATCCACTAGAGAAATATATGGGAGTTGAATATAACCAGGATTCACGAGTGGAAGAAATAGGAAAACGGCATACTCCTCAGACAAGCTGGTATTATAGAAATAGTTCGGCTAGGCTAGACTGGAGGCGTCAAAAACGAGATGTGAAATCCACTAGAGAAATATATGAGAGTTGAATATAACCAGGATTCATCATCGTTTAAGAAATCAACGAGAGGGTTAACGAGAGCAAAAGAGACGCCAGGTAAATAGAAAACGAGGAATTCAAGAGACGCCAACGAGATTTCACTAAACTCAGTGACAGGAAAACGAGAGGCCAGTACATGCCAACGAGAGAGCTCATTAAACACCAAGGAAGGGTTAACGGTGGTGGCGTTAACCCGACGCGTCTGATGTCGTTAATCTGGTTAGCGAGGCAGTCGTCAAAGGACCAGCCGGCAGCCGGCCAAATTAAATATGCTGAGATATAACTCACTTAGCTGTCGGCCCACCTACTCCCCAGGCCAACCCCCCAAGCCATGGAGCATGCGACACCCGTCCCCGGAGCATGCGTCTCCAGGCTGTGGATCATGTCTCCCCCAGCCCCGGAGCATGTGTCTCCAGCCCTGAAGAATGTGAACCCCAGCTGTGGTTCGTGTGTGCCCCAGCTGTGGTTCATGTGTGCCTCAGCTGTGGTTCATGTGTACCCCAGGTACGGTTCATGTGTACTCCAGGTACGATTCATGTGCACCCCAGCTGTGGTTCATGTGTACCCCAGGTACGGTTCATGTGTACCCCAGCTGTGGTTCATGTGTGCCCCCTCTGTGGTTCATGTGTACCTCCAGCCTTGGAACGTGCGTCCCCCAGCCCTGGATCCCAGACTCACCACACACCACTGCGTCAACAGTAGTTATGCAAGCTGTCCTTCCTTGCCTCATAGGGTGGTTTGCACGAGCCCGACGTCAACACGGCCCTTCCCCGTCATGTGCACTAGGATCAACATGGTCCACACCCACCTGATGGTTTACCGTCACCAAGGCTATACTTCTGGGTGTACTAGAGTCAGTAGGGCTGTCAGAAAGTGTCCCTGCGTCAATATGGCGGCCACCGTGTATCCTTGCGTCAACATGGCCGCCTCCATGTGGTCTTTGCGTCAACAAGGCCGCCTCCGTGTGTCCCTGCGTCAACATAACCACCCTCGGGTGTCCCTGCGTCAACACGGCTTTCCTCAGGCTTTTATGATGGTAAGGAAGCTCAAGGGTCCCGCCTTTGTGACCCGTGGGACGCCGCTGGTGAGGAGCCGAAAGGTGGAGATGGGGGAGTGGGAGGCTGCTTGGAAGCGGGTGGACTGACGGCGCTGCCTGGGGAGGTGTGCAACCCGTGATACGAGACTCCCTCACAGCCCAGAGGTGATGGTTATGTTAGTGGTCGTGTTATGGTTGATTAGGTCAAAAGCTCTGGTGAATTCATTGGATATGAGGGCCTCAGAGGTCTTGGATTTCTGTAGGGTCATGACAGATGGGCTGGAAAGGCTGACGAGGTAGTGGGCGGTAGAGGAGGTCATCGTATTACGTGACGAGGCAGTGGGTGGTAGAGGAGGTTATCGTATTACCTGACGAGGCAGTAGGTGGTAGAGGAGGTCATCCTATGACCAAACTATTAAAGGGATATGGAAACTTGCAGTGTCTGTGTACGAGGCCAATTAAATACACGAGTTTCATAGCGTAACCCGGGGATTGCAGTGATGGCGAGGGGTCGTAGCTCGGAGAGAAATGCTTTTTCCTTACTGGAGAGGACATACCAGATGCATTGTGACTGATGGAGGTAAAATCTCTGTCGATGTATGAGACGGCTGTCAGTTAACTCTGGGAAGAACTTCCTCGACAGTTTATGAGGTAAGTCGGTGGTTGTAGTGAGGCACTACCGTGAAGCGGTATAACCATACGAAAATCTCGCACTGACTCGTGGGGTTGTGTGGTGGGACGAGAAAGGGTCAGGCTGGGGTGCGGGTAGAGTCAAGGAAGGTTAGGGCAGACACCACCAGACGGAGGCGAAGTAGACGTTCACAAACTGACCTGCTGCTTCACTGACGCGGGCACACAGGTGGAAGTCTGCACGTCCAGGTCGCTCACCCTCTCTCCTCATACCACCGACTGATGTCGGACTGGTACAGAGGCTTTTCGCTCAGTCGTGCATTGTGGGGTATTCTACGAGGCGCTCTCTCACGGAGAGCCTTGTAGAGGTGCGTGTTGTAGAAGGTTTCGGTCTCATTGTTGCCGTAGTCTCCCAGTGCGGGGTTACATCTAGAAAACCATATGTGGACGCTTTTAGGAGTATTTTCATCAACATGGCCGCCCCCAGGTGTCCTTGCGTCAACATGGCAGCCCCCAGGTGTCCCTGCATCAACATGGCTGCCCCTAGTTGTCCCTGCGTCAACATTTTGCACCCAGGTGTCCCTGCGTCAACGTATGGGCCCCAGGTGTCCTTGCGTCAACATGGCAGCCCCCAGGTGTCCCTGCGTCAACACGTTTGCCCCCAGGTGTCCCTGCGTCAACATGGCCGGCCCTTAGGTGTCCCTGTGTCAACATCGCCGCCCCCAGGTGCCCCTGCGTCAACGTGGCTGCCCCTAGGTGTCCATGCGTCAACATGGCTGACCCCAGGTGTCCCTGCGTCAACATAGCCGCCCTCAGGTGTCCCTGCATCAACATCGCCGCCCCAGGTGTCCCTGCGTCAACATGGCTCCCCCTAGGTGTCCCTGCGTCAACATGGCCGCATCCCAGGTGTCCCTGCGTCAACATGGTTGCCACCTAGGTGTCCCTGCGTCAACATGGTTGCCCCCAGGTGTCCCTGCGTCAACATGGCCGCATCCCAGGTGTCCCTGCGTCAACATCGCCGCCCCCCAGGTGTCCCTGCGTCAACATGGCCGCCGTGCTACGGCAATTACAAATCAGGGAACTTGTCAAAGTCAACACAGAGCTGTCAGTGTGTCGCTGGAGGCCCGATGATCAGTTTGCCCCGGGCCAACACCTTCATTATTCCTGCTCAGGTCACACTCGACCCGGTATCCAAGGGCCGGCTAACCCTCCGCGACCGTTATGGAGGGCCGGTTAACCAGCCGCCCCCCTCCTCCCCAAGTCCGGTACGGAAGGCTGGTTAACCTCCCAGTCCGTTATCCAGAGCCGGTTGACCCACAGCGTCGTTTATGGAGAGCTGGTTAAGCCCCCAAGTTCGTGGTAGAGAACCGGTTAAGTTCCCAGTTCGTCCTAGAGGGCCGGTTAAGTTCCCAGTTCGTTATAGAGAGCCGGTTAAGTTCCCAGTTCGTTATAGAGAGCCGGTTAAGTTCCCAGTTCGTTATAGAGAGCCGGTTAAGTTCCCAGTTCGTTATAGAGAGCCGGTTAAGTTCCCAGTTCGTTATAGAGAGCCGGTTAGGTTCCCAGTTCGTTATAGAGAGCCGGTTAAGTTCCCAGTTCGTTATAGAGGGCCGGTTAAGTTCCCAGTTCGTTATAGAGGGCTGGTTAAGTTCCCAGTTCGTTATAGAGAGCCGGTTAAGTTCCCAGTTCGTTATAGAGAGCCGGTTAAGTTCCCAGTTCGTTATAGAGAGCCGGTTAAGTTCCCAGTTCGTAATAGAGAGCCGGTTAAGTTCCCAGTTCGTTATCGAGGGCCGGTTAAGTTCCCAGTTCGTTATAGAGAGCCGGTAAAGTTCCCAGTTCGTTATCGAGGGCCGGTTAAGTTCCCAGTTCGTTATCGAGGGCCGGTTGAACCCTCAGTCCGTCATGGAGGGCCGGTTAACCTCCAGTCCAATATCAAGGGCCGATTAAGCCCCGACTTCTGTTTCCCAGGTCAGGTTGAATCCCCGGTGTTCTGTCATCGTGGGAGGGGAGACATTCCTCCCTCGTAGGTGCAGAACTAGGACCTTGGAATGCACACCTCTCTAACCACTGCCCGGGACCGGTTACCTCACAGTGCTCGTTGTCCGGGATCGGTTGAGATCCCCCCCCCCTCTCTCTCTCTCTCTCTCTCTCTCTCTCTCTCTCTCTCTCTGTCTATTTTTATCTCAGTCTCTTGTCTGTATATCTTATCTATCTGTCTGTCTGTGTTTGCATATCTATCCATCTGTCTGTCTAGCTATCTGCCTTCCTATCTGTCTGTCTGTCTGCATATCTATCTATCTGTCTGCCTGTTTGTCTATTCATCCATCCACCTACTTGCGGTGAGCGCTACATGTTAACCCTTCCGTGCGGTAAAGTTCTTAGGTAAATATGGATGGGTAACTCGCCGTCAGTCTGTCTCTCTCTCTCTCTTCTGTTTTCGACGCCAGATGTCAGTTCACAGCCACAGTCACGACTCTCTCCTGCCTCGCAGAAGGATTGGAACCTTCTATTGTGCTCTGGGATTAACGACAGTAAGGTCCGACTCCCCTCAGTGTCCATGACACGTCCACGCTGGTGTGATGGTGTCCGGGAGTCTCTGAACATGTACCTCGAATCGACGATTGTTCGTTGTCAGGTCGGGGGGTGTGTGTGTGTCAGCTTAGCGTGACATCCCCCACCTGCCACCACAGCTGGATAGGCAAGGTTGGTCAGAACCCACAACGAAGCTTTTCCTCCGACGCAGTATGTTGACATGATGGTAATTAGCTGCTGTGAAGGGCTGAGCTTCTGTTGTTAAGACGACTGTGTGTATCTCTCTCTTGCCGTTGAGAGTTAGAGCCAGGAACAAAGGAAAAATGGCCTAGTTCGCACGAGTCCAATCATGAGGTGTTGTGAATTATGTACCGATACTTGATCCTGCCAGCCACAGCCAAGTGCCGCAGACTTTTCCATGGTTTACTGGTGTACCTACACAGCTACATATGCTCTAGTTCAGCCCACAGATAGCACGTCGCCCCCAGTATACAACATCGCTCAAGTTCTCTCTACCCAACACTCGCCTCTGGTTCTCTAGAATATTCAGACCCCGATACCTCAAAGCTTTCTTTCACTCTGTATATCTGTCCTTTCGTTTTGTATTTCTTGACATTCATCCTTCTCCAAAAAATTGAGGGAACTTCAGCATACTCTGATCGGCTTCCTAAATCTGCCTACATTTCTGGAAAATTAAGAAATACATACAATGTACAGTAGTTAGTGTGGTTGGGCTCTCATACGATGGGGATGTTGTTAGGTAGTTTTTACACATACAATGGAGTGGTAGTCCAGTCATTATTGATGCTTACATTGTGCTTACAATGGTTGTCGGGATGGGGTCGTTTCTCGTAGCGGTCTGTCTGTCCAAGAAGGGGTGGGTTCGATACCCATTGTGGTGCCCAACTGCAACTCGGGGACGAGGGATCACCGATGACAATAAGTGACGATGAAGAGGGTAAAGCAGCACCTTCCCGAACTATCCACTGAGTTGCAGGTGATGGTTGGTTCGAGTCGGGAGGACCAGGGTGTTTCGAGTGTCTGTACGTAGATGGCGTAAAAGGGACCGTGAATGATCTTTGGTGCCCTTTTCTGCACCTGTTCTAGTAGACTAATAACAAGTCGAGACTTACCACGTCGTCTAGTGTAGGGAAAAGTAGCTACAGTATTATATACATCTGATAATTCTCATTAGCGTCAGTGGTATGTATGTATGATTTAGATTTGGCATTTGTATATCAACCCTCATATCTAATTCCGAATGTTTTTAGTTTGGAAATGAACTGGAATCTGGCTTAATTAATTTAATACCACACCGTGTTGGAATTAGTATTTCATTAAGATACGCCCGCACCTTGTCATAATTGGATGTTTTAATTAGAATGTCGCCACGCCTCATTTAAGTCCTCATAAGTGAGGCTACAGATAAGTGGTGTAGCCTTCCTGACCGTGACGCATTCACTGGCTCCCAGGGTCGAGCGTATTAAGTTCGAATCTTGGTTACGGCAGTCGGTCCACTGTCAACCCAGCTGTTCATCCACCCCCTAGGGGGGTTCGTCGACAAAATGGGATGGCCTTGATTAGGGCCTCAGCTGCCCGTACCGTCTTAGCTTGATATAAAAAGAAAGTGTTGCCACTTGTGTGTGTGTGTGTGTGTGTGTGTGTGTGTGTGTGTGTGTGTAGCAGGAGTAAAGACTACAGGGACTGACTGTGTAGGGGCACATAGAGGCACTGGCTGAGGAAACTGAAGGAAGACGCGTGTGGTCAAGTGTGAGATGAGGTCGATGGGTGTCCATGAGGGAGATCATGAGTGGCTGCTTGGGGATGTTTGTGTGAAAAAGAATCGTAGACGAGACATTGAAAACGAAAGGATTCAAGTTGAGCATTTGTGGAATTACGAAAAAAACAAAAAATAGGAAATATGAAAGTGATTGGAACAGGAATATGATGATGATCTAAGGGATATCTTGAGGAAGTGCAGGAGGCGTGTTTATATAGGGTGCGTGGCAGGATGTTGGACTGACTGGCGTAAGGCAGGGAGATGGTTTGCCCTCGTTGCTGTTCCGGCGCGGAGCCGTGAGGGAGATCTTTGGCAGTGTGTGTGTGTGTGTGTGTGTGTGTGTGTGTGTGTGTGTGTACAGAGAGAGAGAGAGAGAGAGAGAGAGAGAGAGAGAGAGAGAGAGAGAGAGAGAGAGAGAGGTTGGGCAAGATGGTATAGACGGAGAAATACGCATGTTGATAGCTGCGAGTGACATGATGGGCGAGTTGGCTTTTACGAACTGAGTGACGCAGTAAGCAAGTCTGCATGTGAAGCATGTTGACTATGGTAAACACTTCTTGGAAGAAGAGGAGAAGAGTCTTTGAAACGGAACAATAACCTCCGCCACTCGCTTTTAGAGACAGAAGCCTCGCCCGAGGAGAGCTAGTAATGTCCCAGGGAATCAAATACGAATTCTTTCAGGTCAGTCCAGTCATTGCTTTCCATAGTGCCAATACTGGCGTACAGATGAAGAGGCAGCTGTGTGAGGAGGTGTAGGTAGCAAAGACACGTTCATCAATGTACTTAAACCGCGAGAGGGTGTGAACGGTAGGACTTAAAAGCCCATCGCCACAATGAACCAAATGGAAGACTGTCACAGGAACTCAACAATTGTAATTAAGTCTCACTTTGATCACAGGTATTTAGAATTACTGTGTATAATTCATCCTGGAATAAGAAGCAACACCCGAGCGGGGCACACAAGCGTGTATACACACACACACACACCGGGATGGCGCGGAATGAGACACCTTGAAAAAACTTATTCACCGAGTCAAGGCAGGATCCTATCCTTCCCCCCCTCACCCTCACCCAACCCCTGACTGGCGGGGAAACTCACTTGAGGAACATTCTGGAACTGGGCCGGGCGTCGCGCACGTGACGGGCCTACGAGCGCGCGTGAGGAACTCAATTTCAAGATGGTAGAGCGTCGGGAATGTACGAGACAGGAGCCAGGGGGTCTGTAGATAGCTCCTAAGGGGCAGTTCTGTACAGTGGATGGATGTACATCTGTACAGCAGATGTACATAGCCGAGTGTACGAAATATGCCCACGCAACACAACAAAGAACACGGAACACACCATAGAACACTCCTTGGAACGCACTATAGGCCTCAACACATCAGGCAACACCCTGGGATCACAGAACACGGCCGTGGCACCGTCGTTGCTCAAGGGGTCGTGGGGTCGTGGTATCCCGCCTCCACACAGGCAGCGCCACACCACCTCTACAAAGACAGCATATCTCAAAATATTCAGATCATATTAAATAAAGAATGGAACTTGACGTCCACATTATTATTATTATTATTATTATTATTATCATTATTATTATTATTATTATTATTATTATTATTATTATTATTCTTCCTGGCAGTGGACGATCGTGGTGTGTCCTGAGATCACACCACGAGCTGTGGTGGTGGTGGTGGTTGTAGTTGTAGGTAACGTAAGGCACGGGAGTGCTTGGGAGCTCCTCAACCCTCCCCGCCCCGCCCCGCCAGAGTAACCCATTATCAGGAGGCAACATGGGATCTCTGCCCCACCACCACAGTAACCCATTATCAGGAGGCAACATGGGATCTCTGCCCCACCACCACAGTAACCCATTATCAGGAGGCAACATGGGATCTCTGCCCCACCACCACAGTAACCCATTATCAGGAGGCAACATGGGATCTCTGCCCCCACCACCACAGTAACCCATTATCAGGAGGCAACATGGGATCTCTGCCCCCACCACCACAGTAACCCATTATCAGGAGGCAACATGGGATCTCTGCCCCACCACCACAGTAACCCATTATCAGGAGGCAACATGGGATCTCTGCCCCCACCACCACAGTAACCCATTATCAGGAGGCAACATGGGATCTCTGCCCCCACCACCACAGTAACCCATTATCAGGAGGCAACATGGGATCTCTGCCCCCACCACCACAGTAACCCATTATCAGGAGGCAACATGGGATCTCTGCCCCACCACCACAGTAACCCATTATCAGGAGGCAACATGGGATCTCTGCCCCACCACCACAGTAACCCATTATCAGGAGGCAACATGGGATCTCTGCCCCCCCCACCACAGTAACCCATTATCAGGAGGCAACATGGGATCTCTGCCCCCACCACCACAGTAACCCATTATCAGGAGGCAACATGGGATCTCTGCCCCCACCACCACAGTAACCCATTATCAACCTGTAACTCTAAATCAATGAAGACTAAGAAGCAGCAAGTCCATGATTAGGTGTTGGCTCACAGGATTGTTAATGGTCGGGTTGTCGCGAAGTCCGCCCAATGATTGGTGAGTGGCCGTTCGGGTGGCCGTCTCCCATTGGTCCCTTTGGTGGTGGTGGTGGGGGAAGGGACCGGTCGTCCGATTGGTCCGCCTAGCCCCGCTGGCTAGTTTGTAATTGGCTTGGAGCCCCCCGGTCGTGCTGTGGGAGGTTTGCTATCCCGTCTGTCCGTGGTTGGTCAGGTGCCGTCCCTCAGGCCTCGAGATTGGCCGGTAGTTATCATGCAACTTATGACTGGTTGTCGGTGATCATCCCCCTGCTCCCCCTATTGGCTAGTTGCTTATAGGCAGTTCGTCCCCATTGGCTAGTTATCCGTCGCCGGTCACCGATTGGCCGGGTATTTCCGAAGTTCCCCATAATTGGCCGGTTATTCTCAGAGTTCCCGTAATTGGCCGGTTTATTTTAGTGAATTCCCGGATTGGTCTGCTGCATCTCGGTGGCGCTTGATTGGCTGGCTGGAAGCAGGCGGCCCCTCATTGGCTGGAGCAGCGGGAGTGAGTGCGGGCAAGAGGGGCGCAGTGGTGCACATCCATCTAGCCAGGTGAGGCTTGAAACGCTTCCAGACGCCGCCACCTCCCTCAACTACCGCCTCCCCATGACCTGGATTCCCTCGTCTCCCCCGAGTAACCCGATCGTCCCTACGGACGACGAGACTCCGGGGATGACGCCCGTCGCCCTCCCGTCCACGTCAGGACGACGTCGAACCCGGGGATAATAATGTGTTCACATTGTTGGGGGCGCGGCAGGTTGGTGGCTTGGGGGGGGTGGGTGCTGGCGGGAAGGTAGCCGTGTGAGTGGCGGGCGCAGCTCAGTGTGCGTCGTGACACCGCGCCGCCGGCAGCTAACCTCCGCTCACAGGGACACGTGGCCCGCCCGCCGCCGCCGCCACAAGCAGCCTCCCGGGGTCTCTCCCGCGGCCTCCCGCACCTCCTCATCGTCTGTGACTGCTACGGGTAATGACGCTGTTTACAACTGGTAGTTGTTTGGGGGGGGAGGGGGTTGGAGTTGGACCGCAGCGGCTGCGGTTATGACCTGCGGTCTCTTGCGGGAGTCTGGTAGGTACTGCCGCAAGATTCGCGCAGACTTGACCGTTCTAATGTCTAGGAATACCCACAGGACGGAGGGAATAGATTCGCATGCGGCAGAGGTAGTAGCCGCATGCGGGCCTACTGATACCGCACTGTAAGGATCTCTCCATCACAGCTCACTCGAACCGCAGGTAATAGTTTTCTACCTGCGGCACTACCTTAGCTGCCGGTACCATTCCCGCAGTACCAACTTGTGGCATCCCCGTGTTCGTCATTACCATACCTGCGGCAGTGCCAGCACCAACCTGCGGCACTACCCAATCCGCCAGTACCATACTTGCAGCATTGCCATAGTTGCCAGTACTATACATGCGGCACTCTGTCATGACCGACCACTAGTCCCATACCTGCGGCATTGCCAAGACCTCCAGATCCATACCTGCGACACTACCATGGCAGGTGTCAACCTGCGGCATTGCCATGGCCGCCAATACCATACCTGCGGCACTGCCATGGCCGCTAATACCAACCTGCGGTGCTGGCATGGCCACCAGCTGCAACCTGCGGCACTGCCATGGCCACCAGTACCATACATGCGGCACTGCCGTGGCCACCAGTACCATACATGCGGCACTGCCATGGCCACCGGTATCAACCTGCGGCATCGCCTTGGCTGTTAGCACCATACTTGCGGCACGTCGGCCGCCTGAACCATACCTTGCGGCACTGCTGTGGCCGGTATTGCATAACTGTAGCCCTGCCATGACCATGACGGTTCTACCATATTTTTGCTACCATAAATATAGCATTACCATGACCACCATAGCCACTCATGCGGTACTGCCATAACCGGCTGCCATACTGTGGTGCTGCTACGATCGCCTCAATGTTGCCATACCCGTGACACTACCATGAGTCATTACCATTATATGGCACTGCAGTGGCACTCCGATCATCGCGACTACCATACCTATGGTACCATTTTGGCCGCGAGTACCATAACTATTACAGTCATGACCGGAGCGAAAATTTCCGCTTTACAGTTGCCTACCATAACCACTGGACTGCTATGGTATCCCTAACGAACCTGAAGCACCACCATGACTGCCACTGTCATGCCCACAGCATTACCATAGCCAGCGCTACCATGGCAGCTGCTGGTGTACCTGCAGTACCATTATTGCCGTTGCAACCACAGCCGTGCACTACCATGCGCGCCCCTTACTATACCATTAACAACACCGTTGTGGCCATTGATATGCCTATTGCAATACGGGAGCCCCGCTACCATACCTACCATGGTCCTCGGTCCTAGACTGGGCTGCCATTACCGCCACAACCATACTTAGAGCACTACCATGGTCATCGGCATCACACGGCTGCAATGATATGGTAATCGGAACCATATTACTTACCGCTCTCATGGCCGTCACTACCATACCTCCAGGACTACCATGGTCATCGCACCATACTGCACTCTTATGGCCACCGCTACCATACCTCCAGCGCTACCATGGTCATCGACGCTGAATTGCCACGGATGGCACCATTATATATGCACGGATGTTAGGCGTAATCAATTACTTCACTACGAAAAGAATTACATGAAACTCGGTCTAACGTCAAGTAGTGGCATAACCTGACCTACTTGGCGCTAATGTGAAACATTCCCGTGCGGGAATCTTCGAAACATCCCAAGAATATTCTGAGAATACCTTGAATCATATAGGAAGGGAGTTATATAGAAACTCCTACATATCCTTTGGCTCGAATGTTATGTAAAAAAAGGATCGGAAATTTAAATGAGTTGGTGAGGTGAGGTACACATTTTTAAATGACACGCGAAGCTTCAATACAGATAAATATGTTACTGTAAATCCTCCACAATCTGTATTCTCTGTATGAATTACGTTGTAGACGAGATGATACCACGGTTAATGTCACTATTCCATCATACTCTCCGTGTGTAATAATATCATCCACCTTCTATTTCATCATACTCAGATATTCGCCATTAATCAGTATGGACGATACATCTTATTTAGACCAGAGCGAAATGAAATTGAAATCGTAGACTGAAAAAAAAAAAAAAATGTATAGGTTTGATAATGTTGGGAGAATCCTGGTTTATCATTTTCATTCTTGTCCATCCGGAATGTTGTTTTCTGACATATAGGTTATGATCGCCACTGGTAGAATACTCGTCAAGTATTCCATGATATCAGTTGGAAGGCTCCAGTCACGGACAAAGGTCAGCGATCAAGGCCTGGCCTCCATTGAAATATAGAAGGAGGATCATGGAACGGAAAAAGAAAAGACAAGGGAAAGTATTTACGATTTATCTTTTTTTTTTTTTGAGAAAATGAAAAATCTGTCTTTTGAAATGTGCCGGGTCTTATATTCATTTTGAGAGACATGGGAGAGTAGAGAGTTCTAGAGCTTGGACGTATTGGGAAAGAAGCAGATATCAAAACAGCGAAGAATAACTTTGAATTAGTGGTCGTCTGTTTCGTACTCGTTTTTCCTTTTTTCATTTAGTAAACATGTAATCTTTTATCAGTTTTAGATCCACCGTTTATCGAGTGTGAACGAAGGGTTTACTAAAGTAAAGGAAATACATAATAGGGCCTAGTGATAATTAGAATGCTTATAGATATAATCTTCACCTGACGTGTGATATTACATACCCACCGGGAATCGCCAGTCTCCTGTACTCGAGTTAAAATCTCTGGAGCAAACACGACTGGTTGGTAGCGGCGGGATAGGTACGTTTCAACGACAAAACTCGAGGACTTCGGTTCTGAGGATATAGTCTTCTGGGTGAAGTAGAAGAGTAAGGTTGGTCGCATGGATGAAACAAGACGTTTATAAAACAGGAGACGTGGATAATGAGAAAGGAATTTAAAATCAACGCAACGCCCTGAAGACTCTCAGAAGTCGAGCCGTTGGACGACGACGCCCCCGCTCAAGCCTCCTAGCTCACACACAGCGCACAAGCTACGGCGCCTTGATACAAGTTGGTTTTCTTTTTCTGTCAAATGTACGGAAATAGTACTGAGTGACTGAATTATTAGAGTTTTTATAGGCTGTGAGGTACAATGATTTGTTACTTGAATGACACCGTATGAAACGTTCATAACACGGTCTTCCAAAACCACAGAGACGCGGAAGCTGATGGTATCGTACTTCCGTAATAATAAGTTACTGTTTTGAGCGTCTGCTTATTTTTCACGTAGTCCGTAACAGAAACTTTGAAATCAGCTTATATTGAGGAGAATAGCATATGAATTTCTTAGATATTCTTTACCGCGATATTACTATCATTAGGATATTACTATTTTAGGATATGCGAACGAAGCTTCGTCAGGTTGAGTTCAAGATATTGCCCCTAGCTATCCTGTCTGAGCACTGTCCCCCCCCCCCCGGCCACCCCAGCCTTCAGGGAGAGTAAAGAGTGCGGGAGACTTCATTAGATTAATGTTTCATCCAGGGAGACATTCATGAAGGTCACTGGGAATTATGGCAGGACTGGTGCGGGCGGTGGGTGGTGGGCAGAGGCGGTCGGCACCGCCTCCTGAGCGGACATTGCCGCCACCTTCGGCTACCCAGTTGGTGTTATACCTGGTGTGTTATTATTTTTCTCTAATTGTAAATTCCCATAACGCATTTTAGAAGTGTCCTTTTTATCTTAATTTTGACGAACGGTGACTACAATCACTCATGTTGGTATGAGCGGAGCAGGCAGCGAGCGCGCGTTCGGTGACTACAATCGTTCATGAGATTTTGGTATGAGCGGATCAGGCAGCGAGAGCGCGCGTTATCATCATGAGGCTGCGGTGTGTTGACATTTTGCTTGAATGATGATCCTCCCCATGTGTCATGACTAGCGTTGTCCACATGATGAATAAATCTGTCGTCAGTGTATTCTCTTTGCGCCAAAATTCCCAGCTCGTTCTCAATCAATACCGGAATCTCCTGAACATTATTGACTCATTACTGGAAAAGATGGGTCAAGTTTCTAGGATGGTGTTGCTATAAGCCATATTAAGTAATAGGTTAGTGGGGTGGCGACTATCATACGAATGACGATGGCTGTTTGGGTGTAACAACTTGTTTAAAACTCGGTAAATGATTGGTGGTTATCAACACAGATGTTGACAGTGCTTCCGAGTATTTTGTGTCAGTGGAATATTTTTTTTCTTTTCTCAAACTTTGCCATATATGACCAGGGTTCATAGAACTGTAGGATTATTTTGTTCTCAGATACAGTCTTGTCGTCGGATATGAAATGTACTGATTATTCTCAAGAGTTTGGTATGTTTAGCATAGATTATATATTAGAATATTCGTTTTACTTAGAAACGCAGGAGCATTTGTAAGTGTAACATAAACTGTTGTAATATATATATATATATATATATATATATATATATATATATATATATATATATATATATATATAAAGAAGTTTGTATGGTGTTCTCTCAAAAGATGGACTCGTTTGAAGTGAAAGACTTCCTGGACAAGATTGTGCTTCGATGTTGCTGACCCGCCGGTGAGTTTTGATAGGCGGCGTAGCCACAAACAGGCGGAGTTCGGTAAAGTCTACATATGCGTATATACGTTAAGTTTTTAAACATACTCGCGTGAATGCAGGTGTCACCTTGCATTCACCCTATCGTCCAGATAGTAAGTAACGTTGATACCTTAAGCTCCCCAAGTAAGAGGGAAGTGGAATGCAATGACAAATGACGTAAATTCCACTAAGGTATATTATACGTGGAAGGAAATGACATTGCGTCACACACATAGCTCCGAGTGGCAAAGTTTCAGAATCTGGGGATTAGCTGAAGATTAACGCCTCCCCCTCCCCCCCAGGCGTTTTTCTAGGCTAGGCGAGGTAAGGTTAAGGTAATAGGGGATAGGATAGGTAAGATTTGTTTGGCAGGGGATAGGATAAGTTGGGTTGGTAGGGGATATAGTAGGTAAGGTTGGGTTGGTAGGGGATAGAGTAGATTAGGTTAGGGGGTGGATTAAGGTATACAAACCTAATCTAACCTAACCCAGCATATAACCAAGTTGGGGTGGCAGAGAGAGCGGGAGATTCGTATCTTCAGGTGATTCGAAGTAGGTGTTTGTTTCGGGGGAAAGGTTTCATATGAGTGGATTTAAAGATATTTGAAGTCTGGGTGATGGTGACTGACGTGTGCAGGAGGACACTGGCGCAGGTGCTGCAATCTGTGGTGTTGACAAGCGCGCGTCATAATGAGTGGAGAATTGTGAGGATGCTTTACAACTGGCGAAAGTAATGAGACGGGAGAGCTTCGGGGGTTGGGGAGGGATAGCTCGGGTTGCTGCTTCAGCCGGGTGAGGTATGAACAATAACACACATCCAGTGACTGTGTTTCAGGGTAAAACATAATGATGGCTGGGGGATGTTGTACACATACGTGCTATAGAAAAATGTATATAATTTGGAAATAGAAAAAATAGTTATTAAAGACTAGGTTGTTATTAGTAAGCTATGATTGTCTCTTGTGGAACTTTGAATAAACATCAGTCAGGGTACATCTTGCTTTAGCGAGGAGTAACAAAAAGTCCAAGGGGATTTCCTCTGTGACACAGATAGTAACACAATAGTGACATAGTCATGGAGCAGCTTATGAGGTCATGCCGCTGGTGAGACAAAATCGTAATTTTACGTCATTGTTTTCATCATACAAGAAGACATTGATGACAACGGTGAAGTAGGACTGTGGTACGTTGCCTCACTTGTCTTGTGTCGAGCGTTAGGGGAGTCGCTACGATGTCTTGTACCGGTCCAGTGATGCCAACTGTCACCCGCCGGACAATATTAATGTGTCAAGTTTTTTAAAAGGCAGGTTTTCGAGTTCCCCTACAAAACCTGTAGATTGTTTTTTTAATGTTTTCTTCTTTATATTTTCTGGTTTTATTTAGCATTTAAGGCTTGGCTGTACCGAGTACTTTTGTTCGTGACTAAGATCCTCAAGAAAAAAAAATGATGGGTTATATATATATATATATATATATATATATATATATATATATATATATATATATATATATATATATATATATATATTCTTTTCTTTTAAACTATTCGCCATTTCCCGCGTTAGCGAGGTAGCATTAAGAACAGGGGACTGGGCCTTTGAGGGAATACCCTCACCTGGCCCAATTCTCTGTTCCTTCTTTTGGAAAATAAAAAAAAAAAAAAAAACGAGAGGGGAGGATTTCCAGCCCCCCGCTCCCTCCCCTTTTAGTCGCCTTCTACGACACGCAGGGAATACGTGGGGAGTATTCTTAATCCCCTATCCCCAGGGATATATATATATATATATATATATATATATATATATATATATATATATATATATATTTTGGCCTACCTGTCTGCGACCCTGGTACCTGGTTCCTACCAACCTTGGTACCTGGTAGCACAGTCTCCTGCCGTGCCTGTTACTTGGTAGCACACTCTCCTGCCGTGCCTGGTACTTGGTAGCACACTCTCTTGCCGTGCCTGGTACCTGGTAGCACAGTCTCCTGCTGTGCCTGGTACTTGGTAGCACAGTCTCCTGCCGTGCCTGTTACTTGGTAGCACAGTCTCCTGCCGTGCCTGGTACTTGGTAGCACAGTCTCCTGCCGTGCCTGTTACTTGGTAGCACAGTCTCCTGCCGTGCCTGTTACTTGGTAGCACACTCTCCTGCCGTGCCTGGTACTTGGTAGCACACTCTCCTGCCGTGCCTGGTACTAGGTAGCACAGTCTCCTGCCGTGCCTGGTACTTGGTAGCACAGTCTCCTGCCGTGCCTGGTACTTGTTGATTATTTCACAGTCGAGATGAGAATATTTTTATTGAAGTTGGTGGATTATCTTCTAATATGGAGAATATTATGTACATCATGATCATCCTCATATGAACGTAGAGGTTTAGATTGTGTATACGCACAGGGAGGGAGGAAGGGAGTCATTTACTGCCTCTCTGGTGTTGGGAAGTCGCAGAGTCGACTGATGTGATGCCACCAAAACCATTTAAGTATTTTGACGAGGTTGTAATGGTCGACGTAGGTTAGAGGTGGAGCTAAGATTCCACCTTGAGGAATTCCCAGAGAAAATGGGTAATTTTGGGGGGGGGGATTTCGTGTTTTTGTATGTAGTTTCCTGGGTCTTATTAGCTACTGATCTAGTCAGATGTGCAGATCAGAGGACTGTAGGACACAGCTGGGAAGTCTGTATTCCATTTATCATGATGGGATTAATACAGACACACACACACACACACACGCGCACACACACACACACACACACACACACACACACACACACACACACACACACACACAATAACCTAACTAAAAGAAATACTTTGTGTAGACTTGAAAACTAGATTTTGCTACAGATGGAATATTTTAAGTTCGAAGGCAAAAAGTAGAAAATATGAACCGGCTCCAATTTAACATATTCCGGGAATTAAACCTGAAAATAAAAAAAAAAGATAAACCAATAAATTGTAATAGAGAAATTAAGACAAATATGTAGACATACGTATATACCGTGAGTTGGTGCATAAAATGCTTAAGAAAATACAGACTCGTCTGTGTATAGAAAATTTATACGAAAAAAATCAAATATGATAATAGACATCTAGTGTGAAAAGAGGTTCATGGCTGTTTATGGCAACAGAAACTTTAGGATGAACAGATCTTCATGGCAACAGAAACATTAGGATGAACAGGTCTTTATGGCAACAGGAACATTAGGATGAACAGATCTTCATGGCAACAGAAACATTAGGATGAACAGATCTTCATGGCAACAGAAACATTAGGATGAACAGATGACCATGGCAACAGAAACATTAGGATGAACAGATCTTTATGGCAACAGAAACATTAGGATGAACAGATCTTCATGGCAACAGAAACATTAGGATGAACAGATCTTCATGGCAACAGAAACATTAGGATGAACAGATATTCATGGCAACAGAAACATTAGGATGAACAGATATTCATGGCAACAGAAACATTAGGATGAACAGATATTCATGGCAACAGAAACATTAGGATGAACAGATCTTCATGGCAACAGAAACATTAGGATGAACAGATCTTCATGGCAACAAGAACATTAGGATGAACAGATCTTCATGGCAACATAAACATTAGGATGAACAGATGACCATGGCAACAGAAACATTAAAATGAACAGACAACAGTACATTTGAAATACTGGCACGTACGGAAAACAAAAAAAAAATATATTTATGCAGAATTAAAGATATATTCATATATACATTACACGTATATACATTCATACATACATGCATACATTAATCTTATATTCATGCATGTATATACTTAGAAAGATTGATGGAGATATGAATAAATATGAGACCGAAATAAGTGTTGAGTGTGACGGTATGGTGTATATGTTACCGATGTCATTTCTTTCGGAAGTGACGCGGAAGAGTGTGACGGGGGAGTGGGAGTGTGACGGGGGAAATTGGGAGTGTGATGTGGAAAGTGGGAGTGTGACGTGAAGTAGGAGTGTGACGGGAAAGTGGGAGGGTGACTAGGGAAAGGGGAATGTGACGGGAGAATTAGGAGTGTGACGGAGGAAAGTGGCGGTGTGACGGAGGAAAGTGGAAGTGTGACGGGAGAATTGGGAGTGTGACGGAGAGTAGTAATGTTATGTGAGGAAGGGAGGGAGAGTGAGCAGCGAATATATCGATGAAAAGGCACAGAGAGAGAGAGAGAGAGAGAGAGAGAGAGAGAGAGAGAGAGAGAGAGAGAGAGAGAGAGAGAGAGAGAGAGAGTCAGGGAGTGTGGACAGGGAAAGTGAGATTTAAGGGTGTAAAGCAGGACAGGTTCGGGGCCAGGGAGTGTTACAAGGCAGGTGAGGTTCAGGGAGAGGAGCAGGGTCGGTGAGAGCCAGGGAGTGAAGCAGGAGAGGCAGAGTGAGAGCGGGTGAGAGTAGGGAGCGCAAGCCGGTACTACCTGTCTCCCCCACCACCACCACCACTACCTGTCTCCCCCACCACCACCACCACCACTACCTGTCTCCCCCACCACCACCACCACTACCTGTCTCCCCCACCACCACCACCACCACTACCTGTCTCCCCCACCACCACCACTACCTGTCTCCCCCACCACCACCACTACCTGTCTCCCCCACCACCACCACTACCTGTCTCCCCCACCACCACCACCACTACCTGTCTCCCCCACCACCACCACCACTACCTGTCTCCCCCACCACCACCACTACCTGTCTCCCCCACCACCACCACTACCTGTCTCCCCCACCACCACCACTACCTGTCTCCCCCACCACCACCACCACTACCTGTCTCCCCCACCACCACCACTACTACCTGTCTCCCCCACTACCACTACCTGTCTCCCCTACCACCATTACCTGTCTATCCCACCACCACTACCTGACTCCCCCACCACCACCACTACCTGTCTCCCCCACCGCCACCACTACCTGTCTCCCCCACTACCACCACTACCTGTCTCCCCCACCACCACCACTACCTGTCTCCCCCACCACCACCACTACCTGTCTCCCCCACCACCACCACTACCTGTCTCCCCCACCACCACCACTACCTGTCTCCCCCACTACCACCACTACCTGTCTCCCCCACCACCACCACTACCTGTCTCCCCCACCACCACCACTACCTGTCTCCCCCACCACCACCACTACCTGTCTCCCCCACCACCACCACTACCTGTCTCCCCCACCACCACCACCACTACCTGTCTCCCCCACCACCACCACCACTACCTGTCTCCCCCACTACCACCACTACCTGTCTCCCCCACCACCACCACTACCTGTCTCCCCCACTACCACCACTACCTGTCTCCCCCACCACCACCACCACTACCTGTCTCCCCCACTACCACCACTACCTGTCTCCCCCACCACCACCACTACCTGTCTCCCCCACCACCACCACCACTACCTGTCTCCCCCACTACCACCACTACCTGTCTCCCCCACCACCACCACCACTACCTGTCTCCCCCACCACCACCACTACCTGTCTCCCCCACCACCACCACCACCACTACCTGTCTCCCCCACCACCACCACCACTACCTGTCTCCCCCACTACCACTACCTGTCTCCCCTACCACCATTACCTGTCTATCCCACCACCACTACCTGTCTCCCCCACCACCACCACTACCTGTCTCCCCCACCACCACCACTACCTGTCTCCCCCACCACCACCACTACCTGACTCCCCCACCACCACCACTACCTGTCTCCCCCACCACCACCACTACCTGTCTCCCCCACCACCATCACTACCTGTCTCTTCCACCACCATTACCTGTCTTCCCCACCACCACTACCTGTCTCCTCCACCACCACTACCTGTCTCCCCTACCACCACCACTACCTGTCTCCCCTACCACCACTACCGGCCTCCCTACCACCACTACCTGCCTCACCCACCACCACTACCTGTCTCCTCTACCACCCCTACCTGTCTCCCCTACCACCACTATCTGCCTCCCTACCACCACTACTGGCCTCCCTACCACCACTACCTGCCTCACCCACCACCACTACTTGCCTCCCCACCACCACTACCTGCCTCCACCACCGCCACTACCTGCCTCCCCCACCACCAATACCTGTCTCTCCCACCACCACTACCTGCCTCTCCCACCACCCCTATCTGTCTTCCCCACCACCACAACCTGCCTCCCTACCACCACTACCTGCCTCCCCAACACCACTACCTGTCTCTCCCACTACCTGCCTCCCCCACCACCTCTGTCTGTCTCCCCCACCACTACTACTTGCCTCTCCACTACCCCCCCACCACCACTACCAGTCTCTCCCTACCACCACTACCTGCCTCCACCACCACCACTCCCTGCCTCCCTACCACCACTACCTGCCTTCCCCACCACCACTACCTGCCTCCCCAACACCACTACCTTCCTTCCCACCTCCACTACCTGTCTTCCCACCACCACTACCTGTCTTCCTCATCACCACATACCTGCCTCTCTTACCACCACTACCTGGTCCCCCCACCACCACTGCTTGCTTCCCTTACCACCACTCCCTGCCTCCCTACCACCACTACCTGTCTTCCCCACCACCACTACCTGTCTCCCTCAACACCACTACCTTCCTTCCCACCACCACTACCTGTCTTCCCCCCACCACTACCTGTCTTCCCACCACCACTATCTGTCTTCCCCACCACCACTACCTGCCTCTCTCACCACCACTACCTGCTCCCATACCACCACTTCTTGCCTCCCTTACCACCACTACGTGCCTCTCTACCACCAGTACCTGCCTTCCCCACCACCACTACCTGCCTCCCCAACACCACTACCTTCCTTCCCACCACCACTACCTGTCTTCCCACCACCACTACCTGTCTTCCCACCACCACTACCTGTCTTCCCACCACCACTACCTGTCTTCCCACCACCACTACCTGTCTTCCCCACCACCACTACCTGCCTCTCTCACCACCACTACCTGCTCCCATACCACCACTTCTTGCCTCCCTTGCCACCACTACGTGCCTCTCTACCACCACTACCTGCCTTCCCCACCACCACCTCCCTCACCACCACTTCTTGCCTTCCCCACCACCGCTCCCTGCCTCCTCACCACCACTACCTATTTCCCCCCACCACCGCTCCCTGCCTCCCCACCAACACTACCTATTTCCCCCCACCACCGCTTCCTGCCTCCCCACCACCACTACCTATTTCCCCTCACCACCACTTCTTGCCTTCCCCACCACCGCTCCCTGCCTCCTTACCACCACTACCTATTTCCCCCCACCACCGCTCCCTGCCTCCCCACCAACACTACCTATTTCCCCCCACCACCGCTTCCTGCCTCCCCACCAACACTACCCTATTTCCCCCCCACCACCGCCCCTTGAGCATATGATGATGACCAGCCGTGGAGCGTGATGACCTGCACCCTGGAGCATGACGAACCAGGAGGCTCCTGCAGATAAGCAGTAGGTCAGCTTGCTAACGTTCTAAAACATTCATCCGTCGCGAAGGAAGTTCCTCTCTGGGTCGGCGCCTTGCCACCAGCGGTCATGGTCACCACACACACACACACACACTGACACACACACACTGACACACACACACACAAAACGACGCTGTATGTAAAGGGCCACACGGTCGTTGTTTGGCGTTTATACAACGCCTCCCGTGTGAGAGCTCACTGCAGGGGTGTGTGTGTGAGGCGTGACACTGATAAAGAAAGGACAACGAAATAGTGTTGCTGAACTCGCTGGTTTGTTAAGATGATGATGTCCTTCTCATCACGAGTGTGAGGGAATAACATACCCCATCTCTGACACACACACACAGGCGAGGCCCTACGATCATCGTCGGAGACACGACGCCCCCCGCTCCTCCTCGACTTCGAACGCCCTCCTGGCTGGTGTTGAGTGAAGTGATAACTCGGGATAAAGATGTTCTCTCAGGGTTCTCGTGGTGGTCGGGACAGGGAGTTAGATAACTGTTTGGGTGGAGGTAATGAGAGGGGAAACACGATTTGTCATTCATCACTGGGGTTTTGGCAGTCATGTGATCACATGGTTGGTGGGGGGGTTGGCAGTCATGTGATCACATGGTTGGTGGGGTTTTGGTAGTCATGTGATCACATGGTTGGTGGGGGTTGGCAGTCATGTGATCACATGGTTGGTGGGGGGGTTGGCAGTCATGTGATCACATGGTTGGTGGGGGGGTTGGCAGTCATGTGATGACATGGTTGATGGGGGTTGGCGGCAGTCATGTGATCACATGGTTGGTGGGGGTTGGCGGCAGTCATGTGATCACATGGTTGGTGGGGGGTTGGCAGTCATGTGATCATATGGTTGGTGGGGGTTGGCATTCATGTGATCACGTGGTTGGTGGGGGTTGGCAGTCATGTGATCATATGGTTGGTGGGGGTTGGCAGTCATGTGATCATATGGTTGGTGGGGGTTGGCAGTCATGTGATCACATGGTTGGTGGGGGTTGCGGCAGTCATGTGATCACATGGTTGGTGGGGCGTTGGCAGTCATGTGATCACATGGTTGGTGGGGGTTGGCAGCCATGTGATCATATGGTTGGTGGGGGTTGGCAGTCATGTGATCATATGGTTGGTGGGGGTTGGCAGTCATGTGATCATATGGTTGGTGGGGGTTGGCAGTCATGTGATCACATGGTTGGTGGGGGTTGCGGCAGTCATGTGATCACATGGTTGGTGGGGCGTTGGCAGTCATGTGATCACATGGTTGGTGGGGGTTGCGGCAGTCATGTGATCACATGGTTGGTGGGGGTTGGCAGTCATGTGATCATATGGTTGGTGGGGGTTGGCAGTCATGTGATCACATGGTTGGTGGGGGTTGCGGCAGTCATGTGATCACATGGTTGGTGGGGGGTTGGCAGTCATGTGATCACATGGTTGGTGGGGTTTTGGCAGTCATGTGATCACATGGTTGATGGGGGTTGGCGGCAGTCATGTGATCATATGGTTGATGGGGTTTTGGCAGTCATGTGATCACATGGTTGGTGGGGGCGGCAGTCATGTGATCATATGGTTGGTGGGGGTTGGCAGTCATGTGATCATATGGTTGGTGGGGGTTGGCAGTCATGTGATCACATGGTTGGTGGGGGCGGCAGTCATGTGATCATATGGTTGGTGGGGGTTGGCATTCATGTGATCACATGGTTGGTGGGGGTTGGCAGTCATGTGATCATATGGTTGGTGGGGGTTGGCAGTCATGTGATCATATGGTTGGTGGGGGCGGCAGTCATGTGATCATATGGTTGGTGGGGGTTGGCAGTCATGTGATCACATGGTTGGTGGGGGGTTTTGGCAGTCATGTGATCACATGGTTGGTGGGGGGTTTTGGCAGTCATGTGATCACATGGTTGGTGGGGGTTGGCATACATGTGATCACATGGTTGATGGGGGTTTGGTAGTCATGTGATCACATGTTTCACAAGGAGTGGATGAATGTTTTGCTCTTATCTTTTTTTATATGTTGTAATCCTTGATTACTCAAGTGCAGGTTATTAGATATCGTAAGCCTTGGGGAAGAGGGTGTTGGGTCAGGCTGTATGTATAAGCCCTGGAGGTGAAGGTCAGGAGGTAGGTTGTAAGCCCAGGTAGATGAACCACAGAACTTGAGGTAGATGAACCAAAGAACTGAGGAAGAACTGACACTGGGTAGATGGTGGGGTCTCCTTACCTGGACGACCACATCAAAATGCCAGTGAGGTAATGCAAAAGGGCGGGTGAACTTGGTGGCATTTTGTGTTCTGACATGACCTGCATCTCTGTGTCTTGGCTTGGAGCATTGTGGAGGAGGGGGCGCCATAGTCTGTATGATGAAGTGGCCCCAGTATCGTATTGGAGAGGAGGGGGGCCATAGTCTGTATGATGAAGTGGCTCCTGTATCCTATTGTAGAGGAGGGGGGCCATATCTTATAGTAGAGGAAGGGGGCCATAGTCTGTATGATGAAGTGGCTCCAGTATCTTATCGAAGAGGAAGGGGGCCATAGTCTGTATGGTGAAGTGGCTCCAGTATCGTATTGTAGAGGAGAGGGGCCATATCTTATAGTAGAGGAAGGGGGCCATAGTCTGTATGGTGAAGTGGCTCCAGTATCGTATTGTAGAGGAGAGGGGCCATATCTTATAGTAGAGGAAGGGGGCCATAGTCTGTATGATGAAGTGGCTCCAGTATCTTATTGTAGAGTAGGGGGGCCATAGTCTGTATGGTGAAGTGGCTCCTGTAGTATCTTATTGTAGAGGAGGGGGCCATAGTCTGTATGATGAAGTGGCTCCAGTATCTTATCGTAGAGGAAGGGGGCCATAGTCTGTATGATGAAGTGGCTCCAGTATCCTATTGTAGAGGAGGGGGGCCATATCTTATAGTAGAGGAAGGGGGCCATAGTCTGTATGATGAAGTGGCTCCAGTATCTTATTGTAGAGTAGGGGGGCTATAGTCTGTAAGGTGAAGTGGCTCCAGTATCGTATTGTAGAGGAGAGGGGCCATATCTTATAGTAGAGGAAGGGGGCCATAGTCTGTATGATGAAGTGGCTCCAGTATCTTATTGTAGAGTAGGGGGGCCATAGTCTGTAAGGTGAAGTGGCTCCTGTAGTATCTTATTGTAGAGGAGGGCGCCATAGTCTGTATGATGAAGTGGCCCCAGTATCGTATTGTAGAGGAGGAGGGGAAGGGGGCGCCCGCATAGTCCGTGTGGTGAAACTTACAACAGTAAGTGCGACGCTTTAATGATGTAGTTCGGTAGGGGAAGTATTGGTTAGGAGTGGTCCGTGTGGCTGGCGCCACTCCCTTCCCTTCCTTTGTGTAAAGCTTGTACCATCGCATGACTAATGTAGCCAACGGGATCCAGCAACATTAGCTTCGAAGTCAAGTCTCGCTGTTAAATTCATCGACTCTGATTAGAATCGTTGAGAAGTTCAGTGCTAGGACGTTCCAATCCTTTCATTCGGTAGGGTTGTCAAGGGGGGGACATCAACGGATGGTGTCAGATCTCATTTGACAGATGTTTTGTTGACGGTTCACTAAGGACCCCCAGGCGAATGTCGACGAAAATATTTTGACGGTGAGGTTCCTGGTGGCGAGGGAGCTACGAGGTCAAACTGGATTTTACTATCAGAAAAAAAATGAGGAATTTTTTATTTCTCTTTCGTCTGTGGTTCATACAGGAAGCCATCGCCCACAGGACCCCTGTCCTCAACGGAGAGAAGTGAGAAGGCGCTTTCTGCTCCCTACAGGTAGTACACTCAGGTCATTAAGACGTAGTCTCCCCTTCAGTCCAAAGCGGTAGGAGAGTCTCTTGGCCAAACCTCAATCCTCCTCCACCTTGAACTTCTTCCACAGAGACGCGGGAGGTGGACCCAGCAAGAAGAATGGGTGGATCAGCCGTCAGTCTTCCCTCCCTCACCCTCTCCTGCCAGGGTCAGTGGCCGCCACAGTTGGCCAGCCAGGAGGAGAGATATGGCCCACACCACGACAGCTTTACACACACACACACACACACACACACACACACACACAGAGGTTCCGTTGACAGTAATTTCTGGGTCTGAAACCATTTAGCGAAGATGGTCTGGATCCCATGATGGACAGGGCTTGGGTGTATGTGTTTTGGCGGAGTGTTACCGGTGTTCCTTGCCAACTACAGTACCCTGCAGTTCCGCAGGTGTTGTGTACCAACTACAGTACCCAGTCAGTAGTTGGCGACCACCAACTTACCCCCCAACCATTCACGATCGCTTTTGCGTCCATCGTCTATCAACTGAGGGGTAGCATGATGAACGTGAGAGTCATGCCATTTTTCCAAGGGTCGAGTTCATGAGTGTATACAGTTACTATCACTTCTAACGAAACAATAGATTACCTGGCTCCCCATCTATCGTGGCAGCGTTGCAGGCAGGCAGGTCGGGAGAGAGAGAGACCCCCCACCCCCCTCCCCCAGACGGGACGCAGGGCGTGGAAAAACAACGTAATGTCCTCACTGGTTTCGAGGGCCTTACGTACAGAGAACACCTACAGGTGTGTTTAAGATGACCCCAATTGCTGGTTGGAACAGGAGGTCGATGGCTTTTAATGACCGTGTGGGGCATTTGGTAGGCCAAGAGCTCAACTAACCTCACATGGAACTAACAATCTATATTATCATTGTCTTGCCTCGGTGTTGCCATACTTCGCCAAGTCGTCTGTAAGTTACTTCCTCAAGAAATATACCGACTGCGGTTATTACTACTTCACCGTTTACTATTTTGTGCTGTAGATGTAGTCTGTTAAGACACTACTACAGTGATGTGGATGTATGGGATGGGCCCATTCGCAACTCTACTACCCTACGCATGCGTAATGAGTCGTCTTTTTATATTATTCCCTGTTATTCATACTCGTGTCATCGAAGTTGTGTTTATTTCTTGCAAGATATTTCTTTTATTCTCTACCGGCCATGTTCACGTACTCATGTGTTTATCTTTTTTTTTCTTCCAGGGTACAGGAGTTGGGAGCGTGGGTACCGTATTTGGACAGCAAACTGACGCGCATCTCCAATACCTGTCGACGCGCACTTATCAAGTTTCAGAACGTGCGTTCACGCTGGGACACGTCGACGAGTGACGTATTTCAAAAGCCGCACGACGCTTGATTGATTGAGCCCAACTTGAGCCCCAACTTGAGCCCCAACTGGCCTCAGACGATCATTGTTGGTGATTTTCCTTGACGGGAGACGGTGCTAGGCCGCTAGTTCCTGAGGCTCACAGGGAGTAGGGAGCTTACCATTGAGGTTGTCTTGTGTAGGACGAACTTCTGGCGAAGAATAACAACTCGCTGAGGTACTTGAATAAGCTCTTGTGGTGACATATACATCTGGAGCACTCAAGTCTCAAACGGAACCCTCTCGAAGAATTCCTTTTCCATTCATTCGCACTCCCTGATGATATGACCCATGCGACGAGGGAATATCAAGTTCATGGTAAGACGTCTCCATCCTGGGAAAGCCAGATCTTAGTTCCTTCTGGCGCCGCCAGGATCGTGAAGCTGTGAAGGTTCTAGAACGTTGGCGTTGTAATGTCCACCATCGTAAAGGTTGTGGAGGAACGCTACGCGTTGAGGGAGGGCAGCGCTGGCCCAGGGTTCAGGGGAGAGCAATAATACGACGCCGCTTCCTTGAAGAAGTTGGATACAAGGGAGACATTACCGCATCCTGCGAATATTTGTGTTGTCCACGGTGAATATTTGTGAGTACAGTGAATATCTGTGTGTAGAGTGAGCATTTGTTTACGGCGAAGATTAGTGTACAGTGAACATTTGTGTACGGTAAACAGTAGTGTGTACAGTGAAAAATAGCGGAGTTAACATATGTGTACAGTAAACAATAGCGTAGCCTACTTATGTGTACAGTAAACAACGTAGTAAACATATGTGTACAGTAAACAGTTGCGTGGTGAACATTCGAGTACAGTAAGCTGTAAAGTGAACATGTGTGTACGTTAAACAGTAGTGTACAGTGAACCTATGTGTACAGCAAGGAGTTAAATGAACAGCGAACATTTGTTTACAATAAACACTTGTGGAGTGGCGGGCGAGAACACAGATGTTGTTGACTGTGTCGCCTCTGTAGCCTAACTGAGCTAAGGGAGGGGAGGCATGTTGCAACCCCCACCTACCAGCCACTCTCCTCCAGCTGGTAGACAGTAGTCCTAGGCTACCAGGTCAGTAGTCCTAGGCTACCAGGTCAGTAGTCCTAGGCTACCAGGTCAGTAGCCCTAGGCTACAACCCGATCCCCTCTGAAGGCTGATTAGCCCTTGAGTAGAATGCAAGTACGTTACCGATCTCTGGATCTACCGAAATTCCGAGCACTACCGACCGTGCCAGTGACTTGATCGTGAGTACAGAACGATTTTCTGAATGCATTATGAATGGGATCGCTTAATTCATTATACGAATTGTCCAGGCGCAAAGATCGACTGTGCATGTTTAAAAAAAACCTAGTCTAATTCGGGCATCCGCTGAATACCTCGTCACGTGCTATATGTATGGTGATGTTTGGCCATCAGCAGTTACTGTGAATGCTGGAGGGATCTGTGAACCCGGTCGACGAAGGTTAGTGTACTGAACGGAACGAGGAAGAGAGTTTTGGGGGGTTCAGTGTAATGACTGATGCCCAACGAACACAATTAAAAAGACCCGCGAGTTTAAAGTGAACTTTCTGAACGTATTGTTCACTCGGTGAAGGCTCTCTGGACTTTGTAGACGTTCTGTGAACTGAGAGAACGTTGTGTGAACTTAGGAAACGTACTGTAGACTTGGAAATATATAAAGACAATAGCGTCAGCTTGTGGTCGAAGGCATCGGTCGCGTTGTGAGTGGTGGAGGCGATGGTCCTGAGCCAGAGGTGGTGATGAGGGCTTGATCCTTGACCACAGCTGGAGACCCGACAACACTCACCCACACACATACCCTCCCGGCTGCCCACATTGCCACTGAACGGAGGGCAGTGCCTTCCAACTGACTGTTGCACACCCCTCTGCCCACGCCCGCGCCCACGTCCTCGGCCACCATGGAGAAGGCCCGCGCCGCCCTATGCCTCCTGCTGCTGCTCGCCGTGACTCGGCCGGGTGAGTGTTGATTCACAGTTTGTCTTGCCGTAGGTTACCGCCCAGGACGGTGGTAGAGCTACCTCACTCTTTGTGTACCACACTGTACCATAGTTCATCATTTTGTACCTTATTGCACAGTGTATCATAGTGTACCGCTGTTTGCTATATAGTACTCTTTTGTGCACTACCGTGTACCTTAGTGAACCGCGTTGCACCAATATACCATGGTGTATCAGTTTGTGTGTACCGTAGGTGTACCGCTGTGTACCAATGCTCCGATTCACCTCATTTTGCTAAAGTATACTATGTTACTGCTGTGGTACCACGCTATATTTGCTGGTGTTTAATTACCGCGGTGTACCGCTGGGTACTTATGTGTACTGATGTACTACTGTACACCTCAGTTTACTCTCTGGTACCGTCTTCTTCCCATTCTACAGCTGTTTTACCACTACCAGTGTACCACTGTACTGCTGGGTACCAGTGTAGTGTTGCGTACCACAGTGTGCTACTTTGTATAATGTCTTTAGTAGTGATGTACAGTGTACTGCCATTGTACTCAGTAAATCAGTACACTTTAGTGCACAGTTTTGTGTCACTATGTGACTTTCTATAAAAAGTAATGTATGTTGTTTCAACTTTGCCAAAGTACTCAGTATAGAAGCATATGATACACACACAATTGTTATTAATGTTATTTCTTCATTTTCCTCTACTCGTTATTTTTATTATTATTTTTATTGTTATTATTATTATTGTTATTATTATTATTATTATTATTATTATTATTATTATTGTTAGTATCATCATTATTATTATTATTATTGTTATTATTATTGTTATTGTTATTATTATTATTATTATTATTATTATTATGATTATTATTATTATTATTATTATTATTATTAGTAGTAGTAGTAGTAGTAAAAGTATTATAAGTATCATACCTCCATCATTGGTCAGCATTACGTTTATCATGCACTCGATGTTTGGCCTAGGTCTATTTCCGGTTAAGTAACTGTCACAAACATTAGTGTATCAGATGGACGGTACGTAACGTTTACAAGTGAGTGTAAAGTGCGTCTGGGTTAAGTGCGTGATGAGGGTGTCCACTGACTTGGAAGGGGAGGGGAGGGGCTGGGGGGTGTGATGGGGAGGGGTAGATTGTTTTGGTGAGGGTGGGGGGTGGGGTGTGTGTGGAGTGGGGGAGGGAGGTGACGTGTCACCGAGCCCCGGTGTTGTTGTGGGTTGAATCTCACTTGATAACCTCAAGTGCCCACATCCTGTCTGGTGTGTGTGGGCCAGGGTGGGCTGGTGTCCTGGTGTGTGTGTGTGGACGAGTGCCCTGATGGGTCGTGTTCTCTGAAACCTGTGCCTCACTTGACCCAGGTTTGACCTCCCAACCCCAAGGGGGTCCGTTGAGTTCCTGATGACGGTCGTTGTGAGGAGAATAAACAGTTTGTTCTATTACATATATACGGAGAAAATACAGTAGCAAGGTAGCGATAGTGGAGGTACCAGGGTAGCGGTAGCGGTAGGGGAGGTACCAGGGTAGCGGTAGGGGGAGGTACCAGGGTAGCGGTAGGGGGAGGTACCAGGGTAGCGGTAGCGGTAGGGTAGGTACCAGGGTAGCGGTAGCGGTAGGGGAGGTACCAGGGTAGCGGTAGCGGTAGGGGAGGTACCAGGGTAGCGGTAGGGGGAGGTACCAGGGTAGCGGTAGTGGAGGTACCAGGGTAGCGGTAGGGGGAGGTACCAGGGTAGCGGTAGCGGTAGGGGAGGTACCAGGGTAGCGGTAGGGGAGGTACCAGGGTAGCGGTAGCGGTAGGAGAGGTACCAGGGTAGCGGTAGCGGTAGGAGAGGTACCAGGGTAGCGGTAGCGGTAGGGGGAGGTACTAAGGTAGCGGTAACAGCGGGAGAGGTACCAGGGTTGCCGTAGCGGCGGGGGAGGAACTAAGGTAGCGGTAACAGCGGGAGAGGTACCAGGGTAGCGGTAGCAGTGTGAGACGTGCCAGGATAATGGTATTGGCTGGAGTTGTATCAGGGATGCGGTAGCGGCGGTAGAGGTGGCGGAGTGAGAGGTACCAGGTTAGTGCTAGCAGAGTGAGGTACTAGGTTAGTGGTAGCGGCGGAAGAGGTAGCGGAGTGAGAGGTACCAGGTTAGTGGTAGCGGAGTGACAGGTACCAGGGTAGCGGAATTGGTATGAGCGGTACCGGGTACAGCGGTAGCGGCGCAAGGGGTATAAGGTAGTTGTAGCGGGGTGAGAGGCACCAGGGTAGCGGTAGCGGCGGGAGAGATACCAGGGAACGGAAGTGGCGTTGATAGTTACTAGGGTAGCGGAAGTTGTGGGAGAGGTACCAGGGTAGCGGAAGCTGTGGGAGAGGTACCAGGGTAGTGGTGGCGGCGGGAGAGGTACCAGGGTAACGGTAGCGGCAGGAGATGCGGTACGGTAACGGTGGCCGAGGGAGGGGAACCAGAGTTAGGTAGCGGCATGTGTGGTACCAGGATAGCGGTAGTAGCGGCCGGGAAAGGTACCATGGCGGCTCAGGTTACTGGAAGGACAGAGACGCCCTCATATCACGATGGAATGATGATGCATAGGACCTCGGAATGATGATGCATGATGACTTTATACCCTCAGAAAAAAAAGAAGAAAAAAGGCATCCGTTGCTTCCTTTGCAAAAGATGGTGGGATGGATCTTGCTGACTTTCAAGTAGAGAGAGAGAGTTAAAAACCAGTGATGACGCTCCTCAAGATTAGTATGTGTGGTAACATCACCGTACAAGAATTAAGAAATTGTTCAGTGATCTTTTGCGGCCAGCATTGACATGGGAGAGGATCTGAACTATTGGTGTAAGGACTGACTACTGCGAGGGCCTGTGCTCTCTGTAGCACAAACGAGAGAGGCATCACATCGTTTACACTTACGATATCCCAGCAGGCCTGGGAGCACCGTCCAAGACTACTTCCCAGTAGATACAGAATAGTGTCATACATTACACTTAAAATCAGAAGATTCCATTAGCACATAAACTCCTCGAATAATCCAGGGGCCCTGGACTGTTCTGATCCACGCTCGCACCCGTCAGAAATAGTATGGGGCGTACGGAGGAGAGATTTAAGAAGTCTTAGGGAAGTGTTCACGAAGTGTACCCGACCAGCCAGGCTGTGTGGTGCGTTCGTGGGCCTGCCTGGTCGCGGCTTCCAACAGCTTGGTCGACCAGCGGTCCAGCTTAGCAGCTCGGGGCCGAACCCGAGCCCTGGTTGGTAGAAGGGCCTCTTAGGTAGGTGAACGTCAGGTAAACGCCAGGCAAGGTAGTGATGTTGGGGGGGGGGGGGGGGCAGTGTACCAGGGTGAGTTCATGGCGTGAGAGGTACCAGGGCAGGGATAGTATCGTGGGGGAGGGAGGTGTACCAGGGTAGCGGTATTGAAGGCGGCAGAGAATGTGTTTACATGGACGCTGTAATTGTTACAAGGCCGGAATGACGAGTGAACATGGTAGTGCTCTTATTACTGCCGCCCTCCCTCCCTCCCTCCCTCTCTCCCTTTCTGCTTGGCTGCCATCTACTCCCTCACTCCCTGGGTGCTATTCTACCCCCTTCCCCCCTTTCCTCCCGCTGCCATCTCTCCCTTTCTGTCATCTTTCCCCTTCCTTCTCTTCCTGAGTGCCATCCCTCCGTCTCTCCCTGATGCCCTCCTGTCCCCTCCCGTCCATCCTCCTTCCCTCCCCCTCTGTCCACCGTCTACCACCCTCCCTTCCCACTGCCTTTCCTCTCCCTCCCTACTCCTCTCCACATTCCACCCAGACGGCTAATGGCAGACGTAATCATTATTTACATTACCCCCAGCCTTCACAGCTATTACTGAATCACAATTAATTAATGTTTGGTTGTCTGGGTTTGTTACGAGGGCGATCACGAACGCCATGCTCGTTGGCGAAGCTTATGACGGAGCTGGAGACCTCGGTGTGGGTAGCCGGGCCACCGGTACGACGGTACTCAGACCACCGGTACGTCGTATTCTGGCCACCGGTACGACGTATTCTGGCCACCGGTACGACGGTATTCAGGCCCCCCCCCCTCCCTCCTGTATGACGGTACTTTAGCCACCGGTGCGACGGTACTCTGGCCACAGGTACGACGGGACTCAGGTTCCCCGGTACGACCGTATTCTGACCACCGGTGCGACGGTATTCTGGACTCCAGTACGACAGTACTCTGACCATCGGTGCGACGGTACTCTTACCACCGGTACGACGGTACTCTGACCACCGGTGCGACGGAGGGAGAGACTCTAGCACCTGCATGACCTGCCATGCGTGTCTACATGCATGTACACGTGATGTATTACTATCATACGGCCGAATTACGAATATATATGATTCTCCAGATTCACACGGGGATATTGCACACACTGCTGCTGCTGACCGCACACTGACGCCCGTATTGGAACGTAATCAATTTAATTGTAGCGTCGCGGGTCCGACGTGATGATAGGGGCGAATAGTAACAGTTTTTGTTTACTTCTGTGTCATCGGGATTACATTTCCACGTAACGACCAGTGTTTATGCTAATCACGAAGGCTGTGGTTTTATGACACAGTGTGTGTGTGTGTGTGTGTGTGTAGGTGTGTAAAAGATTTGAAATTGGGAGTGAGGGTCAGGTACAATTATTTGAAGGGGTCGAGTTGTGTGTATTGTAATTACCTATTTATACGGTAGGGGGGAGGGAGTTCTACACTCTTGTCGCCCTCCATTTCTTATGCTTTCTCTACCGTCGTGCAAAATTTCGAACGCTTCTATACGTTGTGTTCATTCACACTTACATCACTGGGTTCATTGCTGTCCTCCATTACTTTTATACCACCGGGGACGGACGTGTTTTCTAATCTGTTTCTTGCTTGCTTTCATGTTATGGCCTCTGGTTTTTCTATCTTTGCAACTTCAGGAGCACTATTGATTGTGGATAGAAGCTTAAAGACTTTGATCAAATCACCCTCTACTCTTTCATGGTGGACGAATGAATGGCATTTTTTTTTTTTTCACTAACTCGCCTCTCTTAATTCTGATACCTTGTTGTCCTCCTCTGGACCTTCTTTGGTAGTTCTTTGTCCTTGTTTGAGTGAGGTGACCAAACTTAAGAAGGATATTTTAAGTTTGGCTTGATATACGATGTGAATATTGTTACTGAATATTTCCTTATCTAAGTATATGAGACGAGTCTAATATTTGCCAGCAGACACTTTGTCTCCTTCACACCTCTCCCAAAATTGGGCTTTGGCGACAGGTTAGGTACAGTGTCGACTCACAGGTCTTCCCCCTCTCACAGAATCCTACGTGTTATCTCCAGCTTAATAGAATTTACAGTAAAGCCTGCTGCACTGAGATCCACCCCGTCATTGATTTATATTTACTCGGGTTGAACTCCATCACCCATGGATCAGACAGACTTTTTGGATCTTTCTCATATAGATTGGTACACTACTCACCACTCTGTACGTCCCTCCTCAACCACTCGGGCTCGTCATGTGCATAGATCAAGGCGAGCAGTGGGCATAGTGGATCGGTAGACTGTTTGACCGTCTGCCGACCTCGGCTTCATGCTTTGAGGCTGCGAGGTTGGCTGGGACAGTATCCAGCAGACGGAGGCGAAGAAGATGTGAACAAGTTGAGTCTGCTTCTTCGTCACTGGAGAGGCGACTGACTGGCTCTTGCTCCCGAACATGCTGATGACGGCAGTGTAGGGTACCTTGCGAGGTGCCCTGTCACGGAGAGCCTTGGAGAGGCGGGGTGTTGTGCAGTAGTCTCCTCTCACGCAGGGTGTTGCCCCAGGCACGTCAGCTGGGTGTCCTTCTGAACCTTGTGCTGGGGAAGTTTACGTCTCGTGATAAACTCAGTTGGACCCGAGACCCTCCCCAGTGGAGTCAGCTTCATTGGGATCCTCACTGTGCTAGCCAGATACACGGCTGCCTGGCTCTCTCGTGTGAATGGGATGGTGTACTAGTGTCTCTCGTAAGGTGAGGAAAAAGTGGGTCGGACGATACAGCTTTACAGTAGATACGCGTAATTAATTAATTGACCTGTTTTTAACATAAGGGGTGGGGGTGGGAGGAGTTCCACACCCGTTAGGGTCGGGGGGGGGCAGTTCTTGTGTGTGTGTGTGTGTGCGTGTGTGTGTGTAGGCAAAGGGTTACAGCTTCGTCGTTTGTTATGCCTGTAACACGACCTTTGTTTGTTCTCGATAGGCCTTGCGAATGGTAGGCAGTGAGTGGGCCGGGGGCAGCTGGGTGTGGGCGGAGAGAGAGAGAGAGAGAGAGAGAGAGAGAGAGAGAGAGAGAGAGAGAGAGAGAGAGAGAGAGAGAGAGAAAGAGAGAGAGAGAGAGAACTTTTGTGTACTTACGACGACATTTAGCTAAGAGGCGGGAAGCTGTATACTTACCGACGGAGGAGTCGTGTGTGGGTTCTGCGTCATCAAGTGTTGTGTGTGTGTGTGTGTGTGTGTGGGATGGTGAGATTGTTACGTTTGCGGACTGAATGCCAGCAGCCCACGCACGGGTGGGGGGCAGAAAGTAAGGAGAACTACCTTGGGCCGAAGGAGTGACACTCGAGGGCCACTATAGTGCCTGCTCCTATTGCAGCCGTCTCTCAACAGGAACTAGACAGGCACGAAATGAGCAAGCTAGAACTGGAGGTGGCTCACAGGTGCACTGGCTTAGGACTCGTGTTGGTACGCCGCCCGGTTCGCCATTGCCTTGTCCAACCGTTCCATTGGAGAGTGGTCTGCAGGCCTTGGCAGAGGAGTACACGGCAGAGGATGGAAGGGGTTAGGTTAGGTTAGGTGGTTGTGAGGTAGGGAAGACCAGATATGGAAATGATCCAAAAGTAGAGTCAGAGGAATATACGATGATTAGAAAGAGAGGCTTAACCAGAAAGAGGGTTAGCTATAAAGTGATCAGGTCTAGAAAGATGAGGGACGGAATGGAACAGGAACAGAGGGACGGACCGGAACAGGGTGGGGACATTGTGGTATAGGTTCAGAAGAGCATACGGATAACGAGTTAGTGTAGACGTGTTAGGCAGAGCTAGGAAATAGTGAGGGACAGAGTGCAGGGTACGAGGCTTCTTCATCTCATTTTTTTTTTTTTGAGCAGCAGCTGCAGTAAAAGCAGCGGTAGTAAGCTGCGCCCTACACCAGGAGAAGCGAGCGAGCCAGCAGCTGGGCCAACGCCCCCGGACGGAGAGAGAGAGAGGGGGAGAGAGAGGGGCAGCTGCACGTCCCGGACTGGTCCCTCCCCGTACAAAGCTTCAACACACACACACACACACACACACACACTTGACACCTCCCGCTAAGTTGCTGTAAACGTCCCCAATAAACAATGTTAAGAGCCGAGCGAGAGGAAAGAAAAATTCCTTTCTATAATTAAGAAAAAGAAAAAATTTCAGGGTAAGGAGCGGATTAAGTCGTCCGCCAGGCCCTGGCTCAGTGGCACAAGTTATACTCAAGCAGGTATTCCGACGCGTAACTTGAGTCGGACTTAAGTCTGTGGGAGTGAGGAGAGAGAGGCCGGGAGCCCAGGTGGCTTGGGCCCGGGAGCATTACTACTTACCTTAGCTTTATCACCTCGTAGGGAAAGATGGGGCGCCTGCTGGGGGACCCCTCATGCTTCACCGTGGCCTTCATGCCTCACCGTCTGGGGCCCCTGATGCTCCACTCGCTGGGGGAGCCCCGCATGCTTCACCGTGGCCTTCATGCCTCACCGTCTGGGGCCCCTGATGCTTCACTCGCTGGGGGGCGCCCGCATGTTTCACCGTGGCCTTCATGCCTCACCGTCTGGGGCCCCTGATGCTCCACCCGCTGGGGGGGGCGCCCGCATGCTTCACCGTGGCCTTCATGCCTCACCGTCTGGGGCCCCTGATGCTCCACCCGCTGGGGGAGCCCGCATGCTTCACCGTGGCCTTCATGCCTCACCGTCTGGGGCCCCTGATGCTCCACCCGCTGGGGGGCGCCCGCATGCTTCACCATGGCCTTCATGCCTCACCGTCTGGGGCCCCTGATGCTCCACCCGCTGGGGGAGCCCTGCAGGCTTCACCATGGCCTTCATGCCTCACCGTCTGGGGCCCCTGATGCTCCACCCGCTGGGGGAGCCCTGCAGGCTTCAACGTGGCCTTCATGCCTCACCGTCTGGGGCCCCTGATGCTCCACCCGCTGGGGGGCGCCATCATGCTTCACCGTGACCTTCATGCCTTACCGTCTGGGGCCCCTCATGCCTCACCCATTGAAGGGTCCACACGATTTACTCCGTGGGTGGACGTGCTCCAATAGGGTCCTCGTCCTCCAACAGGCTCCTTATCCTTCTTCATCCTACGGTAAAAGTTCTCGGGCCTTTACTAAAGGGCATCATCCACCATTGGGGATGTTCGTCCTTCACTAGAAGTCCTTGTCCTCCTCCAGAGGTCTTCATCATCCAGCAGATGTTCTCGTCCTTCTGCAGAAGAAGTCCTCCTCCTGCGCCAGAGGTCATCGCCCTTCAGTAGACATACTCGTCCTTCAGTAGACATACTCGTCCTTCAGTAGACGTCCTCGTCCTTCATTAAAGATCCTCTTCCTTCAGCAGAGGCTCTTGTCCTTCACTAGTTTCTCCTCCTCCAGCAGAGTGAGGGATGACCTGGGATCACAACCTTTAAGTTTGTACTCTTGATTGATGATGTGAACAGTTCTTCGGGAGATGTAGAGACGCGACGACCAAAGGACAAAAAATGAAATCAAGCAGAAGACTTGTTACAAGAAGATGTAAAGATGTACTTTTGTAGTATAAAGAGTGGTGGATGAATGGAATAAACTGACTGAGGATGTGATAAAGATGGACAGCATTACAGGTTTAAAAGGGTGTACGATAGTAGAGGAGGCTCGTGGGATAGGGCCGTACGAGTGTAAGACTCCCTCCCTCGCGTACAGTACAAATAGGTCATTACACACACATATACACATGTACACTAGGTTAGGAGATGGAAAACACGAGTGTGAAACTCTCTCCCCGTAAAACACAAACAGTAATCACAAGTAATCACAAACAGTGATCACAAGTAATCACAAACAGTAATCACAAGTAATCACAAATAGTAATCTCAAGTAATCACGAACAGTAATCACAAGTAATCACAATGATCTCAAGTAATCACGAACAGTAATCACGAACAGTAATCACAAGTAATCACAAATAGTAATCACAGAGTCACACAGGTCAACATGGTAGTTGCAGATAAAGTGTGATGTATGATAGATGACGAGGGTAGGGTTAGAGGGGTTGAGGAGGGGGAATCGTCCCATGTGTGGGAGTGGTAAAGGGGGGGCCCACTTGGATGGGGGGGGAAAGGAGGGGAGGGGGAGAGGAGTAGGAAGGGTGTGGCCGCCTCCCGCCGGCCCGGCCTGATAACACCAAGATAAGAAGTTCAGTATAGCAGGACCTGACATGTGTACCGCCTAGTGCAACCCTGATAACCTCCCTCTCTCTCTCTCTCTCTCTCTCTCTCTCTCTCTCTCTCTCTCTCTCTCTCTCTCTCTCTCTCTCTCACTTTGTCGGTATGTCTGCCTGTCTTTTATTATTTTTTCGGCGTTTTTGTATGAGAACATAGTGACACACACACACACACACACACACACACACGAAAGGGATAGAGCAAGGGGGAAAAAGTTACCCCAGAGGGACATTCTCCCATCCATTGTTGGGTAAACTCGGGAGGAATTAGTTGAATAGAAGGTCGTCGCTGACGATCCTGCACACAGATGCTGACGGTGTGGTGGGGGACACACAAGCCACCGGATCAAGGACCTCATGTCGGAAGGGTGTCAGTTACAGATGAGGAGACACGTACGTGAGGGGCAGCTGTAGACAAAAGTGTCGGGAGTGAGCTTACACTCCGAAGAACCTGGAGGCGTCACCGCCACAGCCGACCAGCGAAGGTCCGAGTTGCACGCGAGGAAGTGAATCGAAGTAGATCTATCGTGGGTGGAGAGGAGAATCATCACGAAGGACGTGCACTCGCGCGCAAAGCCCACGGTCTCAGATGGCATTAAGACGCGTGTATTCGGTGCACGGGGAGAGACGACCCACCCCTTCCCTCATCAGACCACTGGTGATGCTGTGTAAGATCTCTCTCTCTCTCTCTCTCTCTCTCTCTCTCTCTCTCTCTCTCTCTCTCTCTCTCTCTCTCTCTCTCTCTCTCGGTGAAGATGTCACCACAGCCGAGTGGAAGAGACCCGACGCCGCGCCCGTAATGAGACAAGCCGACGGATTGACGGAGAAGCGCCCCTTGGAATTTTATGCCAATATCGCAATGGCGTTTAACTTGAGAGAGATGCTAGGGAAGATCATCAGGAGGCGTGTTGTGGAGTAAGCTCGCGTGGCATCACGCAATCAGAAGGACGAGCTGTTGCCTGGGGAATCCACTGAATTTTAAGGCAAGCAAGTGACAGGCTAGGAAAAGGTGGATGCGTGGGTAGGCTGTGTATTTTTTTTTTTGACTGTCTGAAGGCCTGTGATACAGTCATCCACAAGACTGTTGATCACGTAGCAAATAATTCAAGCTGGGGTCAGAGGAGGTCAGCTCAAATGAATTAAAGCTTCCTGAGTGGGAGAGGACAAAGAAAACGCGTCAGGCTTGGCTTCTGAAGCAGGGCGAAGGTGACAAGTGGGGTGCCACAGGGATCGGTGTTAGGGGGGCCATTCCTATTTCTAATCTACTTAGATAATACGTTAAGGTGATGGGATCAGTCGAGAAATTGAAGGCAACAGGGACTATGACATACTGGAGGTAGGCCTAGACAAAGTTTAGCAGTAGTCGGATGGATAGCGTATGTATGGTGGTATAACCTGGGAAAAAGGAAATTAACCACAATGTGGGAAGGGATCTTAAGTAGACCAGACGGTGCGCTCCGTACCGGCGGAAATGAATAACGAACAGCACAGGGATGAGAGTCGGAGCCTCGGAAAGTAAAGCTCCGAACCCGTGATGTGTCGGCTGCCCCACCTTGCAACGCTGTCAACTACCACTCCCCTGCAACACCTGTCAGGTTCCCCTCATCCCCCGCAACACCTGTCAGGTTCCCCTTATCCCCTGCAACACCTGTCAGGTTCCCCTCATCCCCCGCAACACCTGTCAGGTTTCACCCATCCCCTGCAACACCTGTCAGGTTTCACCCATCCCCTGCAACACCTGTCAGGTTTCACCCATCCCCTGCAACACCTGTCAGGTTCCCCCCATCCCCTGCAACACCTTTCAGGTTCCCCCCCATCCCCTGCAACACCTGTCAGGTTCCCCCCATCCCCTGCAACACCTGTCAGGTTCCACCCATCCCCTGCAACACCTGTCAGGTTTTCCCCCCTCCCGTAAAACATCTGTCTACCACAGCCATACTCTCTCTCTCTCTCTCTCTCTCTCTCTCTCTCTCTCTCTCTCTCTCTCTCTCTCTCTCTCTCTCTCTCTCTCTCTCTCTCTCTCGTCTACCTCAGGTTTCCACCCCCGTTTGTAACACCCCCCCCACATCCCTTGAATGCCGTAACACCCCCCCACTTCCCTTCACTCCCTCCCTCCCTCCCTCCCTCCCATCCTGGAAGTACGCGTGTACCATTTATAGAAACAAAGTTGATTCTCGTCTGGCCTTTAGTGGCCGCCTGTGACCTTTTGGTCCGTGTGGGGTTGCAGCCGGCTGTCACCTACCGTGCCAGACCATCCCTTCCTTGTCAGACCAGACCCATGTCAGACCAGTTCGCTGTTTACCTCCGCCTTAGACGAAAGGGAAAGCTGGATTGGACTGCCAGAAAGCATTTGACACTATACCACACAGGAGGATAGTAAAGAACCTGAATCTTCAGGCAGGAATAAGGAGGAGACACTTTTAATGGGGAAAAAATTATTGTTTGGAAAGGAACAAAAGGACTCTATGGTCATAGGAGCCATCTCAGAATGAGTTGGGATGACCAGTGGTGTCCTAAAGGCTCAGTGCTGGAACCGTTGCTCTTCTTGATCTCAGTGACACGGCAAGAGAATTAGACTTAGATGTGAATATGTTTTCACATGACGTTACGGAATGAGGGAAGTAGAGAGAGAGAGAGAGAGAGAGAGAGAGAGAGAGAGAGAGAGAGAGAGAGAGAGAGAGAGAGAGAGAGAGGAGAAAATTGCACCAGTCTACAAGGGGACCAAGACAAATTCTGAATTTGGTATGGTAAATGGGCGATGAAGTTCAACCCGAGTAGATGCAAAGTATTCAAGATGGGACGCAGTGAGAGAAGGCACGGATAACGAATGGTACAAAGCAGGGAATAAGCTGCAGGAATATCTGTGTGTGTGTGTGTGTGTGTGGAGAGAGAAGAGAGAGAGAGAGAGAGAGAGAGAGAGAGAGAGAGAGAGAGAGAGGAGAGAGAGAAGTCTACTTTGTCCTTAACCTGTTGCCAGGATATGAAATGACACAGTGAACGGTTCATAGTCTCAATAAGGCAGAAACTATACTTGTCAGGTTTGGTCACCTCAAACGAAGAAGCATAAAGAACTAATAGAGAAGGTCCAGCGGAGGGCAACCATGATGGTGCTAGAAGTATGAGATGCTGAGTTGCAGAGGAAAATGTGACGAGGCCTCAGATTTGTCCACCGTGGAAGAGAGTAGAGTAAGAGGTGACTCGATCACAACTCTTATGTATATATATTTTTGAATCCATTGTGATGACATCAACGGTGAATATATCCTCGAAAGCTGAACAACCAGAGGACATGAAATCAAAGCCAGAAACTCATTTGAAAGATAAAGATTTTGCTGAGAGGGGACCCGAATTCCCATCCTTTTAATAACAACACAAAACACACGAACAGCTGGACGGAAAGTTTGAAGAAGAATAGTAAGAGTAATATTCATAAGAGCAAGGTTATATAGTAGTATAGGGGTCAGCAATTAGAGAGAGAATTGAAGAGAAAAACAGAATAATTCCTTACATATTGATATTATATAACGATACCAGGAACATATATATATTTGATAAATATTTGATATGAAAAATGTATGAGAAGAGAGAAATTATCGGAAAGAAATGGTATGATTATCGGTTCCCGCGTTTTATGGTTGCGCCAGGGGATCGACCCTGTCCATCAGGTATGGATGGCTCCAAATGTGGAATTACTGGTACGCATGAGAAGGCAGAAGTATCGAATGTCTGTGAATCACAAAGACCTGGTGAGAGATTGCAGGGAAGAGGGGGGGTCGTCTTGAAAATGGTATTCGCACTCTCTTGAGAATGAAAAAGCTTAGAAAAAAAGAAAAAAAAAGAGAGAGAGAGAGACATCTCAGCAGCACTGGTATACATAATTCAACCCTCACTCCTCTTGGCCCGAACCTGACGGATGTGTGACAATTTCCGGGTCTTTGATATAGCCTGCCGCCCGCCGCCCGACGCCGTTTGGGGCATCTTAACTCTCCTTCTTTAACTCGGGGGGGGGGGGGGGGGGGGGGGGGGGGGGGGGGGGGGGGGGGGGGGGGGGGGGGGGGGGGGGGGGGGGGGGGGGGGGGGGGGGGGGGGGGGGGGGGGGGGGGGGGGGGGAGGAGGAGGAGGAGGTTCTTCGTCTCGTGGGGTCAAGAAAGTGTGCTGATTCCACCTCTTCTTGAACTCGATAAATCATTCCGCTCCTTAGCAGAAAAAAAGAAAGAAAAAAAGAAAGAGAGAGAGAGAGAGAGAGAGAGAGAGTCTTCAGCAGCACCTGGTATATATAATGCAACCCCCTCACTCCTCTTGGCTCGAACCTGACGAATCTATGACTAATTCTCCGGGTCTTCTGATATAGCCTGCCCGCCCGCCCGCCAGACCGCCCGTTTGGGGCATCTTAACTCTCCTTCTTTAACTCTGCTGTGCAATGATTCTACCTCCCGGTACCTCCTTCCTCACTGCTTCCCTGCCGAACCCCGAACCTTCTCCCTTCCCGTCATATCCTCGCCCAGGGTTTTCGAACTCCGCGACAGGTGTTGGAAGTTGGAACATTTCGAGCAAGTGGAATCTGCGTTAACATTGAATTATATAAACCAAAACACCGGTCATACGTGGTAATTCATCCTCTGCAAGATTATACATTGTTCGGCAATTGTCCTAATACCTGGTTGTCTTGTTGTGAAATGGAAATTCGGGGTTTTTGTATTGTTTTAGTCTCAGGAAAAAGAAAATCGATAAAGAAAGATGAAAATGGTCCACTTTTGTAAGTGCGTATGTGCGACTTAAGGTTGCTCTGTATAGCACAGATGCTGGTATGTACGTTACTGTCAGTGTCACTTTCCCCCCTGTAATTATGTATCCTGTATTTCATGTATCCTAGACCATCCCTCTTCTCAATAGGAAGATGACCCCACCCCCTTCACCGGGTTCCTGGGGTCACTCAGGCCTACGTGGTCACCCCCTCCCTCCGTGTTGTAGTGCTGTACCCACTGTACTCCCTGTACTTTGTCTCCTCCTCCCCACGAGACGTGTACCCTTCACCCATACTGTCCCTGAAATGCTTCGTCTAATATGTGTCTGTATATAGAGACACCGAGGTTTTTATAACTCAACCTCTTCGTTGAAATCTGGCGTAGAGGGATAAGGCAATTTCAAGTTCTTCGTTCTGGGTGGGAGGGTGTGTGTTCGCCCACAGAGGGGGGGGTGACCTCACACAGGGAGGCTGCCCTCACGGTGGCCGCCCAGAGGGAGGCAGCCCCACAGGGAGGGTGCTCAAAGGAAGGCCGCCCGAGCCAGCTAATCTGACTTAATCTTTTCAAGTGTAATCATTAAAGACCACAAGATAACAAGGAGCTCCCTGGTCCACGGTAAATTTACATTCCTCCCGAAGGACTAGGCTAAGTAACTCCCTCCCTCCCTCCCATCCGGGGCACCAGGCCAACCCCTTCCCCACTTCCCTCCCTCTCTCTCCCTCCCTCACATTAGCAAAGGGACGAAGAAAAAAAAACGTGTGCGAGATAAGAACACTTGCCCAGCACCGTGGGGTGGCGGGCAGGGATGCCTCCGGTCGCGACAGCATTGAATATATGTAACACACTGGTGCCAGTATGTGTAACACACTGGTGCCAGTATGTGTAACACACTGGTGCCAGTGTGTGTAACACACTGGTGCCAGCGTGTGTAACACACTGGTGCCAGTATGTGTAACACACTTTTGCCAGCGTGTGTAACACACTGGTGCCAGTATGTGTAACACACTGGTGCCAGTATGTGTAACACACTGGTGCCAGCGTGTGTAACACACTGGTGCCAGTGTGTGTAACACACTTTTGCCAGCGTGTGTAACACACTGGTGCCAGTATGTGTAACACACTGGTGCCAGCGTGTGTAACACACTGGTACCAGTATGTGTAACAGCGACACACCACTGCCAGTATATGTAACAGGGCTACACTTCTGCCACGGTGTCCAAGGAGGGCATCCGCTGACGACCATGTCCACCTCTTAGACATACGTTACGATATAGAGATGTTACTTTAGATGATCGGCTTGGCCTCCCTGTGTTCGTAGTAAGAGAGAGAGGCAGCAGGAAGACGAATCTCCTCTACATACAGCTACACATATACACGTGTGATACAGACTGGCTGGCACACACCATCCCCGTGACCTGCGGGGCAGGTCAGCTTCCCGGGGTGGCACAGGGGCCACGCCCTGGCACTGTGCCACCTCAGCCTCAAGCCCTCAACACACACACACACACACACACACACACACACACACACATACACACACACACACACACACACACACACACACACAAGTCCTTCTGAAGTTCTTCCGGCTACCAGGGCTAAAGAACCGTAAAAGGCGTAATCCAGTATTTTGTAATTAAACCTCGACGTTATCTTCATTTGTCTCCCCCCTCCCTCCCTCCTCCTAGTGGTCTGGACTTTGCCTCCGACCACAGGACCGGGTCAAGAACGAGCTAAGCCCCGGGCTGCCACAGGAGCCATCCATCCCCGAAGCAAGACTCGTCCATAGTCGACCATGTCGGCGGGGTGTTTTTGTGGCCGCGTCACCCCCTCCCCCACAACCTGCTCATTTAGGAGTCTCCTCCACCTTTGCTGGTCTTATCGGGAAGTTTGTGGCAAGAAGTATTTCAAAACAACAACTGTGGCAGGAGATGTGTGGGTGTTGATTACCAGGGGGCCGGACCTGCCTGACTGCCTGTTGCTGTGTTTGTGTGTGTGTGTGTGGCGTCTTTCACTCATGATGAGTACTCGTGGGTACTTGAGTGCGAGTGAACACGCCACACTTGAGTAAATCCAATTTGGCATCTCGAGTCAAGTGATCACGAGACCATAGGGTGATTTGTATAATCAGGGATGACGCAAGATCGAGTAATTTCTCAGCTGGGTATGATCCAGCGGAGGGAAGGTTAAGGGTTCGTACGTTAGAAATATGTTAAGGGTTCGACTATAACATGAAGGACGTGATCCTTACTCTATCCAGCACAATCAGAAGTACTACGCTGTTCAGTTCTGCTCACCGAACTTTGAAATTATCAGAGACGATGAAAAAAAAAAGAAGAAAGAATTAGAACGAATACAGAGAAGAGCGGCAGAACTAATTCCTTCCTCAGAAATGATACATTTCGGTAATACAGCTCGTTACCTTGTTATGGTGTGACAGTGAATATCGATGTATGATAGTGGGCGTTTATGTATATATGTGTGTATATGAGTGGATGGGCCATTCTTCGTCTGTTTCCTGGCGCTGCCTCGCTGACGCGGCAAACAGCGATTATGTACAAGAAGGTAAGGAAGATGTAATACCAATGCGAGCAGAAGTATTGGTCAGCAGTAGACTCTCTGAACCGTGGAGTAAGATATTAACAGTTCATACAAAGGAGGTTTGTACGTCCTGTGAAGGTGCGCGTTCCTATGCACTTTATTCATATTAACAGATGTAATCAAGACGAAGATATTCAATACATATAAACCACAGCGAGACAAATGCCCCAGTATTGCAGCCCCTTATTTCTCTTCACTGAACACCGGCTCTTGACTACACCCGCCGGCCGAAATTAGATCAGAATTTTTCCATTCATAGTGTCCTGTTTAAATTTCCATGAGCCGAGCCGTCGCCCGCCCCACTCACCCTCCCTCTAGTGCTCTCCCGTCGACGTCTACGGTGGGTACAGAAGGGCGGAGGAGGAGGAGGAAGGGCAGGGAACACTGGGCGAGGTGTTGTCTCCCCCTAACCCTCCCTCTAGTGCTCTCCCGTCGACGCCTACGGTGGGTACAGAAGGGTGGAGGAGGAGGAGGAGGAGGAAGGGCAGGGAACACTGGGCGAGGTGTCGTCTCCCCCTAACCCTCCCTATAGTGCTCTCCCGTCGACGCCTACGGTGGGTACAGAAGGGCGGAGGAGGAGGAAGGGCAGGGAACACTGGGCCAGGTGTTGTCTCCCCCTAACCTCCCTCTAGTGCTTTCCCGTCTACGCCTACGGTGGGTACAGAAGGGCGGAGGAGGAGGAGGAGGAGGAAGGGCAGGGAACAACTGGGCGAGGTGTTGTGGCTGAGGGGAACGACGCCAGCCGAGCTGTGGTGGTGGTGGTGGCGGCGGTTGAGTGGGTGGTGTTGCATCGTAGCCTTACGCTTGACACCCCCCCCCCCCCGGCCTGCCTCTCTCTCTCTCTCTCTCTCTCTCTCTCTCTCTCTCTCTCTCTCTCTCTCTCTCTCTCTCTCTCTCTCTCTCTCTCTCTCACCTTGATATCATGGCAGGGGGCAGTAAGCGGGGTTGTCGTGCGCGATGTGGTCGTCAACACAGCCGCGGGTCATCGCTTAATATGCCAACCCTCCCCGGGGCACCATTGTCTTGACCCCAGCCAAACTCCCCGACCTTCCCCAACCCTCGTCCCACGTGCTCTGTGTGTGTGTGTGTGTGTGTGTGTGTGTGTGTGTGTTCAATTGGTCGACGATCCTCCACGCTGAAGGTGTAGTTTGATCCTTCACCTCGTGAGTACGACGGTACGACCCGTGAGTCACAGGGGCGCGACCCTTAGGGATGTGGTGGTGGTGATGTCCCCCCCTTCCCTCCGTGAAGGTCGGACACAAAGGCTAGGCCATTATGACCAAGGGTCGCGTCCCGTCGTGCTCAAGCCATGTAACGACGGGTCGCATCCCTTGTTGGTTCTGTGACCTGTTGATGCCAACGAGACTCCTGTGTGACACGTGTGCGACGCCTGTGTGACACCAGTGTGACACCTGTGTGACACCAGTGTGACACCTGTGTGTCGCCTGCGTGACACCGTTATGACACCAGTATGATTTTTAGTGTGTGCGGGGCACTGTGTTTGTCAGACTCATAATTTCAGTGTAATGTTGTCATCTTTAGCACAAAGCAAATAATGATGAAGATGATGATAATCATAATGATAATAAGAACGATAGGGATGTGATAATGATAATATATATATATACGATACTAATGGTCATTGAATTAGTCGCAGCCTAAGGCTAAAGATATACAGAGGTGATGTGGACGCTATAAACAAGTGTGGCTATGAAAAAGGATGGGCGGGGGGGGGGGGGTTAGTATGTACACAAAGGTAGGCTGGTAGTTCGCTGATTATTGGTTTGTTTACATTGCCCTGGGGACGTGGCAATTCTCCTGCAGCGGTCCGTGCCAGCTGGGATTGGCTCGATGGGGTTTGTGGTGCCGAACTGCAACCGAGGGGGCGAGGGATTGAGGTGGCAGGAGTCGACGGTGGCGTAGAATGGCGCGGAAGTTGTTTTTCCCTCCCTGAGCTGTGTGGAGAGGATGGGGTGCTGGTGATGGCTGGCTGGAGGAAGACGTGTGAGGACCATTGTTTTTGTCGTTGTTGTCGAGTGCTTCTTGGTTGGTTCTGTAGTGGAGGTGTACGTTGGGGGAGTGATGAGTGTACACACGTTCATGGTCCTATTAAGAATGTGCGGTATCGGGAGGGGAACGCCGTGAGCCTGATGAAGACCCTCGGCCCTGAGGCGGGACACACACACACACACACACACACACACACACACGTCAGCCAGTGTTGCCAGTATTGGGACCATAGCTCAGCCGCCTCCCGAGCAGAGTTGCCACTTTTGGCAGACGGAGCCACAAATCACCAGCGCCTCCTCCTCCTCCTCCTCCTCCCACCCACTGGTGCCTGGCCATGATGTCAGATGTCACTCAGAAGACCGTACTCCTTTCCCTCCTCCTCCTCCTCCTGCAACGTACCGCCGAGATCTGACAATTTAAAGTGAAGGAATTTACATCGCGGGACAAATCTGTGGGGGGGTGAAGGGAGCGAAGTGAATAATTTGTAACGCTGACGGTCTATCTCCAGACGATTCGCAGACGATATGGGTGAACGGATGAGGGTGGATGTGGTGCGGATGAGGGTGGATGTGGTGTTGATGTAGGTGGATGAGGGTGGTTGTGGTGTGGATGTAGGTGGATGAGGGTGGTTGTGGCGTGGCTGTGGATGGTTGTGGTGTGGATGTAAGTGGATGAGGATGGTTGTGGTGTGGATGGAGGTGGATGAGGGTGGTTGTGGTGTGGATGTAGGTGGATGTGGATGGTTGTGTTGTGGATGTAAGTGGATGAGGGTGGTTGTGGCGTGGCTGTGGATGGTTGTGGTGTGGATGTAAGTGGATGAGGGTGGTTGTGGCGTGGCTGTGGATGGTTGTGGTGTGGATGTAAGTGGATGAGGGTGGTTGCGGTGTGGATGTAGATGGATGTGGATGGTGATATTGTATCTGGACGTGGATGGTTTTATGTTCTTGTAGGTAGATGTGGATGGTTGTAGTTGTGGATGTTGTGTGTGGATATTGGAGGTTGTGGATGTAGGCGGCGATTTGATGGTTGTGGCTGTATACAGTACGGTACATTGTACCGGTCTGTCCCTGCGGTACATCGTACCGGTCCGTCACCAGGGTACGCGGGCCACATGTGGTCTGCGCGGTACAACGTACCGGCCCGTCACCAGGGTACGCGGGGGGCCACAGTCGATGGTGAATCGCGAGAGGAAATTTGATTTTGATTGATTGACTTGTCCGTAGTCGTGTCGACCACGTTGTGTCGTGGGGGTCGTGAATAACCCAGTGTCGGGGGTGGGGGGGGACGTTGACGACCACGTTGTGTCGTGGGGGTCGTGAATAACCCAGTGTCGGGGGGACGTACGTTGACGACCACGTGTGTCGTGGGGACGTACGTTAACGACCACGTGTGTCGTGGGGGTCGTGAATAACCCAGTGCCGGGGAGGGGGACGTACGTTGACGACCACGTGTGTCGTGTGGGTCGTGAATAACCCAGTGTCGGGGAGGGGGGGGACGTTGACGACCACGTTGTGTCGTGGGGGTCGTAAATAACCCAGTGTCGGGGGGGGGGGGACGTACGTTGACGACCACGTGTGTCGTGGGGGTCGTGAATAACCCAGTGTCGGGGAGGGGGACGTACGTTGACGACCCCGTGTGTCGTGGGGGTCGTGAATAACCCAGTGTCGAGGGGATGGGGGTGGGGGGGGGGACGTTGACGACCACGTTGTGTCGTGGGGGTCGTGAATAACCCAGTGTCGGGGGGGGGGGGACGTACGTTGACGACCACGTGTGTCGTGGGGGTCGTGAATAACCCAGTGTCGGGGGGGGGGGGGACGTACGTTGACGACCACGTGTGTCGGGGGAACGTTGATGATGACGTCATATTTTTTCTCTGGTCCTCTCTCTCTCTCTCTCTCTCTCTCTCTCTCTAATCTCGGCCAATTAAGCAGGCAGGTATCGTGTCCAAGGGAGAGCGGGGGGATGGGGTGTTGCGGGGGGGCGGGTCAGTATCGTCCAGGAAGGGAGTGTCCGCCCTCCTCTGATTGGCCGAGAGATAAGGGAGGCCACGCCCTTCTGTATATACCCCCTTCCCTGTCCTTTCCTCCTCCCGATAGCCTTTGGGGGGGAGGGGAGGGGGAGGGGGTTCATGACAGTGGTGGTAAGGGGAGGGAGGTGGGAGGGAGAGGAGGGGGTGTGGGGCGCGCGCGCGCGTGGGCAATGGGGTGCTGTGCATATGAGGTAGTGATGTGACGGGATGATATGGCTTATTACATGGGTTACGGTGGTGCATGGCGGGGAAGGAAGAGGAGGAGGAGGAGGAAGGTACAGTCTCTCCCTCCCTCTCTCCACCCTCCCCCATGACGGTACAGTGGGCCACGTAAGGGCGACGCGGGATGACGCCTGGGAGGGAGTGAGTGCTGTCGGCTCCCTGGTGACGAATGATGTCATAGCGACGATGATTTCAGGATGATTTTTTCTACATCGTGTTTAGAAACAAGGTCGTCAAGTTGGTCGTTAGGTATTGCTTGGTCTTGTTACTTAAGTCTTTAGGGAGGTGTGGCTTGGGGTGTGTGGGTGAGTCGCGGGGTGAAGGGGTGAGTGGGTGGGTGTGTTTGGGATGGGCGGCGGGTGTGTTGATGTTGCCTTTGTGGGTGGTGGATTGGCGGGTGTGGCTGGGGTGTGCGGTGGATGGGTGGTGGTTGTGGTGGAGGTGGGCGGGCGGTGGGTGGGTGCGGTTGGGTTTGGCGGCCGGTGGGTGTGGTTAAGATGGGTGGAAGTGTGTGTGTGTGTGTGTGGGCGGCGGATGGGGTGTGGTCGGAATGGGTAGTTTGGTCGGTGTGGTCAAGGCAGGCGGTGGTTCGGGGTGTAGTTAGGGCAGTAAGTGGGTGGGTGTGGTCGGGGATGGATGGGCTAGGTAAGTGGGTGGGTGTGGTCGGAGGGATGGGCGGGTGGATATGGGTGTGGTCGGGGGTGGGCGGGAGGAAGATAAGGTTACGCCTGGCTATACGAGGCACTCCAGGCTGCCGGACGATGCTGGTCCAATTTGGTTAATTGGTCAAGTAAACATGGAGGGGACGGTGCCCAGCTGTCGTGTCGCCCCTCCACCGTTATGGCGCCCCTCCACGGTTATGTCGCCCCTCCACAGGTGTCCCTCCATATTCATAGCGCCCCTCCACTCCCTCCCATGGTTACGGCGCCCCTCTGTGTGTCTCTAGAAAGACAAAAGAAATACAGACAGGAAGAGCTGTGTATGGCAGCGGCAGGGGCCAGGGACACGGAGCCTGGTTGGCAGACGGGGCAGAAATCAAACACATGACTGCGACAGAAAATGCTTGCAAGTATTTTAACTACAGAGGCGCAAGTAACGTCAGCTGTGAACTTAAAATAACGAGAGTTTCGTCTCTGATTCAGTCTTTAAACGCATTTATATTGTTTTCCTTTTTTATTACTCTTCTTGACGTCTCAGTCCATTCGTTAACAGTTCTGTTGAGGAGAAAAGTAATTGGTCCCATCGGAAGTAAAGCACTTGCCCGCGTCGTTTGTATCCATCGCAGCAGACGAATTCAGACTGACCTAGTCTTAAGTATCCCCAGAGAACAAGGTTATGGAAGGGCGTGGATAACGTTCAGCGCCTGCTGCTGCGTATACCGCCTCTCTGCGCGTCAGGAAAAAAAATTGAACTCGTCCGGACTGGTCTCACTAATGTGTGCAGACCGGGAATCGTCTTGGTCACTCGACGGCTTTACTCCGTTCCATACCTCACCCTGAAGACCCTGGCGATGGGGCGGGGAGGCGTCCCCTGGAGTGATGGAATGATGATACTGCAAAAAAAAGTTCTCCTTCGCTGGCGGTGGGACTGGACTTCGAACACCCTTTGTGTCATGATGCTTCGTCTTCCCCGCCAACGCTGATGACGTACCCTCCTCCTCTCTAGTTATGACGTCCCTGCATTAAGACGACCCCCTTTACGGTGCTACGCTCCTCCCTCCGGGGTTTGCGACGTGTGACGCTACCTGTTTTACCCGCTTCTGTACCTGTGATGCTCCTTCCATTGGTTGTGAGGCAGTCTCCACACACTCCTTCTTCTCAGTGCCATTTGAGGTATTCGCACGGTCCTTCATCCTACTGAAACGTATTGAATCTTTTATATTACAGACAGGTGATCACTGAGTTGGAGTCCGATCTCATATTAAGAGTTATAGTCGTATTTTATCAAGTAATTTCGTGAAGCACCTTACTTATTCATTAGCAGATGAACAGATAAAGAAGAAAAACATTTGGTTAAACTTTCATCACCTCCGCTCCCCCTTCCTCCGGGGGGGCTGAGTGTCCCGCCATAAATTTGAACGTGTCAATATGTGAGTTTTGGCGGGAATTGTGACGTGGTGGCTGGCCGCGGGGGTACAACCTTGCGAGGGTGTCCAGTGTGGGGGTTGGTCGAGGGCCTCGGCTCGCTTTCCCAAGGGTATCGTTGACCTCTGCCCTGAAGTGCGAGTGTGTTAGTTTTGTGTTGAGTATAAGTGTGCTTTGTCTTCCTGATGTCTTAGCGATAGCCTAAGTGTCTAGTGGTAGTAGAAGTGCTATTGTATGGGGGTAACGTCAGGTACTGAGTGCTCTTGTATGGGGGTAACGTCAGGTAGAGTGCTCTTGTATGGGGGTAACGTCAGGTAGTGAGTGCTCTTGTATGGGGGGTAACGTCAGGTAGTGAGTGCTATTGTATGGGGGGTAACGTCAGGTAGTGAGTGCTCTTGTATGGGGGTAACGTCAGGTAGTGAGTGCTCTTGTATGGGGGGTAACGTCAGGTAGTGAGTGCTCTTGTATGGGGGTAACGTTAGGTAGTGAGTGCTCTTGTATGGGGGTAACGTCAGGTAGTGAGTGCTCTTGTATGGGGGTAACGTCAGGTCGTGAGTGTTCTTGTATGGGGGTAACGTCAGGTACTGAGTGCTCTTGTATGGGGGGTAACGTCTTTTGAAAATTAACCTTCCATATTCTTTTTCTACTTAATCCCTCATCTACTTAATCCTTGAGCACGACGGTACGACGTTAGAGCACGATGGTAAGACCCCCAATACACGACGGTACGACCCTCGAGCACGACGGTACGAACGCTTAAGCGACACACTACAACTCTCTGGTATTATAGGTCTTGGTCTTTGAGCTGATCTTTATAGTACCATCGTATCCAAGAGTCGTTCAGCCGTTCTCAAAAGGGGGGGTCGGTCGTCGTGCTGTAGTGCTGAAAGGGTCATAAAAGAGGCATCAACGTGGAAACTACAGGACTGAACGGTTTCTATGCGAACATAAAGTGGCAGGTGGAGTTAACTGGACTTGATACACATCACTGTCATGAAGAGGCCCTCTGTGAAAGTTTCAGTGGAGGAGAAGGAATATATAGAAGTACGTACATCTTGCTGCAAATACAGAGGAACTATGAAGAAAAAGAGAACGCGAGAGAAGACCTCGATATGAACGTTACCTGGTCAGGAGATAAGCTGCTAGAATATGTGTGGAAGAGGGACTAGGGAGTCAAGGTGGTTCAGAAGACCACATGTGCTCCACTGGGGCGCCTAGACTTACCTCGGCCATTTGACTCTAGGTTCAAGGAGCCTATGGAAGGTTCTCAGGCGTCAGCCACGACTTCCCCCTTGGTGACGGACCCCGACGCCTCCACGGGACATCGTCAGAGCCGTCTTACACTGCATTTCTTAAGAGGACCTTGGCTATACTTCTTCCGTGCAACCCGACCCGACCACGGAAACCACTGAATACTTTTAGAAGTACGAAACCTCAGCGGCATTCTATCTGCTGTGATGTCAGCGAAGCTATGGGACCCTCAGTAACTTTTCTCCCACCTCCCCTCCCCTTCAGCTGCACAATCCCGGGGCCTTGATATACCACCTCTTCCTGCACCTTGCACCTATTAGACCGAGGCAACCGCTCCACCCGTCTCCTGGGAGACACCTACCTCACCTCATGCATCTACACCAGCGCCACGGGACTCCTACCACGACTGCATATTATCATCTCAACATGCCTCATCGTCTGACCTAACCCTGCAACCACTTGTAGCCCGCCTTCACCCCTGATCATAATAAATAAAGCCACTCTGCTGTTCCTCGTGTTCTTCACCGCCCACTCACTCGTCGCTAAACCCTTGCTGTTCCTTGTGTTCTTCACCGCCCACTCACTCGTCGCTAAACTCTCTGCTGTTCCTCGTGTTCTTCACCGCCCACTCACTCGTCGCTAAACCCTCTGCTGTTCCTTGTGTTCTTCACCGCCCACTCACTCGTCGGTAAACTCTCTGCTGTTCCTCGTGTTCTTCACCGCCCACTCACTCGTCGCTAAACCCTCTGCTGTTCCTTGTGTTCTTCACCGCCCACTCACTCGTCGCTAAACCCTCTGCTGTTCCTCGTGTTCTTCACCGCCCACTCACTCGTCGCTAAACCCTCTGCTTTTCCTTGTGTTCTTCACCGCCCACTCGCTCGTCGCTAAACCCTCTGCTGTTCCTCGTGTTCTTCACCGCCCACTCACTCGTCGCTAAACCCTCTGCTGTTCCTTGTGTTCTTCACCGCCCACTCACTCGTCGCTAAACCCTCTGCTGTTCCTTGTGTTCTTCACCGCCCACTCACTCGTCGCTAAACCCTCTGCTGTTCCTTGTGTTCTTCACCGCCCACTCACTCGTCGCTAAACCCTCTGCTGTTCCTTGTGTTCTTCACCGCCCACTCACTCGTCGCTAAACCCTCTGCTGTTCCTTGTGTTCTTCACCGCCCACTCACTCGTCGCTAAACCCTCTGCTGTTCCTTGTGTTCTTCACCGCCCACTCACTCGTCGCTAAACCCTCTGCTGTTCCTTGTGTTCTTCACCGCCCACTCACTCGTCGCTAAACCCTCTGCTGTTCCTTGTGTTCTTCACCGCCCACTCACTCGTCGCTAAACCCTCTGCTGTTCCTCGTGTTCTTCACCGCCCACTCACTCGTCGCTAAACCCTCTGCTGTTCCTTGTGTTCTTCACCGCCCACTCACTCGTCGCTAAACCCTCTGCTGTTCCTCGTGTTCTTCACCGCCCACTCACTCGTCGCTAAACCCTCTGCTGTTCCTCGTGTTCTTCACCGCCCACTCACTCGTCGCTAAACCCTCTGCTGTTCCTTGTGTTCTTCACCGCCCACTCACTCGTCGCTAAACCCTCTGCTGTTCCTTGTGTTCTTCACCGCCCACTCACTCGTCGCTAAACCCTCTGCTGTTCCTTGTGTTCTTCACCGCCCACTCACTCGTCGCTAAACCCTCTGCTGTTCCTTGTGTTCTTCACCGCCCACTCACTCGTCGGTAAACCCTCTGCTGTTCCTTGTGTTCTTCACCGCCCACTCACTCGTCGCTAAACCCTCTGCTGTTCCTTGTGTTCTTCACCGCCCACTCACTCGTCGCTAAACCCTCTGCTGTTCCTCGTGTTCTTCACCGCCCACTCACTCGTCGCTAAACCCTCTGCTGTTCCTTGTGTTCTTCACCGCCCACTCACTCGTCGCTAAACCCTCTGCTGTTCCTTGTGTTCTTCACCGCCCACTCACTCGTCGCTAAACCCTCTGCTGTTCCTTGTGTTCTTCACCGCCCACTCACTCGTCGCTAAACCCTCTGCTGTTCCTTGTGTTCTTCACCGCCCACTCACTCGTCGCTAAACCCTCTGCTGTTCCTTGTGTTCTTCACCGCCCACTCACTCGTCGCTAAACCCTCTGCTGTTCCTTGTGTTCTTCACCGCCCACTCACTCGTCGCTAAACCCTCTGCTGTTCCTTGTGTTCTTCACCGCCCACTCACTCGTCGCTAAACCCTCTGCTGTTCCTTGTGTTCTTCACCGCCCACTCACTCGTCGCTAAACCCTCTGCTGTTCCTTGTGTTCTTCACCGCCCACTCACTCGTCGCTAAACCCTCTGCTGTTCCTCGTGTTCTTCACCGCCCACTCACTCGTCGCTAAACCCTCTGCTGTTCCTTGTGTTCTTCACCGCCCACTCACTCGTCGCTAAACCCTCTGCTGTTCCTTGTGTTCTTCACCGCCCACTCACTCGTCGCTAAACCCTCTGCTGTTCCTTGTGTTCTTCACCGCCCACTCACTCGTCGCTAAACCCTCTGCTGTTCCTTGTGTTCTTCACCGCCCACTCACTCGTCGCTAAACCCTCTGCTGTTCCTTGTGTTCTTCACCGCCCACTCACTCGTCGCTAAACCCTCTGCTGTTCCTTGTGTTCTTCACCGCCCACTCACTCGTCGCTAAACCCTCTGCTGTTCCTTGTGTTCTTCACCGCCCACTCACTCGTCGCTAAACCCTCTGCTGTTCCTTGTGTTCTTCACCGCCCACTCACTCGTCGCTAAACCCTCTGCTGTTCCTTGTGTTCTTCACCGCCCACTCACTCGTCGCTAAACCCTCTGCTGTTCCTTGTGTTCTTCACCGCCCACTCACTCGTCGCTAAACCCTCTGCTGTTCCTTGTGTTCTTCACCGCCCACTCACTCGTCGCTAAACCCTCTGCTGTTCCTTGTGTTCTTCACCGCCCACTCACTCGTCGCTAAACCCTCTGCTGTTCCTTGTGTTCTTCACCGCCCACTCACTCGTCGCTAAACCCTCTGCTGTTCCTTGTGTTCTTCACCGCCCACTCACTCGTCGCTAAACCCTCTGCTGTTCCTTGTGTTCTTCACCGCCCACTCACTCGTCGCTAAACCCTCTGCTGTTCCTTGTGTTCTTCACCGCCCACTCACTCGTCGCTAAACCCTCTGCTGTTCCTTGTGTTCTTCACCGCCCACTCACTCGTCGCTAAACCCTCTGCTGTTCCTTGTGTTCTTCACCGCCCACTCACTCGTCGCTAAACCCTCTGCTGTTCCTCGTGTTCTTCACCGCCCACTCACTCGTCGCTAAACCCTCTGCTGTTCCTTGTGTTCTTCACCGCCCACTCACTCGTCGCTAAACCCTCTGCTGTTCCTTGTGTTCTTCACCGCCCACTCACTCGTCGCTAAACCCTCTGCTGTTCCTTGTGTTCTTCACCGCCCACTCACTCGTCGCTAAACCCTCTGCTGTTCCTTGTGTTCTTCACCGCCCACTCACTCGTCGCTAAACCCTCTGCTGTTCCTCGTGTTCTTCACCGCCCACTCACTCGTCGCTAAACCCTCTGCTGTTCCTCGTGTTCTTCACCGCCCACTCACTCGTCGCTAAACCCTCTGCTGTTCCTTGTGTTCTTCACCGCCCACTCACTCGTCGCTAAACCCTCTGCTGTTCCTCGTGTTCTTCACCGCCCACTCACTCGTCGCTAAACCCTCTGCTGTTCCTTGTGTTCTTCACCGCCCACTCACTCGTCGCTAAACCCTCTGCTGTTCCTTGTGTTCTTCACCGCCCACTCACTCGTCGCTAAACCCTCTGCTGTTCCTTGTGTTCTTCACCGCCCACTCACTCGTCGCTAAACCCTCTGCTGTTCCTTGTGTTCTTCACCGCCCACTCACTCGTCGCTAAACCCTCTGCTGTTCCTTGTGTTCTTCACCGCCCACTCACTCGTCGCTAAACCCTCTGCTGTTCCTTGTGTTCTTCACCGCCCACTCACTCGTCGCTAAACCCTCTGCTGTTCCTTGTGTTCTTCACCGCCCACTCACTCGTCGCTAAACCCTCTGCTGTTCCTTGTGTTCTTCACCGCCCACTCACTCGTCGCTAAACCCTCTGCTGTTCCTCGTGTTCTTCACCGCCCACTCACTCGTCGCTAAACCCTCTGCTGTTCCTCGTGTTCTTCACCGCCCACTCACTCGTCGCTAAACCCTCTGCTGTTCCTTGTGTTCTTCACCGCCCACTCACTCGTCGCTAAACCCTCTGCTGTTCCTTGTGTTCTTCACCGCCCACTCACTCGTCGCTAAACCCTCTGCTGTTCCTCGTGTTCTTCACCGCCCACTCACTCGTCGCTAAACCCTCTGCTGTTCCTTGTGTTCTTCACCGCCCACTCACTCGTCGCTAAACCCTCTGCTGTTCCTCGTGTTCTTCACCGCCCACTCACTCGTCGCTAAACCCTCTGCTGTTCCTTGTGTTCTTCACCGCCCACTCACTCGTCGCTAAACCCTCTGCTGTTCCTTGTGTTCTTCACCGCCCACTCACTCGTCGCTAAACCCTCTGCTGTTCCTCGTGTTCTTCACCGCCCACTCACTCGTCGCTAAACCCTCTGCTGTTCCTTGTGTTCTTCACCGCCCACTCACTCGTCGCTAAACCCTCTGCTGTTCCTTGTGTTCTTCACCGCCCACTCACTCGTCGCTAAACCCTCTGCTGTTCCTTGTGTTCTTCACCGCCCACTCACTCGTCGCTAAACCCTCTGCTGTTCCTTGTGTTCTTCACCGCCCACTCACTCGTCGCTAAACCCTCTGCTGTTCCTTGTGTTCTTCACCGCCCACTCACTCGTCGCTAAACCCTCTGCTGTTCCTTGTGTTCTTCACCGCCCACTCACTCGTCGCTAAACCCTCTGCTGTTCCTTGTGTTCTTCACCGCCCACTCACTCGTCGCTAAACCCTCTGCTGTTCCTTGTGTTCTTCACCGCCCACTCACTCGTCGCTAAACCCTCTGCTGTTCCTCGTGTTCTTCACCGCCCACTCACTCGTCGCTAAACCCTCTGCTGTTCCTCGTGTTCTTCACCGCCCACTCACTCGTCGCTAAACCCTCTGCTGTTCCTTGTGTTCTTCACCGCCCACTCACTCGTCGCTAAACCCTCTGCTGTTCCTCGTGTTCTTCACCGCCCACTCACTCGTCGCTAAACCCTCTGCTGTTCCTTGTGTTCTTCACCGCCCACTCACTCGTCGCTAAACCCTCTGCTGTTCCTTGTGTTCTTCACCGCCCACTCACTCGTCGCTAAACCCTCTGCTGTTCCTTGTGTTCTTCACCGCCCACTCACTCGTCGCTAAACCCTCTGCTGTTCCTTGTGTTCTTCACCGCCCACTCACTCGTCGCTAAACCCTCTGCTGTTCCTTGTGTTCTTCACCGCCCACTCACTCGTCGCTAAACCCTCTGCTGTTCCTTGTGTTCTTCACCGCCCACTCACTCGTCGCTAAACCCTCTGCTGTTCCTTGTGTTCTTCACCGCCCACTCACTCGTCGCTAAACCCTCTGCTGTTCCTTGTGTTCTTCACCGCCCACTCACTCGTCGCTAAACCCTCTGCTGTTCCTTGTGTTCTTCACCGCCCACTCACTCGTCGCTAAACCCTCTGCTGTTCCTTGTGTTCTTCACCGCCCACTCACTCGTCGCTAAACCCTCTGCTGTTCCTTGTGTTCTTCACCGCCCACTCACTCGTCGCTAAACCCTCTGCTGTTCCTCGTGTTCTTCACCGCCCACTCACTCGTCGCTAAACCCTCTGCTGTTCCTTGTGTTCTTCACCGCCCACTCACTCGTCGCTAAACCCTCTGCTGTTCCTTGTGTTCTTCACCGCCCACTCACTCGTCGCTAAACCCTCTGCTGTTCCTTGTGTTCTTCACCGCCCACTCACTCGTCGCTAAACCCTCTGCTGTTCCTTGTGTTCTTCACCGCCCACTCACTCGTCGCTAAACCCTCTGCTGTTCCTTGTGTTCTTCACCGCCCACTCACTCGTCGCTAAACCCTCTGCTGTTCCTCGTGTTCTTCACCGCCCACTCACTCGTCGCTAAACCCTCTGCTGTTCCTTGTGTTCTTCACCGCCCACTCACTCGTCGCTAAACCCTCTGCTGTTCCTCGTGTTCTTCACCGCCCACTCACTCGTCGCTAAACCCTCTGCTGTTCCTTGTGTTCTTCACCGCCCACTCACTCGTCGCTAAACCCTCTGCTGTTCCTTGTGTTCTTCACCGCCCACTCACTCGTCGCTAAACCCTCTGCTGTTCCTTGTGTTCTTCACCGCCCACTCACTCGTCGCTAAACCCTCTGCTGTTCCTTGTGTTCTTCACCGCCCACTCACTCGTCGCTAAACCCTCTGCTGTTCCTCGTGTTCTTCACCGCCCACTCACTCGTCGCTAAACCCTCTGCTGTTCCTTGTGTTCTTCACCGCCCACTCACTCGTCGCTAAACCCTCTGCTGTTCCTCGTGTTCTTCACCGCCCACTCACTCGTCGCTAAACCCTCTGCTGTTCCTTGTGTTCTTCACCGCCCACTCACTCGTCGCTAAACCCTCTGCTGTTCCTTGTGTTCTTCACCGCCCACTCACTCGTCGCTAAACCCTCTGCTGTTCCTTGTGTTCTTCACCGCCCACTCACTCGTCGCTAAACCCTCTGCTGTTCCTTGTGTTCTTCACCGCCCACTCACTCGTCGCTAAACCCTCTGCTGTTCCTTGTGTTCTTCACCGCCCACTCACTCGTCGCTAAACCCTCTGCTGTTCCTTGTGTTCTTCACCGCCCACTCACTCGTCGCTAAACCCTCTGCTGTTCCTTGTGTTCTTCACCGCCCACTCACTCGTCGCTAAACCCTCTGCTGTTCCTTGTGTTCTTCACCGCCCACTCACTCGTCGCTAAACCCTCTGCTGTTCCTTGTGTTCTTCACCGCCCACTCACTCGTCGCTAAACCCTCTGCTGTTCCTTGTGTTCTTCACCGCCCACTCACTCGTCGCTAAACCCTCTGCTGTTCCTTGTGTTCTTCACCGCCCACTCACTCGTCGCTAAACCCTCTGCTGTTCCTCGTGTTCTTCACCGCCCACTCACTCGTCGCTAAACCCTCTGCTGTTCCTCGTGTTCTTCACCGCCCACTCACTCGTCGCTAAACCCTCTGCTGTTCCTTGTGTTCTTCACCGCCCACTCACTCGTCGCTAAACCCTCTGCTGTTCCTTGTGTTCTTCACCGCCCACTCACTCGTCGCTAAACCCTCTGCTGTTCCTTGTGTTCTTCACCGCCCACTCACTCGTCGCTAAACCCTCTGCTGTTCCTTGTGTTCTTCACCGCCCACTCACTCGTCGCTAAACCCTCTGCTGTTCCTCGTGTTCTTCACCGCCCACTCACTCGTCGCTAAACCCTCTGCTGTTCCTTGTGTTCTTCACCGCCCACTCACTCGTCGCTAAACCCTCTGCTGTTCCTTGTGTTCTTCACCGCCCACTCACTCGTCGCTAAACCCTCTGCTGTTCCTTGTGTTCTTCACCGCCCACTCACTCGTCGCTAAACCCTCTGCTGTTCCTTGTGTTCTTCACCGCCCACTCACTCGTCGCTAAACCCTCTGCTGTTCCTTGTGTTCTTCACCGCCCACTCACTCGTCGCTAAACCCTCTGCTGTTCCTTGTGTTCTTCACCGCCCACTCACTCGTCGCTAAACCCTCTGCTGTTCCTTGTGTTCTTCACCGCCCACTCACTCGTCGCTAAACCCTCTGCTGTTCCTTGTGTTCTTCACCGCCCACTCACTCGTCGCTAAACCCTCTGCTGTTCCTCGTGTTCTTCACCGCCCACTCACTCGTCGCTAAACCCTCTGCTGTTCCTCGTGTTCTTCACCGCCCACTCACTCGTCGCTAAACCCTCTGCTGTTCCTTGTGTTCTTCACCGCCCACTCACTCGTCGCTAAACCCTCTGCTGTTCCTTGTGTTCTTCACCGCCCACTCACTCGTCGCTAAACCCTCTGCTGTTCCTCGTGTTCTTCACCGCCCACTCACTCGTCGCTAAACCCTCTGCTGTTCCTCGTGTTCTTCACCGCCCACTCACTCGTCGCTAAACCCTCTGCTGTTCCTTGTGTTCTTCACCGCCCACTCACTCGTCGCTAAACCCTCTGCTGTTCCTTGTGTTCTTCACCGCCCACTCACTCGTCGCTAAACCCTCTGCTGTTCCTTGTGTTCTTCACCGCCCACTCACTCGTCGCTAAACCCTCTGCTGTTCCTCGTGTTCTTCACCGCCCACTCACTCGTCGCTAAACCCTCTGCTGTTCCTCGTGTTCTTCACCGCCCACTCACTCGTCGCTAAACCCTCTGCTGTTCCTTGTGTTCTTCACCGCCCACTCACTCGTCGCTAAACCCTCTGCTGTTCCTTGTGTTCTTCACCGCCCACTCACTCGTCGCTAAACCCTCTGCTGTTCCTTGTGTTCTTCACCGCCCACTCACTCGTCGCTAAACCCTCTGCTGTTCCTTGTGTTCTTCACCGCCCACTCACTCGTCGCTAAACCCTCTGCTGTTCCTTGTGTTCTTCACCGCCCACTCACTCGTCGCTAAACCCTCTGCTGTTCCTTGTGTTCTTCACCGCCCACTCACTCGTCGCTAAACCCTCTGCTGTTCCTTGTGTTCTTCACCGCCCACTCACTCGTCGCTAAACCCTCTGCTGTTCCTTGTGTTCTTCACCGCCCACTCACTCGTCGCTAAACCCTCTGCTGTTCCTTGTGTTCTTCACCGCCCACTCACTCGTCGCTAAACCCTCTGCTGTTCCTCGTGTTCTTCACCGCCCACTCACTCGTCCCTGCCAGACGTATGATGATGATGTCATTCTTTTCCATTCTCTCCAGACGGTGTAGCTCAAGAAGCTCGTAGCGATCTGTGTCGAGGGAGCGCGCATGCGTTTCTTTCCTTCCGCCGTGTCGCTCGTGAGAGACGAAGTTTTCATTGTCAAGATCCTTTTCGCCTCTAGACACTTTTATAAGTAGACAGAAGTGTTACTCGTAAAAGTGTGTTTAATGTGAATTTTCCTTCTACTTATCAGTTTTTGGAGATAGATAGATAGATAGATAGAGAGTGTGTGTGTGTGTGTGTGTGTGTGTGTGTGTGTGTGAGAGAGAGAGAGAGAGAGAGAGAGAGAGAGAGAGAGAGAGAGAGAGAGAGAGAGAGAGAGAGAATAAATATATATATAGAGCAGGTTCAGAGACAGATGTGCGGGCGGGCGTGCGGGCGGGCACAGAGACAGATGTGGATCACGACACTACCTACCACAGTCTGTACAGCAGACGAGGCCTTCAGGAAAGACCCCACCCACCCCAGAATAACACAGACCCATGGACACACAGACACCGACGTACGTACAGACGCAGCAGTGGGCTTACTGCACCACCCCTGTGTGTCTCTCCACCTTTCTCTTCCCCCTTCCTTTTCTGTATTGACGGAAGTCTGTACATATGTTCCTCCGCCAGCACAGGGGGGGTTGGGGGTTGGGGTTGGCCAGATGGCCATGGTCGAGCGGCAGTGTTGGTCGGGACGTGGCCACCGGCCACCGGCCACGTCCCGACATCCCCGGCCACTATCGCCCTACCGCCCGCCCGCCCGCCCGCCCGCCCGCCCGCCCGCCCGGCCACAGCACTCTGCTCTTGTTCTTTGGCCGAGGCTAATGTCCGTTAATGACCGTTAAAAACCGTTACGGCGGAGTTATAACGGCGCTGGTCCGCTCCGGGCCGACCACGGTAAAGAGAATCAATATATCCGGGACCCGGTTAACCAGACCCTCATGTGTTCAGGAAACCCCGCACCCCCTCCTTCTCCTCCCGGTTATAACCGGAGCTTCAATTATCCGGGACCCGGTTAACCAGAACCCTCGTTATCCGGGTCTCTGTTAACCAGACCCTCATATGTTCAGGAACCCACCCCACTCCTTCCTTCCCACCCCGTAAACTCCCCTCCCCTCTCCCCTCTCCCCTATTAACCAGAGCTTTAATTATCCGGGACCCGGTTAACTTTTTTCTCACCAGCCTTCGCCAGACGAGCCCTCAGGTCCCGCCCTGCGAGTGTCCCTGGACAAACTTCTTCCATTCTTCACCGTCCTCAGACAGTTAGTTCTTGGGCTCCATGCTCGAGTCCATTTCTCCTTTAGGTGTTGGACTGTCGCCCCTCCTGCCATTTGCTGGCCTCCATGTTCCAGTCCATTCCTCCGTCACTTGGGGTTGGACTGTTCCACCCCCAACCCCCCCAAACTCCAGTTAGTTCTTAGCAGTCCATTTTCCTTTTTATGTTAGCTGAGATGGCACGGGCAGCCGAGGCCCTGGATCAAGACCATCCCATTAACGCTAAATATACCCTAGCCTGAGCCAGGTACCCATTTTATCGACCAACCCCCTAGGGGTGGATGAACAGCTGGGTTGACTGTGGACCGACTGCCGCAACCAGGATTCGAACCCGTGCGCTCGACCCTGGGCGGCCCCGTGAATGCGTCGCGGTCAGGGACGCTGACCGCCACACCACGGAGTTCTTTCTATGACCGTTTTACTGATGCTTGTGTCTTACGTTCACTGTCTTGTCACTGGTCACTGCTGTGTCTTACGTTCACTGTCTTGTCACTGATCACTGCTGTGTCTTACGTTCACTGTCTTGTCACTGGTCACTGCTGTGTCTTACGTTCACTGTCTTGTCACTGGTCACTGCTGTGTCTTACGTTCACTGTCTTGTCACTGGTCACTGCTGTGTCTTACGTTCACTGTCTTGTCACTGGTCACTGCTGTGTCTTACGTTCACTGTCTTGTCACTGGTCACTGCTGTGTCTTACGTTCACTGTCTTGTCACCGGTCACTGCTGTGTCTTACGTTCACTGCCTTGTCTTTGGACAGTGCCACAGGTGTCTACCCTTCACCGTTCACTGTCATTTCCCTGGCCACGTCTTGCCACCGGATTGGTCATCGAGGACCATGTTTACCATACCTTGATTATCCGGAACCCTGGTTAACGAGACCTTTGGTCAACGAGATCCCCCAGTACTACCCAGGACCGTGTTAACGAGAATCTCAATTATCCCCAGTAGCCCCAGTTAACCCGATCTCGAATTAACCAGGATCTTGTTCAGCAGACCCGTCACTCCCCCTGTGGACCTGGGGGTCAAAACCAGGTCACCCTTATGCTTTTAACCTGGACCTGGTAACCCGGAAAACCCCTGATTAACCTGGACCCGGTTACCCGGAAAACCCCTGATTAACCTGGACCTGGTAACCCGGAAAACCTCTGATTAACCTGGAACTGGTAACCCGGAACCCCTGATTAACCTGGAACTGGTAACCCGGAACCCCTGATTAACCTGGAACTGGTAACCCGGAAAACCCCTGATTAACCTGGACCCGGTAACCCGGAACCCTTGATTAACCTGGAACTGGTTACCCGGAAAACCCCTGATTAACCTGGACCCGGTTACCCGGAAAACCCCTGATTAACCTGGACCTGGTAACCCGGAAAACCTCTGATTAACCTGGACCCGGTAACCCGGAAAACCTCTGATTAACCTGGACCCGGTAACCCGGAAAATCTCTGATTAACCTGGACCCGGTAACCCGGAAAACCCCTGATTAACCTGGACCCGGAAACCCGGAAAATCTCTGATTAACCTGGACCCGGTAACCCGGAAGCCGTGATTAATCTGGACCTGGTAACCCGGAGCCCCTGATTATCCAGGACCCGGTTTGAAACTAGCGTTAATGACCCTTAGCGCTAATGAACTACCGGCACTGCAATTCTGTGTCAACAGGGCTTTTGTTCCTGGGGCGGAGGACAGACAATAACATGTGTCAAATGTCTCGACCAACACGTCGAAGACGAGGCTTCGACACGTCGTTTTTTTTCCAGCTGAATTATCCGGTGATGACATCGTCGCTCCACACGTGCGTGCCCCCTGTGGTGGCCACGTATCACGGGCGACAAGTTTCAGAATACATAACTCAGGGAGACACGACGCGTTACATGGGTCGAACGACGTCCAGCCATACATGACTGAGGGCGCGAGGCAGACCTACACTATGGCTTGGCAGGATACATGTGGCAGGATACGTGAGGTGTGCTGTACGACACGTGGGAATACATGACCCAGGCTGGGTGTGGGGCAGGATACGTGACGTGTGCTGTACGATACGTGGGAATACATGACCCAGGCTGGGTGTGGGTGTGGGGCAGGATACGTGACGTGTGCTGTACGATACGTGGGAATACGTGACCCAGGGTGGGTGTGGGGCAGGATACGTGACGTGTGCTGTACGATACGTGGGAATACATGACCTAGGGTGGGTGTGGGTGTGGGGCAGGATACGTGACGTGTGCTGTACGACACGTGGGAATACATTACCCAGGGTGGGTGTGGGGCAGGATACGTGACGTGTGCTGTACGATACGTGGGAATACATGACCCAGGGTGGGTGTGGCAGGATACTTGGTCTAAGGCACAGCATAGGACCCACGTGACAGGATACATGACACTCCATGGCGGAGTATGTATACAAGAGTATGTATACAGGACTCAGGATACATGAAAGATTACATGAGAAAATACAGAAGGATACATGTCTGTTTACACTACTTTTGGATGCATGACCCAGGTGATCTGCAACACCAGTGCTTCACAACACCAGTGCTCCACAACACTAGTGCTTCACAACGCTGGTGCTCCTCAACACTAGTGCTTCACAACACCAGTGCTCCACAACACTAGTGATTCACAACACTAGTGCTTCACAACGCTGGTGCTCCTCAACACTAGTGATTCACAACACTAGTGCTTCACAACACTAGTGATTCACAACACTAGTGCTTCACAACACTAGTGCTTCACAACGCTGGTGCTCCTCAACACTAGTGCTTCACAACACCAGTGCTCCACAACACTAGTGATTCACAACACTAGTGCTTCACAACGCTGGTGCTCCTCAACACTAGTGCTTCACAACACCAGTGCTCCACAACACTAGTGATTCACAACACTAGTGCTTCACAACGCTGGTGCTCCTCAACACTAGTGCTTCACAACACCAGTGCTCCTCAACACTAGTGATTCACAACACTAGTGCTTCACAACACTAGTGCTTCACAACGCTGGTGCTCCTCAACACTAGTGCTTCACAACACCAGTGCTCCACAACACTAGTGATTCACAACACTAGTGCTTCACAACGCTGGTGCTCCTCAACACTAGTGCTTCACAACACCAGTGCTCCACAACACTAGTGATTCACAACACTAGTGCTTCACAACGCTGGTGCTCCTCAACACTAGTGCTTCACAACACCAGTGCTCCTCAACACTAGTGATTCACAACACTAGTGCTTCACAACACCAGTGCTCCTCAACACTAGTGATTCACAACACTAGTGCTTCACAACACCAGTGCTCCACAACACTAGTGATTCACAACACTAGTGCTTCACAACGCTGGTGCTCCTCAACACTAGTGATTCACAACACTAGTGCTTCACAACACCAGTGCTCCACAACACTAGTGATTCACAACACTAGTGCTTCACAACGCTGGTGCTCCTCAACACTAGTGATTCACAACAATAGTGCTTCACAACACTAGTGATTCACAACACTAGTGCTTCACAACGCTGGTGCTCCTCAACACTAGTGCTTCACAACACTAGTGCTTCACAACACCAGTGCTCCACAACACTAGTGATTCACAACACCAGTGCTCCACAACACTAGTGATTCACAACACTAGTGCTTCACAACACCAGTGCTCCACAACACTAGTGATTCACAACACTAGTGCTTCACAACACTGGTGCTCCTCAACACTAGTGATTCACAACACTAGTGCTTCACAACACCAGTGCTCCACAACACTAGTGATTCACAACACTAGTGCTTCACAACACTGGTGCTCCTCAACACTAGTGATTCACAACACTAGTGCTTCACAACACCAGTGCTCCACAACACTAGTGATTCACAACACTAGTGCTTCACAACACCAGTGCTCCACAACACTAGTGATTCACAACACTAGTGCTTCACAACACCAGTGCTCCACAACACTAGTGATTCACAACACTAGTGCTTCACAACACTGGTGCTCCTCAACACTAGTGATTCACAACACTAGTGCTTCACAACACCAGTGCTCCACAACACTAGTGATTCACAACACTAGTGCTTCACAACACCAGTGCTCCACAACACTAGTGATTCACAACACTAGTGCTTCACAACACTGGTGCTCCTCAACACTAGTGATTCACAACACTAGTGCTTCACAACACCAGTGCTCCACAACACTAGTGCTTCACAACACTAGTGCTTCACAACACCAGTGCTCCTCAACACTAGTGATTCACAACACTAGTGCTTCACAACACCAGTGCTCCACAACACTAGTGATTCACAACACTAGTGCTTCACAACACTGGTGCTCCTCAACACTAGTGATTCACAACACTAGTGCTTCACAACACCAGTGCTCCACAACACTAGTGATTCACAACACTAGTGCTTCACAACACCAGTGCTCCACAACACTAGTGATTCACAACACTAGTGCTTCACAACACCAGTGCTCCTCAACACTAGTGATTCACAACACTAGTGCTTCACAACACTGGTGCTCCACAACACTAGTGATTCACAACACTAGTGCTTCACAACACCAGTGCTCCACAACACTAGTGATTCACAACACTAGTGCTTCACAACACCAGTGCTCCACAACACTAGTGATTCACAACACTAGTGCTTCACAACGCTGGTGCTCCACAACACTAGTGATTCACAACACTAGTGCTTCACAACGCTGGTGCTCCTCAACACTAGTGATTCACAACACTAGTGCTTCACAACACCAGTGCTCCACAACACTAGTGATTCACAACACTAGTGCTTCACAACACTGGTGCTCCTCAACACTAGTGATTCACAACACTAGTGCTTCACAACACCAGTGCTCCACAACACTAGTGATTCACAACACTAGTGCTTCACAACACTGGTGCTCCACAACACTAGTGATTCACAACACTAGTGCTTCACAACACTGGTGCTCCTCAACACTAGTGATTCACAACACTAGTGCTTCACAACACCAGTGCTCCACAACACTAGTGATTCACAACACTAGTGCTTCACAACACTGGTGCTCCTCAACACTAGTGATTCACAACACTAGTGCTTCACAACACTAGTGATTCACAACACTAGTGCTTCACAACACCAGTGCTCCACAACACTAGTGATTCACAACACTAGTGCTTCACAACACTGGTGCTCCTCAACACTAGTGATTCACAACACTAGTGCTTCACAACACTGGTGCTCCACAACACTAGTGATTCACAACACTAGTGCTTCACAACGCTGGTGCTCCACAACACTAGTGATTCACAACACTAGTGCTTCACAACACTGGTGCTCCACAACACTAGTGATTCACAACACTAGTGCTTCACAACACTGGTGCTCCACAACACTAGTGATTCACAACACTAGTGCTTCACAACACTGGTGCTCCACAACACTAGTGATTCACAACACTAGTGCTTCACAACACTGGTGCTCCACAACACTAGTGATTCACAACACTAGTGCTTCACAACACTGGTGCTCCACAACACTAGTGATTCACAACACTAGTGCTTCACAACGCTGGTGCTCCACAACACAAATGCTCCACAACACTATTGCTCCACAAAACTCCACAGACACTGATGCTCCATAACACTAGTGCTTCACAACACTAGTGCTCCACAACACCGGTGCTCCATAACACTGGTGCTCCACAGACTTTGGTGCTCCACAAACACAGCTCCTAACACTTCCAGCTGAACCGGTGGACGACTGTGGGTAATGTGACCTGGATCAAAACCACAATGGCGCTATCACGATGGATGAACGTCACTGAAAGCTGTGTAGAGGTGTAGTGTGGTGCACGGTGTAATCCTGAGGTATGATACGGATGGGTGTGGCCCATCGGTGTAGTGAGGGTGGATGTGGCACTGGGGTCTACTGGTGCGTGTAGGCCAAGGGTGGGTGGGTGTTGTACGGGAGGTGTTTTTGGCTTGGGGGTGGGTGTAGTGCGGGCCTGGTGTGGTTGTAGTACTGGCGGGTGTGTAGACCTAGGGTGGGTGTAGTATTGGCGGGGGTGCAGACTTGGGATGGGTGTAGTACTGGCCGGTGTGCGGGCCTGGTGTGGTTGTAGTACTGGCGGGTGTGTAGGCCTATGGTGGGCGTAGTATACTGGTGACAGTAGAGCCTGGGATGGGTGTAGTACCGGCGGGTGTGGAAGCGAGAGGTGTGGCTCTGGGAGAAGGGCTTCAGCACCAGCAGGTAATCCTGGCGCAGCAGGAGGAGGCGAGATATTAATCCCTCAGATGTTGGTGTCGGCTGCGGCCACCACACGCCTCGGGTAATTAAGAATAGGTTGAAGATACACGTATCCCACATCTGCCTGATTATGTCAGACTCGCTCATCCGACGTAAGAACACATATGTATATATTTTACATATTACATACTTCCGAGAACACGTAGGGATGTATTAGCACGACTACAATTGCCTTTTTTTTATGTATTCTTATAGGGAGAGAGCTCTACACACTCCTCCATCACTGCCTCCTATCCTTATACTTTTTATCCAACAGGTTTTTGAATTTTCCAGTGGCACTCGCACATACCTCCTCTTGGGTTAGGTGTTTCCAAGGGGTCTTCATCAGTTCTGATGATGCGTATGTGTCCTAGCTGTGTGTCTACCTCCGTACATTTCTCTAAGATGGTCTCCTCCTCCGGACTCGGTTCGGACTTCAAGGAACTGTTGTGTTTACGTTGTCATGATGGCCTTACAGAAATCTAGACTGACTCGAAGGCTTCCTTTTTCCCTTCGTATCTCATACAAATTATCAGTTATCGTATAAAGGGGATCAGAAGAAAAAGGAGCGCTATTTCTTCTGATCTCCTTTATATGATAACCGACAATTTGTATCTTTACTGTGAATTTGGTCATTTATATATTTGTGGAAGAGTTTTGGATATTTCTTTTTTATATACTTATTTATTTCCGACTTACCAATTATGTTTCTTTCAATAACCCCTGGTTCGATCTGTGGCGTATCCTGATGAGCTAGTCTTTGACCCATGATCTCATCCAGTTGAACTTATGGAAAAAGCTTTGGATTGCCTCTTTTTTTTCTTCTTTGGCCTTGACCGACCTCAATATCTCTTTCAAAGATTTATAACCCCCCACCCCCTCACCTCACCACCCACCACTTCCTCTTATCTCCATGTCTCTCTGTGTCTCGTAGTAACTCGTTCCTTGCTTATCTTGTGTGTGTGTGTGTGTCTCTCTCGTAATCTGACTGGCTACATTGTTCGTCAATATCTCTTCCATTAGTACATTTCTTTGGCCCTTTCGCTTCTTGGCGTTCTTTCCTGAGCTACGCATCTCTCTCTCTCTCTCTCTCTCTCTCTCTCTCTCTCTCTCTCTCTCTCTCTCTCTCTCTCATAGGAATATATATATATATATATATATATATATATATATATATATATATATATATATATATATATATATACACACACACACACACACACACACACACACACACACACAGAGACATATAGACTGTGCTATAGAAACAATTTGATTGAATTTCATTAGTGAAAATGTAGATAATTGAGAGGAGGAGTGCATGAGTAATTAAGGCTGGGACCGTTGTGTGTGTGTGGGGGGGTTTGCGGGGGTGGAGGACGGTCGGGCCTCCTGCATTAATGATAGGTCAGTCAAGGTGATAACACCGCACACCACAGTTAGTTGATCTCACCTCCACCCGCCCGCCACTGACTAGGATGGAGAGGTTGCCACTTCCTTCCTTAACCCCTTCCCCCCCGCCACCACTTCCTCTAGTGCCTTAGGACTACCCAGTGGGTTTAAGTGGTGTTGGTGGGGCCGTGTGACACACGGACCACTGACGCCTCAGCCCTGCAGTGGACGAGTCCATATACTCTGGACGCAGACCTTGGACTCACGGCCCTCAACTTGCAGTGGACGAGTCCATATGTCTTCGACGCAGGCCCTGGACTCATGTCCCTTTCAACCTTTGGTTAGACGAGTCCATATACCCTGGACGCAGACCCTGGACTCACGGCCCTCAACCTGCAGTGAACGAGTCCATGTGTCCTGAACGCAGGCCCCAAAGGGGTACGTAATTCCAGGACACACGGGGTCGGTGCCACTCAAGAGTGTAGCGTTAGACCATCCAGGCGGAGGAGCTGGAACCGGGGCACATCTGGATCACTGGGACCGTGTGACGTATTGGGTGTTTGCCCCTGAAGAACCATCCCCGCCCGGCTGGGGTCATGACGCTAGGATCCTGGAGTCCAGCACCAGTTCTTCTACCGAGTGTGGCAGACCCTTGTGGCCAGGAGAGGGGGACTGGGAGAGCTGAGTGACACCACTGAGGCAAGTAGTCTCTGGAATCCCTGTACTGAAACCAAGACCATGCAAGTCTGGACTTCCTGCGCTGGAACCAAGACCATGCAAGTCTGGACTTCCTGTGCTGGAACCAAGACCATGCAAGTCTGGACTTCCTGCGCTGGAACCAAGACCATGCAAGTCTGGACTTCCTGCGCTGGAACCAAGACCATGCCAGTCTGGACTTCCTGCGCTGGAACCAAGACCATGCAAGTCTGGACTTCCTGCGCTGGAACCAAGACCATGCAAGTGTGGACTTCCTGCGCTGGAACCAAGACCATGCAAGTCTGGACTTCCTGCGCTGGAACCAAGACCATGCAAACCTGGAAAGCCTACGCTGGAACCAGGACCAAGCAGGTCTAGCCATCCTGTACTGGAACTAAGACAGTGCAAGTCTGGACTTCCTTTTGCTGGAACCATTATCTTCCATGCTGGTCTGGCCCTCCTGTACTGGAACTAAGACTAGGTAAATCTGGACTCCATGTGCTGAGACGAAGACTATGTAAGCTGCCAGCATAAGACTGTAGACCCAGGACGACTTCTAGCAAACCAGTAAACCAACAAAGAGATAGTGATGGAGAAGCTCCAACAAAGAAGGAGAGAGAGCTCCGACAAAGAGGTAGAGAAACTCCATGATAGAGGCAGGCGGAGATGGAACAAAGATGTAGGAGCATCTCCAAAGTAGGGAGAGTTGGAGCTCCAGCAGAAGTAGCGGGAGCTCCAACAAAGGGTTAGGGGGTGCTCCAACAAAGACACAGGGGGAGCTCCAACAAAGACATAGTGAGAGCTCCAACAAAGACGTAGGGAGAGCTCCAACAAAGACGTAGGGAGAGCTCCAACAAAGACGTAGGGGGAGCTCCAACAAAGACGTAGGGGGAGCTCCAACAAGGACGTAGAGGGAGCTCCAACAAAGACGTAGGGGGAACTCCAACAAAGACGTAGGGGAGCTCTAACAAAGACGTAGGGGGAACTCCAACAAAGACGTAGGGGAGCTCTAACAAAGACGTAGGGTGAGCTCCAACAAAGACGTAGGGGGAGCTGCAACAGAGACGTAGGGGGAGCTCCAACAAAGACGTGGGGGAGAGCTCCAACAAAGACGTAGGGGGAGCTCCAACAAAGACGTATGGGGAGAGCTCCATCAAAGACGTGGGGAGGAGAACTCCAACAAAGACATCAGGGGAGATATCCCACAAAGAGGTAAGGGGGAAGTTCCAGCATAGATGTAAGGGGGAGCTCCCAAGAAAGAGGTAGGAGGGGGACGGGGGGGGGTGAAAGACGTAAAGGGGTGGGGATAAAGGTGGGGGTGGTGTGTTGGGGGTGGGGGGGGGGGAACAAAGCAGAAGAGAGGGGGTGGGGGAGTCCTCCGGCTGGGTATTATGAGTGAGTATGACACGGCCGGGGGGGGAAAGAGGGCGGGGAGGTGGAGGGGGAGAAAGACATAAAACCTCGTGTAATGTGATTGGCGGGGCCACACCTGAGCCACCCTTGGAGGAAGGAGGAGGAGGGAGGGAGGGGGCGTTGTGACCCCCTTGCCAGTGAGGGAGTCGGGGGGGGGGGGGCACTGTTCCATCCCTGGGAGGGAGGGAGGCGAGCGGGCGGGCGGACTCCCTCCCCTGCCTCAGGGTGGAAGGGATGGGTTGGGGGTAACTAAAATAGTCTAGCCACACCATCCTCGTCAGGTCCACCTATCCTCTTCAATGTAACGTGATAGTCTTGGTCTTGCTCACAGTGTTGTGAATCTGGTGTGTGTGTGTGTGTGTGTGTGAGGAACAGTTGTTGTTGTTGTCCAACATATTGCCTGTCTCTCTGTCTGTAGGTCTATCAGTCATTGTATCTGTCTGTAGGTCTATCAGTCATTGTATCTGTCTGTAGGTCTATCAGTCATTGTATCTGTCTGTAGGTCTATCAGTCATTGTATCTGTCTGTAGGTCTGTCAGTCATTGTATCTGTATGTAGGTCTGTCAATCATTGTATCTGTCTGTAGGTCTATCAGTCATTGTATCTGTCTGTAGGTCTATCAGTCATTGTATCTGTCTGTAGGTCTATCAGTCATTGTATCTGTCTGTAGGTCTATCAGTCATTGTATCTGTCTGTAGGTCTATCAGTCATTGTATCTGTCTGTAGGTCTATCAGTCATTGTATCTGTCTGTAGGTCTGTCAGTCATTGTATCTGTATGTAGGTCTGTCAAGTCATTGTATCTGTCTGTAGGTCTATCAGTCATTGTATCTGTCCTGTAGGTCTATCAGTCATTGTATCTGTCTGTAGGTCCTATCAGTCATTGTATCTGTCTGTAGTCTATCAGTCATTGTATCTGTCTGTAGTCTATCAGTCATTGTATCTGTCCTGTAGGTCTATCAGTCATTGTATCTGTCCTGTAGGTCTATCAGTCATTGTATCTGTCTGTAGTCTATCAGTCATTGTATCTGTCCTGTAGGTCTATCAGTCATTGTATCTGTCTGTAGTCTATCAGTCATTGTATCTGTCTGTAGTCTATCAGTCATTGTATCTGTCTGTAGGTCTATCAGTCATTGTATCTGTCTGTAGTCTATCAGTCATTGTATCTGTCTGTAGGTCTATCAGTCATTGTATCTGTCGGTAGGTCTATCAGTCATTGTATCTGTCTGTAGGTCTATCAGTCATTGTATCTGTCCTGTAGGTCTATCAGTCATTGTATCTGTCTGTAGGTCTATCAGTCATTGTATCTGTCTGTAGTCTATCAGTCATTGTATCTGTCCTGTAGGTCTATCAGTCATTGTATCTGTCTGTAGTCTATCAGTCATTGTATCTGTCTGTAGTCTATCAGTCATTGTATCTGTCTGTAGGTCTATCAGTCATTGTATCTGTCTGTAGTCTATCAGTCATTGTATCTGTCTGTAGTCTATCAGTCATTGTATCTGTCTGTAGTCTATCAGTCATTGTATCTGTCTGTAGGTCTATCAGTCATTGTATCTGTCTGTAGGTCTATCAGTCATTGTATCTGTCTGTAGGTCTATCAGTCATTGTATCTGTCTGTAGGTCTATCAGTCATTGTATCTGTCTGTAGTCTATCAGTCATTGTATCTGTCTGTAGTCTATCAGTCATTGTATCTGTCTGTAGTCTATCAGTCATTGTATCTGTCTGTAGGTCTATCAGTCATTGTATCTGTCTGTAGTCTATCAGTCATTGTATCTGTCTGTAGGTCTATCAGTCATTGTATCTGTCTGTAGTCTATCAGTCATTGTATCTGTCTGTAGTCTATCAGTCATTGTATCTGTCTGTAGTCTATCAGTCATTGTATCTGTCTGTAGTCTATCAGTCATTGTATCTGTCTGTAGGTCTATCAGTCATTGTATCTGTCTGTAGGTCCTATCAGTCATTGTATCTGTCTGTAGTCTATCAGTCATTGTATCTGTCCTGTAGGTCTATCAGTCATTGTATCTGTCTGTAGTCTATCAGTCATTGTATCTGTCCTGTAGGTCTATCAGTCATTGTATCTGTCTGTAGGTCTATCAGTCATTGTATCTGTCTGTAGGTCTATCAGTCATTGTATCTGTCTGTAGGTCTATCAGTCATTGTATCTGTCTGTAGTCTATCAGTCATTGTATCTGTCCTGTAGGTCTATCAGTCATTGTATCTGTCCTGTAGGTCTATCAGTCATTGTATCTGTCCTGTAGGTCTATCAGTCATTGTATCTGTCCTGTAGGTCTATCAGTCATTGTATCTGTCCTGTAGGTCTATCAGTCATTGTATCTGTCTGTAGGTCCTATCAGTCATTGTATCTGTCTGTAGGTCTATCAGTCATTGTATCTGTCTGTAGGTCTATCAGTCATTGTATCTGTCTGTAGGTCTATCAGTCATTGTATCTGTCTGTAGGTCCTATCAGTCATTGTATCTGTCTGTAGGTCTATCAGTCATTGTATCTGTCTGTAGTCTATCAGTCATTGTATCTGTCCTGTAGGTCTATCAGTCATTGTATCTGTCTGTAGGTCCTATCAGTCATTGTATCTGTCTGTAGTCTATCAGTCATTGTATCTGTCCTGTAGGTCTATCAGTCATTGTATCTGTCCTGTAGGTCTATCAGTCATTGTATCTGTCCTGTAGGTCTATCAGTCATTGTATCTGTCTGTAGGTCCTATCAGTCATTGTATCTGTCCTGTAGGTCTATCAGTCATTGTATCTGTCTGTAGTCTATCAGTCATTGTATCTGTCCTGTAGGTCTATCAGTCATTGTATCTGTCTGTAGGTCCTATCAGTCATTGTATCTGTCCTGTAGGTCTATCAGTCATTGTATCTGTCCTGTAGGTCTATCAGTCATTGTATCTGTCCTGTAGGTCTATCAGTCATTGTATCTGTCCTGTAGGTCTATCAGTCATTGTATCTGTCCTGTAGGTCTATCAGTCATTGTATCTGTCCTGTAGGTCTATCAGTCATTGTATCTGTCTGTAGTCTATCAGTCATTGTATCTGTCTGTAGTCTATCAGTCATTGTATCTGTCTGTAGTCTATCAGTCATTGTATCTGTCTGTAGTCTATCAGTCATTGTATCTGTCTGTAGTCTATCAGTCATTGTATCTGTCTGTAGTCTATCAGTCATTGTATCTGTCTGTAGGTCCTATCAGTCATTGTATCTGTCTGTAGGTCCTATCAGTCATTGTATCTGTCTGTAGTCTATCAGTCATTGTATCTGTCCTGTAGGTCTATCAGTCATTGTATCTGTCTGTAGTCTATCAGTCATTGTATCTGTCTGTAGTCTATCAGTCATTGTATCTGTCTGTAGTCTATCAGTCATTGTATCTGTCTGTAGGTCTATCAGTCATTGTATCTGTCTGTAGTCTATCAGTCATTGTATCTGTCTGTAGTCTATCAGTCATTGTATCTGTCTGTAGTCTATCAGTCATTGTATCTGTCTGTAGTCTATCAGTCATTGTATCTGTCTGTAGGTCTATCAGTCATTGTATCTGTCTGTAGGTCTATCAGTCATTGTATCTGTCTGTAGTCTATCAGTCATTGTATCTGTCTGTAGGTCTATCAGTCATTGTATCTGTCTGTAGTCTATCAGTCATTGTATCTGTCTGTAGGTCTATCAGTCATTGTATCTGTCTGTAGGTCTATCAGTCATTGTATCTGTCTGTAGTCTATCAGTCATTGTATCTGTCTGTAGTCTATCAGTCATTGTATCTGTCTGTAGGTCTATCAGTCATTGTATCTGTCTGTAGTCTATCAGTCATTGTATCTGTCTGTAGTCTATCAGTCATTGTATCTGTCTGTAGGTCTATCAGTCATTGTATCTGTCCTGTAGGTCTATCAGTCATTGTATCTGTCTGTAGTCTATCAGTCATTGTATCTGTCTGTAGTCTATCAGTCATTGTATCTGTCTGTAGGTCTATCAGTCATTGTATCTGTCTGTAGTCTATCAGTCATTGTATCTGTCTGTAGTCTATCAGTCATTGTATCTGTCTGTAGGTCCTATCAGTCATTGTATCTGTCTGTAGTCTATCAGTCATTGTATCTGTCTGTAGTCTATCAGTCATTGTATCTGTCTGTAGTCTATCAGTCATTGTATCTGTCCTGTAGGTCTATCAGTCATTGTATCTGTCCTGTAGGTCTATCAGTCATTGTATCTGTCTGTAGTCTATCAGTCATTGTATCTGTCTGTAGTCTATCAGTCATTGTATCTGTCTGTAGGTCTATCAGTCATTGTATCTGTCTGTAGTCTATCAGTCATTGTATCTGTCTGTAGTCTATCAGTCATTGTATCTGTCTGTAGGTCTATCAGTCATTGTATCTGTCCTGTAGGTCTATCAGTCATTGTATCTGTCTGTAGTCTATCAGTCATTGTATCTGTCTGTAGTCTATCAGTCATTGTATCTGTCTGTAGGTCTATCAGTCATTGTATCTGTCTGTAGGTCTATCAGTCATTGTATCTGTCCTGTAGGTCTATCAGTCATTGTATCTGTCTGTAGTCTATCAGTCATTGTATCTGTCTGTAGTCTATCAGTCATTGTATCTGTCTGTAGGTCTATCAGTCATTGTATCTGTCTGTAGTCTATCAGTCATTGTATCTGTCTGTAGTCTATCAGTCATTGTATCTGTCTGTAGTCTATCAGTCATTGTATCTGTCTGTAGTCTATCAGTCATTGTATCTGTCTGTAGGTCTATCAGTCATTGTATCTGTCTGTAGTCTATCAGTCATTGTATCTGTCCTGTAGGTCTATCAGTCATTGTATCTGTCTGTAGTCTATCAGTCATTGTATCTGTCTGTAGGTCTATCAGTCATTGTATCTGTCTGTAGTCTATCAGTCATTGTATCTGTCTGTAGTCTATCAGTCATTGTATCTGTCTGTAGTCTATCAGTCATTGTATCTGTCTGTAGGTCTATCAGTCATTGTATCTGTCTGTAGTCTATCAGTCATTGTATCTGTCTGTAGTCTATCAGTCATTGTATCTGTCTGTAGGTCCTATCAGTCATTGTATCTGTCCTGTAGGTCTATCAGTCATTGTATCTGTCTGTAGGTCTATCAGTCATTGTATCTGTCCTGTAGGTCTATCAGTCATTGTATCTGTCTGTAGTCTATCAGTCATTGTATCTGTCTGTAGTCTATCAGTCATTGTATCTGTCTGTAGTCTATCAGTCATTGTATCTGTCTGTAGTCTATCAGTCATTGTATCTGTCTGTAGTCTATCAGTCATTGTATCTGTCTGTAGTCTATGCTGAAATTTTGAGGAAAATTAATTTTTTCAAAAAAATCAAGAAAAATCCAAGGCTATAGCCTTGGATAATATTTGGCTCAGATTTTCAACTTGTTCAGATTTTAATGAAAATCTGGGAATATGTGGTATTCTATATGGTGATTAAATATATCGAGTCAAAAGACTGCATTTCGTAAAATTAAGCGCTTAATTACGTACTTGATATTAATTATGATTATATTTATATGCTAATCAGTCGACTAATTGCAAGAATTTTAAGGTTTTGACCACAGATTTTTATTCAGTAGACGTAAAAGCATCTATGCTGAAATTTTGAGGAAAATCTATTTTTTCAAAAAAATAAAAAATCCAAGGCTATATTGGCTAATATTTGGCTCAGATTTTCAACTTGTTCAGATTTTAATGAAAATCTGCGTATAAATGTTATTCTCTATGCTGATTAAGGATATCGATTCAAAAGACTGCATTTCGTAAAATTAAGCGCTTAATTACATACTTAAGATTAATTATAATTATATTAATATGCTAATTTCTGGACTAATTACACGAATTTTAAGGTTTTGAAAACAGATTCTTATTCAGCAAAGGTAAAAGCATCTATGGTAAAATTTTGAGGAAAATCTATTTTTCCAAAAAAAATCAAGAAAAACCCTTGGATAATATTTGGCTCAGATTTTGAACTTATTCAGATTTTAATGAAAAACTGGGAATATGTGGTATTCTATATGGTGATTAAATATATCGAGTCAAAAGACTGCTTTTCGTAAAATTAAGCGCTTAACTACATATTAATTATAATTATATTAATATGTTAATCACTCGACTAATTGCACGAATTTTAAGGTTTTGACCACAGATTCTTATTCAGCAGAGGTAAAAGCATCTATGCTGATATTTTGAGGAAAATCTATTTTTTCAAAAAAATCAAGAAAAATCCAAGGCTAATATTTGGCTCAGATTTTGAACTTGTTCAGACTTTAATGGAAATCTGCGTATAAGTGTTATTCTATATGCTGATTAAGGATATCGAATAAAAAGACTGCATTTCGTAAAATTAAGCGCTTAATTACATACTTAATATTAATTATACTTATATTAATATGCTAATTTCTGGACTAATTACACGAATTTTAAGGTTTTGACCACAGATTCTTATTCAGCAGAGGTAAAAGCATCTATGCTTAAAATTTTGAGGATAATCTATTTTTTCAAAAAAATCAAGAAAAATCCAAGGCTAATATTTGGCTCAGATTTTGAATTTATTCAGACTTTAATGAAAATCTGCGTATAAGTGTTATTCTATATGCTGATTAAGGATATCGAGTCAAAGGACTGCATTTCGTAAAATTTAGCGCTTAATTACATACTTAAGATTAATTTTTTATAATTATATTAATATACTAATTTTTGGACTAATTACACGAATTTTAAGGTTTTGACCACAGATTCTTATTCAGCAGAGGTAAAAGGATCTATGCTGAAATTTTGGGGAAAATCTATTTTTTCAAAAAAATCAAGAAAAATCCAAGGCTAACATTTGGCTCAGATTTTGAACTTGTTCAGATTTTAATGAAAATCTGGGAATATGTGGTATTCTATATGGTCATTAAGGATATCGAGTCAAAAGACTGCATTTCGTAAAATGAAGCGCTTAATTACATACTTAAGATTAATTATAATTATATTAATATGTTAATCAGTCGCCTAATTGCAGGAATTTTTAGGTTTTGACCACAGATTCTTATTCAGCAGAGGTGAAAGAATCTATACTGAAATTTTGAGGAAAATTTATTTTTTCAAAAAAATCAAGAAAAATCTTTGATAATATTTGGCTTAGGTTTTCAAGTTAGTCAGATTTTAATGAAAATATGGGAATATGTGGTAATCTATATGGTGATTAAGAATATCGAGTCAAAGGACTGCATTTCGTAAAATTTAGCGCTTAATTACATACTTAAGATTAATTATAATTATATTAATATACTATTTTCTGGACTAATTACACGAATTTTAAGGTTTTGACCACAGATTCTTATTCAGTAGAGGTAAAAGGATCTATGCTTAAATTTTGGGGAAAATCTATTTTTTCAAAAAAAATCAAGAAAAATCCAAGGCCATAGCCTTGATTTTGAACTTGTTCAGATTTTAACGAAAATCTGGGAATATGTGGTATTCTGTATGGTGATTAAATATATCGAGTCAAAAGACTGCATTACGTAAAATTAAGCGCTTAATTACATAATGATTATAATTATATTAATATGTTAATCATTCGACTAATTGCACGAATTTTAAGGTTTTGACCACAGATTCGTATTCAGCAGACATAAAAGCCTCTATGCTGAAATTTTGAGGAAAATCTATTTTTTCAAAAAAATCAAGAAAAATCGAAGGCCATAGCCTTGGCTAATATTTGGCTCAGATTTTCAACTTGTTCAGATTTTAATGAAAATCTGCGTATAAGTGTTATTCTGTATGGTGATTAAGGATATCGAGTCAAAGGACTGCATTTCGTAAAATTTAGCGCTTAATTACATACTTAAGATTGATTATAATTATAGTAATATACTAATTTCTGGACTAATTACACGAATTTTAAGGTTTTGACCACAGTTTCTTATTCAGCAGAGGTAAAAGCATCTATGCTGAAATTTTGGGGAAAATCTATTTTTTCAAAAAAATCAAGAAAAATCCAAGGCCTTGGATAATATTTGGCTCAGATTTTGAACTTGCTCAGATTTTAATGAAAATCTGGGAATATGTGGTATTCTATATGGTGATTAAATAATTCGAGTCAAAAGACTGCATTACGTAAAATTAAGCGCATAATTACATAATTATAATTATATTGATATGTTAATCATTCGACTAATTGCACGAATTTTAAGGTTTTGACCATAGATTCGTATTCAGCAGATATAAAAGCCTCTATGCCGAAATTTTCAGGAAAATCTATATTTTCAAAAAAAATCAAGAAAAATTCAAGGCTATAGCCTTGGCTAATATGTTGCTCAGATTTTCAACTTGTTCAGATTTTAATGAAAATCTGCATATAAGTGTTATTCTATATGGTGATTAAGGATATCGAGTCAAAGGACTGCATTTCGTAAAATTTAGCGCTTAATTACATACTTAAGATTAATTATAATTATATTTATATACTAATTTCTGGACTATTTCCACGAATTTTAAGGTTTTGACCACAGATTCTTATTCAGCAGAGGTAAAAGCATATATGCTGAAATTTTGGGGAAAGTCTATTTTTCTCAAAAAAATCAAGAAAAATCCAAGGTTATAGCCTTGGCTAATATTTGGCTCAGATTTTGAACTTGCTCAGATTTTAATGAAAATCTGGGAATATGTGGTATTCTATATGGTGATTAAATATATCGAGTGAAAAGACTGCATTACGTAAAATTAAGCGCTTAATTACATAATAATTATAATTATATTAATATGTTAATCATTCGACTAACATCACGAATTTTAAGGTTTTGACCACAGATTCGTCTTCATCAGACATAAAAGCCTCTATGCTCAAATTTTGAGGAAAATCTATTTTTTCAAAAAAATCGAAGGCTATAGCCTTGGCTAATATTTGGCTCAGATTTTCAACTTGTTCAGATTTTAATGAAAATCTGCGTATAAGTGTTATTCTATATGGTGATTAAGGATATCGAGTCAAAGGACTGCATTTCGTAAAATTTAGCGCTTAATTACATACTTAAGATTAATTATAATTATATTAATATACTAATTTCTGGACTAATTACACGAATTTTAAGGTTTTGACCACAGATTCTTATTCAGCAGAGGTAAAAGCATCTGTGCTGAAATTTTGGGGAAAATCTATTTTTTCAAAAAAATCAAGAAAAATCCTAGGCTATAGCGTTGGCTAATATTTGGCTCAGATTTTGAACTTGTTCAGATTTTAATGAAAATCTGGGAATATGTGGTATTCTATATGGTGATTAAATATATCGAGTCAAAAGACTGCATTACGTAAAATTAAGCGCTTAATTACATAATAATTATAATTATATTAATATGTTAATCATTCGACTAATTGCACGAATTTTAAGGTTTTGACCACAGATTTTTATTCAGCAGAGGTAAAAGCATCTATGCTGAAATTTTGAGGAAAATCTATTTTTTCAAAAAAATCAAGAAAAATCGAAGGCCATAGCCTTGGCTAATATTTGGCTCAGATTTTCAACTTGTTCAGATTTTAATGAAAATCTGCGTATAAGTGTTATTCTATATGGTGATTAAGGATATCGAGTCAAAAGACTGCATTTCGTAAAATTCAGCGCTTAATTACATACTTAAGATTAATTATAATTATATTAATATGTTAATCAGTCGCCTAATTGCACGAATTTTAAGGTTTTGACCACAGATTCGTATTCAGCAGAGGTGAAAGCATCTATGCTGAAATTTTGAGGAAAATTTATTTTTTCAAAAAAATCAAGAAAAATCCAAAGCTAATATTTGGCTCAGATTTTCTACTTGTTCAGATTTTAATGAACATCTGCGTATAAGTGTTATTCTATATGGTGATTAAGGATATCGAGTCAAAGGACTGCATTTCGTAAAATTTAGCGCTTAATTACATACTTAAGATTAATTATAATTATATTAATATACTAATTTCTGGACTAATTACACGAATTTTAAGGTTTTGACCACAGATTTTTATTCAGCAGAGGTAAAAGCATCTATGCTGACATTTTGGGGAAAATCTATTTTTTGAAAAAAATCAAGAAAAATCCAAGGCTATAGCCTTGGATAATATTTGGCTCAGATTTTGAACTTGTTCAGATTTTAATGAAAATATGGGAATATGTGGTATTCTGTATGGTGATTAAATATATCGAGTCAAAAGACTGCTTTACGTAAAATTAAGCGCTTAATTACATAATAATTATGATTATATTAATATGTTAATCATTCGACTAATTGCACGAATTTTAAGGTTTTGACCACAGATTCTTATTCAGCAGAGGTAAAAGGATCTATGCTGAAATTGTAGGGAAAATCTATTTTTTCAAAAAAATCAAGAAAAATCCAAGGCTAATATTTGGCTCAAATTTTCAACTTGTTCAGATTTTAATGAAAATCTGCGTATAAGTGTTATTCTATATGGTGATTAAGGATATCGAGTCAAAGGACTGCATTTCGTAAAATTTAGCGCTTAATTACATACTTAAGATTAATTATAATTATATTAATATACTAATTTCTGGACTAATTACACGAATTTTAAGGTTTTGACCACAGATTCTTATTCAGCAGAGGTAAAAGGATCTATGCTGAAATTTTGGGGAAAATCTATTTTTTCAAAAAAAATCAAGAAAAATCCAAGGCTAATATTTGGCTCAGATTTTGAACTTGTTCAGATTTTAATGAAAATCTGGGAATATGTGGTATTCTATATGGTGATTAAATATATCGAGTCAAAAGACTGCATTACGTAAAATTAAGCGCTTAATTACATAATAATTATAATTATATTAATATGTTAATCATTCGACTAATTGCACGAATTTTAAGGTTTTGACCACAGATTCGTATTCAGCAGACATAAAAGCCTCCATGCTGAAATTTTGAGGAAAATCTATTTTTTCAAAAAATCAAGAAAAATCGAAGGCTATAGCCTTGGCTAATATTTGGCTCAGATTTTCAACTTGTTCAGATTTTAATGAAAATCTGCGTATAAGTGTTATTCTATATGGTGATTAAGGATATCGAGTCAAAGGACTGCATTTCGTAAAATTTAGCGCTTAATTACATACTTAAGATTAATTATAATTATATTAATATACTAATTTCTGGACTAATTACACGAATTTTAAGGTTTTGACCACAGATTCTTATTCAGCAGAGGTAAAAGGATCTATGCTGAAATTTTGGGGAAAATCTATTTTTTCAAAAAAATTAAGAAAATTTGGCTCAGATTTTGAACTTGTTCAGATTTTAATGAAAATCTGCGTATAAGTGTTATTCTATATGGTGATTAAGGATATCGAGTCAAAAGACTGCATTTCGTAAAATTCAGCGCTTAATTACTTACTTAAGATTAATTATAATTATATTAATATGTTAATCAGTCGCCTAATTGCAGGAATTTTAAGGTTTTGACCACAGATTCTTATTCAGCAGAGGTGAAAGCATCTGTGCTGAAATTTTGAGGAAAATTTATTTTTTCAAAATAATCAAGAAAAATCTTGGCTAATATTTGGCTCAGATTTTCAAGTTGTTCAGATTTTAATGAAAATCTGGGAATATGTGGTATTCTATATGGTGATTAAGGATATCGAGTCAAAAGACTGCATTACGTAAAATTAAGCGCTTAATTACATAATAATTATAATTATATTAATATGTTAATCATTCGACTAATTGCACGAATTTTAAGGTTTTGACCACAGATTCTTATTCAGCAGAGGTAAAAGGATCTATGCTGAAATTGTAGGGAAAATCTATTTTTTCAAAAAAATCAAGAAAAATCCAAGGCAATAGCCTTGGCTAATATTTGGCTCAAATTTTCAACTTGTTCAGATTTTAATGAAAATCTGCGTATAAGTGTTATTCTATATGGTGATTAAGGATATCGAGTCAAAAGACTGCATTTCGTAAAATTAAGCGCTTAATTACATACTTAAGATTAATTATAATTATATTAATATGTTCATCAGTCGCCTAATTGCACGAATTTTAAGGTTTTGACCACAGATTCTTATTCAGCAGAGGTGAAAGCATCTATGCTGAAATTTTGGGGAAAATTTATTTTTTCAAAAAAATCAAGAAAAATCCAAGGCCTTGGATAATATTTGGCTCAGATTTTGAACTTGTTCAGATTTTAATGAAAATCTGGGAATATGTGGTATTCTATATGGTGATTAAATATATCGAGTCAAAAGACTGCATTACGTAAAATTAAGCGCTTAATTACATAATTATAATTATTAATATGTTAATCATTCGACTAATTGCACGAATTTTAAGGTTTTGACCACAGATTCGTATTCAGCAGACATAAAAGCCTCTATGCTGAAATTTTGAGGAAAATCTATTTTTTCAAAAAAATCATGAAAAATCGAAGGCTATAGCCTTGGCTAATATTTGGCTCAGATTTTCAACTTGTTCAGATTTTAATGAAAATCTGCGTATAAGTGTTATTCTATATGGTGATTAAGGATATCGAGTCAAAAGACTGCATTTCGTAAAATTAAGCGCTTAATTACATACTTAAGATTAATTATAATTATATTAATATGTTAATCAGTCGCCTAATTGCAGGAATTTTAAGGTTTTGACCACAGATTCTTATTCAGCAGAGGTGAAAGCATCTGTGCTGAAATTTTGAGGAAAATTTATTTTTTCAAAAAAATCAAGAAAAATCTTGGATAATATTTGGCTCAGGTTTTCAAGTTATTCAGATTTTAATGAAAATATGGGAATATGTGGTAATCTATATGGTGATTAAGGATATCGAGTCAAAGGACTGCATTTCGTAAAATTTAGCGTCTTAATTATATACTTAAGATTAATTATAATTATATTAATATACTAATTTCTGGACTAATTACACGAATTTTAAGGTTATGACCACAGATTCTTATTCAGCAGAGGTAAAAGCATCTGTGCTGAAATTTTGGGGAAAAATCTATTTTTTCAAAAAAATCAAGAAAAATCCTAGGCTATAGCGTTGGCTAATATTTGGGTCAGATTTTGAACTTGTTCAGATTTTAATGAAAATCTTGGAATATGTGGTATTCTATATGGTGATTAAATATATCGAGTCAAAAGACTGCATTACGTAAAATTAAGCGCTTAATTACATAATAATTATAATTATATTAATATGTTAATCATTCGACTAATTGCACGAATTTTAAGGTTTTGACCACAGATTTTTATTCAGCAGAGGTAAAAGCATCTATGCTGAAATTTTGAGGAAAATCAATTTTTTGAAAAAAATCATGAAAAATCGAAGGCTATAGCCTTGGCTAATATTTGGCTCAGATTTTCAACTTGTTCAGATTTTAATGAAAATCTGCGTATAAGTGTTATTCTATATGGTGATTAAGGATATCGAGTCAAAAGACTGCATTTCGTAAAATGAAGAGCTTAATTACATACTTAAGATTAATTATAATTATGTTAATATGTTAATCAGTCGCCTAATTGCATGAATTTTATGGTTTTGACCACAGATTCGTATTCAGCAGAGGTGAAAGCATCTATGCTGAAATTTTGAGGAAAATTTATTTTTTCAAAAAAGTCAAGAAAAATCTTGGATAATATTTGGCTCAGGTTTTCAAGTTATTCAGATTTTAATGAAAATATGGGAATATGTGGTAATCTATTTGGTGATTAAGGATATCGAGTCAAAGGACTGCATTTCGTAAAATTTAGCGCTTAATTACATACTTAAGATTAATTATAAATATATTAATATACTAATTTCTGGACTAATTACACGAATTTTAAGGTTTTGACCACAGATTCTTATTCAGCAGAGGTAAAAGGATCTATGCTGAAATTTTGGGGAAATCTATTTTTTCCAAAAAAATGAAGAAAAATCCAAGGCTATAGCCTTGGAAAATATTTGGCTCAGATTTTGAACTTGTTCAGATTTTAATGAAAATCTGGGAATATGTGGTATTCTATATGGTGATTAAATATATCGAGTCAAAAGACTGCATTACGTAAAATTAAGCGCTTAATTACATAATAATTATAATTATATTAATATGTTAATCATTCGACTAATTGCACGAATTTTAAGGTTTTGACCACAGATTCTTATTCAGCAGAGGTAAAAGCATCTATGCTGAAATTTTGAGGAAAATCAATTTTTTCAAAAAAATCATGGCTCAGATTTTCAACTTGTTCAGATTTTAATGAAAATCTGCGTATAAGTGTTATTCTATATGGTGATTAAGGATATCGAGTCAAAAGACTGCATTTCGTAAAATTAAGCGCTTAATTACATACTTAAGATTAATTATAATTATATTAATATGCTAATCAGTCGCCTAATTGCAGGAATTTTAAGGTTTTGACCACAGATTCGTATTCAGCAGAGGTGAAAGCATCTATGCTGAAATTTTGAGGAAAATTTATTTTTTCAAAAAAATCAAGAAAAATCTTGGATAATATTTGGCTCACGTGTTCAAGTTATTCAGATTTTAATGAAAATATGGGAATATGTGGTAATCTATATGGTGATTAAGGATATCGAGTCAAAAGACTGCATTTCGTAAAATTAAGCGCTTAATTACATACTTAAGATTAATTATAATTATATTAATATGCTAATTTCTGGACTAATTACACGAATTTCTCGGTTTTGACCAGAGACTTTTATTCAGCAGAGGTAAGAGCATCTATGTTGAAATTTTGAGGAAAATCTATGTTTTTCAAAAAAATCAAGAAAAATCTAAGGCTATGTTATATATATAGCCTTGGCTAATATTTGGCTCAGATTTTGTACTTGTTCAGATTTTAATGAAAATCTGGGAATATGTGGTATTCTATAAGGTGATTAAGGATATCGAGTGAAAAGACTGCATTTCGTAAAATGAAGCGCTTAATTACATACTTAATATTAATTATAATTATATTTATATGCTAATCATTCGACTAATTTTACGAATTTTAAGGTTTTGACCACAGATTCTTATTCAGAAGGCGTAAAAGCATTTATGCTGAAATTTTGAGGAAAATTTATGTTTTCAAAAAAATCAAGAAAAATCCAAGGCCTTGGACAATATTTGCCTCACATTTTCAACTTGTTCATATTCTAATGAAAATCTCATTATCAGTGCTATTTTATATGCTGATTTGGCCTGAGCTTTGGAGGTGTTACGGTGTCTCATCGGCACAGACGGTTCAGAGAGTCTTACCTGGGGCCATGTCTCCAGCTCCTTCTCCTCCTCCTTTCCATAGGTCAGGCTGGGACCGTCATGTGTTGGACTGTTCGGTCTCACCTCCGCCCTTCGACACGGGCTCTCAGTAGGTCAGCCCTTTCCCCTGGACACGGTCTCTCTTCGGGTCAGCCTCATCTCTGGACACGGCCCATCTTCAAGTCAACCCCATCTCTGGACACGGCCCCTATACAGGTCAACCCCATGCTTGGACAATACCCTTCACAGGGTCATCCTCCGTTCCATGGACACGGCCCTCATGACACCACGGGTAGGGGCAGGTGTCACAGGGCCAGGGCAGCCAGTATGCCACAGATCTGTGCCACGGACCCTGAGCCACAGCTTCAGATGTGGGATACAGAGTTACAGTACTTCAGACGATTACAGAGGAATAGATAAAAATGAGATGATAACAAAAGATCAGAAGAGTGTCGAGCTGAGAATCTCATGCTCTCATATTCATTGTGCCTCATTTTCACATTTTCGGCAGTCGAGGTCAACGTTCATCTGTGGCTGGCCTCCTGACCTTCGCCAGACATGCATGTTGCAGCGCGGCTCATGCATGGGAAAGTGTTTGGCATATCAGGTTATAACTGCTGGGCCATAGTTATGATAACAGGTTATCATAATATACGAAACTGGCTGGTTCCTTGTGGATTTATTAATACGGCCCCCTTGGGCGCGCCGGCACGACCTTGAGCATGACCGTACGACCCTTGAGCACGACGGAGGAGCCCTTGAACACGACGGCACGACCTTGAGCATGACCGTACGACCCTTGAGCACGACGGAGGAGCCCTTGAACACGACGGCACGACCTTGAGCATGATCGTACGACCCTTGAGCACGACGGAGGAGCCCTTGAACACGACGGCACGACCTTGAGCATGATCGTACGACCCTTGAGCACGACGGAGGGACCCTTGAACACGACGGCACGACCTTGAGCATGACACTACGACCCTTAAGCACGACGGAGGAGCCCTTGAACACGACGGCACGACCTTGACCATGACGGAGCGACCCTTGAAAACGACGAAGCGACCCTTGGAACACGACGGGGTAGACCCTTTAAACACGACGGTACGACCCTTGATTACGTGCTTAAGGGTCGCACCGTCGTATTCACGTTGGCAACACCACACGTACCGCGTGACAAATATCGTAGGCCACAGAAGATGTTTTGCTGATCGTCCGTCGTCACGCAAGGTTGCCTTTGTCACACAGTTACGTTGGCAACGCATATGATACTGCTGTACCCACACGGGGATTGTAACCGTGCAAAGTATCGTAGCTAGGAAGGACCCTCTGCGCCACAGGTATCGTAAATGTTTACCGTAGATCAGTGCCAGTGGTGGGTATGTGTGTGTGGGGGGGGGAGGATGATGCTCCCAAGTTGTGGCACTCGTCCATCTCGGGGGGCCAGTGTTGGGTAAGAGGTTGTTGGTTCACCAGTTGGGGTCTATAGGTTCTAGGGCCATAGGTTTCAGGTCTAGGTCCGCCAGGTCCCAGGTCCAGGGCCACCACCAGCTTTTCAGGTCGACTCCCTCATGGGCATCTGACAGAAGAACGGGTGGAGAGATGGTCAAAAGAGGAGGGAGGAAGTCGTGAAGTAGGTGTGTGTGTGTGTGTGTGTGTGTGTGTGTGTGTGTGTGTGTCCCTACCTGTTAAAGTGCGAGTAATGAATGGACAGTAGTAGTTACTGCTGGAACGTCGGAGGCCGTGTCTTGGGAGTCTACCTGAGACAGAGTGCGGTCCCTGGGTAGCAGAGGGAAGGAAGGATTGTACGGTAGGGAGTCTGGAGGGTTAGGATGAGGGAGGCAGTGTGAGGGAGGAAGGAGTCAGGAGGGTAAGGGTGAGGGAGGCAGTGTGAGGGAGGAAGGAGTCAGGAGGGGTAGGGTGAGGGAGAGAAGTGTGTGAGGGAGGAAGGAGTCAGGAGGGGTAGGGTGAGGGAGAGAAGTGTGTGAGGGAGGAAGGAGTCAGGAGGGGTAGGATGAGGGAGGCAGTGTGAGGGAGGAAGGAGGGTTAGGAAGAGGGAGGCAGTGTGAGGGAGCAGGTAAAGCCAGAGGGATGGCAACCACGTTGGAGAAATTAATAAAGGATTGTTTATACAGAGGTGGAGTGAGGGGCAGAGGACTGGGTTATTCATGAGATGGTTAAGACAACAGGGGCGGCCGGTGGCTGGGTGTAAGGGGCGGCCGGTTGGCTGGGTGTAAGGGGCGGCTGGTGGCTGGGTGTAAGGGGCGGCTGGTGGCTGGGTGTAAGGGGCGGCCGGTGGCTGGGTGGAAGGGGCGGCTGGTGGCTGGGTGAAAGGGGCGGCTGGTGCCTGGGTGGAAGCCTGCTGGTGGCTGGGCTGGGGGCGGCCTGCAGTGTCGAATCCTTAACTCCACTTTTTTTTTATTTTCTGTTAAAATCATTTTTTTTTTTTCATTGCCCGATATAGCACGGAACCTGAATACTATGCCTTGTTCTATCTACCGCCCATCTAACGGCCCATACACTTCCCAGGGTGTTCTACCAGTAGTGCACCTGTAGATCGAGCTTAACGAAGGGGTATATTAAGTAAAAACGCTCATATCACTAGGAAAAACACGGAAGCCCGTATGACAGGATTGATACGGTTGTGAGACGGGGCCCCCTCGATTGTAAAATTCCCTGCCCGTGTGTATCAATGGGTCTTTTTACAGATGGTTGAGTACACAAGAGTATGGTGACCCGACCCGGGGGGCGTGTCTCTCACCACACAAGGGTCTCGATGAAGTAAGCTGTTGATTGGATGGTTATCATGTACTGTTGTCCGTTGACGTAGACGACTTGCATTGTACGGAAGGAGCGTTTGATGAGAGAGAGAGAGAGAGAGAGAGAGAGAGAGAGAGAGAGAGAGAGAGAGAGAGAGAGAGAGAGAGAGAGAGAGAAGAGCTGCTGTTTCTGGGGCATGAGTTCACCTGACGTTTTAGGGTCATTCTCTGCCGTCGTGAGGTCATTGGGGATATGGGGTCATGTGCTTACCTCGCGGCGTCACATGGACAACCCCGGGAGGTCATGTGCTTCCCATGAGGGGGTGGGGTGGGGGGGTGGGGTCATGAGTTTTCACTCGCAGGTCATGAGGATGACCATGGGGTCATGTGGTGAGACTCATGAGTGGGGTGGGCAGGTGAGGGAGGCCAGAGGTCGGGCTCAGGTAAAGTGAGTGTGAGGAAGTATTATTGATCGCGTGATGGCACGTGTAACGCACGTTGTTGACCCACCATCTGTCTCTGCCTGGTCCCTGGCTCCTCACTGGCTGCTGCGACCAACCCCCCCCCCCGTCTCCCGAGCCCACTGCCTCTAGCCCACGACCAGTCAGTCCTCTAGCCCCTTTATTGAACCCTTTGCCTTAAGCCCCTGAAGCTAACGAGAGGCAAATGGTTCAATCCTCTTCTACCTTAGTTCCTCCACCTCAAGATTACTACCCTTCCGGAAGCCAGTTGCTTCGCCACTCCCCAGCGTCAGTACACAGTGCACGGTCAGGCAAGTACTGGGTCTGGGGTTTACACTACCAGCACTGGGTTTGTAGCGTCACTCTCTGGTAGCAGTACACGCGTCCTGCACATCTCTTTGACAGCGACCTAACACTGTGGTGCAGTCACTCTTGACAGCCAGCATTAGTCCATTGTAATTATCTCATCAGGTATCTGCCCTCAACGCCGTGCAAACCTGTGTGGTATAGATAAGGTCGTAGACGAAGCACTGAGCAGTGGGATGACTCGTGTGTGACGAACTTTGTGGCCATGCTCGCACGATTAACACCATCGGCGTGGCCAACTCACCTAGTGAGATAGTTAGCGAGCCCACTGGCCCACGGACACGAAGGCCCTCTGTGCCTGTAAACCTCCACCAAGTGCTACCTGGCTCATTACTTTCTGGTAGGGACTCTGTAGTACCTCATTCCCCACAGTCTCCCATGGGAGGAGCCCCATGTTATTCTGGCTCCTGTCTCTTCGGGAGGACCATCATGAGACATCGCCAACGCCTCTTTTCCTCGGCAGCCTTAGCTACGCAACTTACGACCCTGCCTTCTACAGCACATAGCACAAACGGCAACTGCCCACTAACTCAGGACCTTGGCCACGCCTCCTCCCTTCTGCAGAAGCTCCACAAGACCCACCGTACACAGAACTCTCCCACGGAAGGCCTGCCTTACCACACCTCACACCTGCATCGTCGCCGACGGGAATCCTTCCAAACCTTACCTCGCATGACCTCGTCTCACGTTCTACCCAAGTCCCGCCCCGACTGCAGTACCTCGCCTCGAGCTTCATCGTCGTCTCTGGACTGACCCAACAAAGCAGTATGTGTGCTGCTGCTGCTGTTACTGGTGTACTCCCAGCTTTCCTCACCGGGAACGAAAGAAAGACGTAATTGCAAAAAAAAAGAAAGACATACCGAGGCAGATTGAGCACCGTCTTCAGCAGGGCGAGCCAAGTACCGTCTGCTGCACCACCCTGCCAGCATCACGCACGGCGCAGGTTAAGGCAAGGCTGATGAGGAGCGGGCTCCTGGGCGGTGGGTGTACACGTGTGAGTAATGCTATGTAGAATGCGTAAGTGAATTTGCATAATAATGTGACGACACTTTTGTTAATGTTAACGGTAGAGTGTGCTGCCCCGCCAGCCGGTAGTGGGCCGCCCTTCGGACTTATTATTCTACAGCTTACTTCATTACCGCTCCCGCCTCTCCTCCTGCAGCTCTGGGGGCCCTGTCTTAACGTACGTGTGTGTGTGTGTGTGTGTGTGTGTGTGTGTGTGTGTCTGTACAACTGCTGAGGGTCGGTGTCCGAAGTTTGATTGTTGGCTGCATGGGAAGTGTCTCCTTTGTGTGTGTGTGTGTGTGTGTGTGTGTGTGTTGTCGGAAGTGGGGTTAGTGTGGTGTGTGGGAGAATGTTTGATGTGGAGAGTGAGGGGGAAGTGGGGGGAGGAGGGATGTGTTGGAGGGGGTGTGAAGGCAGAGTGTGTTGGAGGGGGTGTGAAGGCAGAGTGTGTTGGAGGGGGTGTGAGGACAAGCGTGTGTTGGAGGGATGCGAGGACAGTACTAAGTGTGATGAGAGAGAGAGAGAGAGAGAGAGAGAGAGAGAGAGAGAGAGAGAGAGAGAGAGAGAGAGAGAGCTTTTTTGGAGATGGTTAGTGACCCCCCCTCCCTCTCCCGTTCCCTTCAGATCCAGTAACAACCACCGGATACGTGAGGGAGAAAATAGACTGTAGGCTCGACTCAGTAAAAGATATATATATATATATATATATATATATATATATATATATATATATATATATATATCATCAACATCCTTGAACAGGCCTATTTAGTGATGATTGATATTAAAGTTATATTATTATTATTATTATTATTATTATTATTATTATTATTATTATTATTATTATTATTATTATTTTAAGTAAACAGACAGAGAGATAGATATGATAGACCGGTTGTTGAATAGATAGACAGACGTTACGAACCGTGGGGGTGAGGGGGAGGGGGGTGGGGTTAGTTCACGCTGGCAGAGCGGGAGGTGGCGGACGGACCCAGGGGTCGATCCCCTGCAAACCCAGGCATTCATAACGAATTTCATGCAAATATTCCCATGACCTGAACACACTGGGTTTGGCCAGCTTAGCTTAGGGCCATGACCTGGGGATGGCCAGCTCATGGCCACACATCTCAGCCTGAGCAAATTTCACTATTTCTTTTTTTTTTTTTGGGTGTGGAATTAAACCTGGTATAATTTTCTCAGTTGTCAACATTAACGAGATGATATACGCTGCTTTGGTGGGTCAGGATGACCAGTGAGGACAGTGTGGTGGGTGTGGACCTGTGAGGACAGTATGGTAGGTGTTGACCAGTGAGGGTAGTATGGTGGGTGTTGACCAGTGAGGACAGTATGGTGGGTGTTGACCAGTGAGGACAGTATAGTGGGTGTTGACCAGTGAGGACAGTGTGGTGGGTGTTGACCAGTGAGGACAGTGTGGTGGGTGTTGACCAGTGAGGGCAGTATAGTGGGTGGTGACCAGTGAGGGCAGTATGGTGGGTGTTGACCAGTGAGTCTGGTCGGGTGAGTTAGATGGGCAGATCACGTGATACGGGCCGTTTGAACTAGTTTTCCTTCACTTACAAACACCTGCCACCTCCCATCCCTCCACACCCACACTGTCCCTTACACAATTCCTTCCACACCCACACTGCCCCTCACACAGTTCCCTCCACACCCACACTGCCCCTCACACAGTTCCCTCGACACCCACACTGCCCCTCACACAGTTCCCTCCACACCCACACTGCCCCTCACACAGTTCCCTCCACACCCACACAACCCCTCACACAGTTCCCTCCACACCCACACTGCCCCTCACACAGTTCCCTCCACACCCACACTGCCCCTCACACAGTTCCCTCCACACCCACACTGCCCCTCACACAGTTCCCTCCACACCCACACAACCCCTCGCACAGTTCCCTCCACACCCACACTACCCTTCCCACAGTTCCTCGTCCAGTTCCTTTTCCTGACTGTAAACTGTGGACTGTAATGATAAGGTAACTGGTCCTGCAGTATGTTCAGTCATGCTCTAGTTATGAACTTGTATGTTCTTGCCATATCTATGTTGTTCTATCCTGGTATGTTCTTGTTATATCCTGCCATGTTTTTGTTATCGTGTTATATCCTGGTATGTTTTTATCCTGGTATTTCCCGGTATGTTCTTGTTAATGTCATGGTATGTTTTGTCTTCTTGTTATACCCTGGTATGTCCTTGTTATCCTGTTATACCCTGGTATGTTCTTGTTATGTCCTGCGCTGGTAGTCCATATGTGGCCTCCAAGTGGTCCACATGTGGCCTCGAATGGTCCACATGTGGCCTCGAGTGGTCCACGTGTGGCTCCTAAGTGGTCCACGTGTGGCTCCGCGTGTATGGCGTTCCCTGTGACCACCCGTGTTGTCCTAGTCTATATTGGCCACACTAGGCCACCCGTCGTCTTGACCTGCGACCCATGGGTCCATGTTGGCCACACCTGGCCACTCGTGTTGACCTGTTATACAAATACAGCTTAGGAAAATACCCTCTGACGTTGATGATCGACCTTCCATGACCCCCTCTTACAATCCCCACCCCCCACCCACAATTTCCCCTTCCCACAGTCCTCACGCCAATCCCTCCCTCCCTCCCTCCGTCCGTCCCACAGTCCCCCGCCGTAGTGCGAGTATAATCCCAACCTGACACCCGCACATTTGCCCGTCCAGGGAGGACTGTGGTTTCGGCGTCCGACGTGATCCTGTTGATGGCCCTTCCGACACCTGTCCTCGTATCCGGCTGTTTTCACCCGAGGCTCGTGGGGAGTTGGGTGTTGGGGTTGGTTATAGGGGGAGACCAGGTCTTTGTACCGGGCTTTTGTCGTAGGCCAGCAGACCATTTGCTGTAGGCCAGCAGGCCATTTGTTCTAGGCCAGCAGGCAATTTGTTCTAGGCCAGCAGGCCATTTGTTCTAGGCCTGGAGGCCATTTCGTCATCATCCCACGCTATTTAACACGACAAAGGGGCGAAAATGTGTCGGCGTTTTGTGCCTGTGGCTCGACGCTGCTTCATCGCGGTGATTCGAAGTTCATACCATCCCGCTTCGAACCGTTTCGAACGTTAGTTTGATTCCATTAACCAGATGGTGCGACCTCTGAGTACGACGGCATGACCAGTTAGGCATGATGGCCTCACCTTCTGACCTGACCTGACCGTCGTGCATGCGGAGTTAAGTAGGAATGATTTTTGAGAGTGTTTGAGATGGTAGGGTTGACTCGCGTGGTAGTTGTAACTTTGGTAAATGTTCTTCCGAACCGACGAGGAGATGCAATGGACGATTTTAGGCGAAGAGGCGAGTGTCTCGGGTCTGGTGAGGTAAGGGGATCGAGGTGCCTTGGTTGGGTGAGGTCTAACGAGGTGCCTTGGTTGGGTGAGGGCCTCGAGGTGCCTTGGTTGGGTGAGGACCTTTTTTTTTTCGAGAGTCTGGCGAGGAAGGTGATCTGGAGCAGCGAGCGAGCCAGGAGGAGGTCCGGTGGAGGTAAACCTGCAGGAGAGAGACAGAGAGGGACTGTCATCCTTCAGTCTAGTGAGGAACGGTAACAGTTAACACCAGACGAACGCCAGCATCGCTACGCCGCAAGACGCCGCCAGCCAGGTAATGTTTAATGATGTTACCGGCCACCCGCAGCCCAACTCTCCCTCCCATCATCAAACATTCACCTTTGGTGTACACATTAGCCGCCAATTGTTGCCCCCTCTCCCCCCCCCCCCCTTTCCACGTCTGATCTCTTCCCCTTCCCACCGAACTCCTTTCTATACCGCCGCGTTCTCCTCCACCCCTCAGCATCACCCCAGCCCCCCGGACATCACCACCGGACGGACGCCCATTCCTTGGGACACCCTCCCAGGGGCGACGACACCCCCGGATACTGACCCACCTTGTAGCATGTTCCTCGCACACCCCTACGTAGAAACCTCATTTTATCAGAGAGAGAGAGAGAGAGAGAGAGAGAGAGAGAGAGAGAGAGAGAGAGAGAGATCAAATGCAGAGAAGAGCAACAAAGCTAATTCCACCGCTCACGAGGAAAGATACAGCCAATAACGCAGACTTCGAGGAGCTGGGACAGAAGCTCCCAAAATGCACACAGATATCGTGTCCATAACTCACGAAGACACCTTCATGTTGGATGGAGGCGATACAGCGATCAGAAATGAGGTTGTACAGGTAAAGAGAATAGGATGTCACAAGCGATGCCATGTCTTTGTTTCGAGCCTTAGAATAATAGAACGCTGGAATAATCTATGACCAGACGTTGTCAAGGTGAAGACCATGAACGTGTTTAAATCACGTGTGGACGTACACTTTAAGGGTATCAGCAACGAGGGAATAGGAGTGTTGGCTGAAGGACGATATAATATGCCTTCTTGGGTCAAATCCGTTATTCTGTGTGGTTTAGAACCAAACATCTACCCTCGCTAGAGTATGTGGCGGCTGAAATAAGATAAAGAGAAAAGTCCTTTACAGTGATATTTTCTGAGGAAAGAAAACATCCATGTCATCTACTCTTTTTTTTTTCTAGTAAGTGGTGTTCCTGCCAAGCTTTTTCCTACTGGCCTTTGTACGGAAGGGAGAGCAGTGGTGGATGGGGAGGAGCCTTCTACTTTACTCTCCTGTCTCCATCTATATAGTGGTGGGTAGGGAGGAGCCCTCTGCTTTACTGTTGTGTCTCCATCTGTAGTCGTGGGTGGAGAGGAGCCTCCTGCTGTACTCTCCTGTCTCCATCTATATTGTGGTGGGTGGGGAGTAGCCTTCTGTTTTTCTCTCCTGTCTCCATCTATATAGTGGTGGGTAGGGAGGAGCCTTCTGCTTTACTCTCTCTCCTGTCTCCATCTATGGTTGTGGGTGGGGAGGACCCCTCTGCTTTACTCTCCTGTCTCCATCTATGTAGTGGTGGGTGGGGAGGAGCCTTCTGCTTTACTCTCTTGCCTCCATCTATGGTTGTGGGTGGGGAGGACCCCTCTGCTTTACTCTCCTGTCTCCATCTAGGGTTGTGGGTGGAGAGGAGCCCTGTGCTATACTCTCCTGTCTCCATCTATGGTTGTGGGTGGAGAGGAGCCCTCTGCTTTACTCTCGTGTCTCCATCTCTGTGGATTATAAATTTCGGGTGCCATTTCTGTCTTCCAGCAGGTAAGGTCGTCACGACCCGGCAGGTGTCCATGTACCCTCCGTCCACCAACCACGCTGACACTATCCAGCCCATTCCTCCTCCCCTTCACTCAGTCATGTCCTTGTTAACCTCTCGTGCCCTATCCACCTTTCCCTGCCCTACCTTACCCTCTCAGAATGGCCTTCTTCTTCCCCCTACCTCCTCCTCTTCTCATGCCTGGCCATCTCTCCTCCCCCCTCTGGCCACCTCTTCTCTCCCCTCCTGGCCACCTCTCCACTCCCCGCCTTGGCCACTCGCCCCGCCCGGCCACCTCCCCCACACACAACATAATTAACAATTTACTCAGAGTTCCCTGAAGGAGGAATTATCCCAGCGGAGAAAAATGACAGCCACTCAGAGATTCACCTGTGGTGTTCCCTGGTATGTGACGACTGGGCTGGTACAGGTATGGGTGAGGTACCGGGCTGGCTGGTACTGGTATGGGCGAGTGACCAGAGTGGTCGTGTTGTGTAACTCCTCCCCTCTCTCCACGTCAGTTGTGTGGGCTCATCATAATGTTCCCTGTTATTAGTACACTATTGAACTTATTGTGTAATTCCTCGCATATCTTTAAATCATCCGCTTGAACACTTCCCTCCGAATCCCCTGGCCTCATCAGCTGCTTATGAACTGACGACGATTCACTCCTGGTGAACCTGTTGAAGAAGCATATACTCGTCCAGTATATCCTTATCAAGGTTTCTCTTTTTATTTCCTTGTTGCTTACCCTGCTACGCTCATCTCTAGCAATTCCTACTATCTCCCAAACCCTGGCTGGCTGTAATGATCAGTAACCATAGTACATCCTAAGCTCTTTTTCCTTCTCGACGTCTTCTGCTGTACCACACCTCTCCCTTGATTAACCTTTTCCTCCATGTAGAAAGCTACAAGTCACTCATGTCCCAACTCCCTTCCTTGGACTCTTCACAGAAGCTGTCCACAGGAATAGATTCGACTGTCTCTCTCTTCCACAAAAAAAAAAGGGAGTCCATTTCCCACTTCGTGTTGGCATCGGAACTGTTTAGTTCTTAATTGGTTTCCAGGTTTATATATGTCTCCTCTTTGTGCCTGGTGTCACCACCTCTGGTCGTTGAACGCCCCCGTTTAACAAGTGATCGAACGCCAGCATGACATGATGGCTCTTTCTAAGTAGTGTATGACGTGTGATATTCACAGTATCACCAACACTACTACTACTCACAAGTGAAGATATGTTGAGATGTAGTAAAGATAACTTATCAGTGCTCGTGTGCTCAAAGTCATACGCCGGTGCGGGACATCTTCCTGTATAGACTCTTAAACACCTTGTGTCTCCCTGACTTGTCCGCTCCCCCTCCCACTCCATGAGAATCCACATTCTCCCCAATCTCTCTCTCTCTCTCTCTCTCTCTCTCTCTCTCTCTCTCTCTCTCTCTCTCTCTCTCTCTCTCTCTCTCTCTCTCTCTCTCTCTCTCTCTCTCTCTCCTGTTGTGGTGCAGGCGAGGGGGCTGTCGAGGTGCTGCTGGCGAGGGACTAGTGTGGTGCTGGTGAGGTCATGGTGTGGTGCCGGCGAAGTACTGGCCTTGTGGTTGGTGTGGGACGTACCAGTGAGGTAAATGGTACCATAACCACCCCTTTCCTTCCTCCCTCCCTAGCCTTCCACTGACGAACCCCTTCCCTCCCATACATGATGTAAGCCAGGTGAGACAACCCCACCCCTCCCTCCTCTACCCCTCCCTCCCCCACGTCCCGGGGAAGGACCATCCCTTTCCCCCCAACTTCCCCCCCCCCCCCACGGCCCAAGGGAGATTACCCTCCTCCCCTCTCTCCTCGTCTCGTCCCCTCCTCCTCCACCTCCTCCTCCTCCTCCTCCTCCACGGCCCGGGGTCACCATCATCGACAACTGGTAAGAACATCTCTCTGATGGTTTCCCTCACGTTCACCAGTCATTATCCCTGCTCTCCCCTCCCCCAACAACCCCACCTCACCACCACTCCCTCCATCACTCGCCTCCTCCATCACTTGCTTCCTCTTCCTCCCTCACGATGGTATCAGCTCGAACAATTAGCAGCAGCAGCAGTAGTACAACAGGAGATATAGCAACAGTAAACCAGTAACAGTAATAGCTGGAGCAGTAGACCAGCAACAGTAACAGCAGGAGCAGTAGACCAGTAACAGCAACAGCTGGAGCAGTAGACCAGTAACAGTAACAGCTGGAGCAGTAGACCAGTAACAGTAACAGCAGGAGCAGTAGACCAGTAACAGTAACAGCTGGAGCAGTAGACCAGTAACAGTAACAGCTGGAGCAGTAGACGGCAACAGCTGGAGCAGTAGACCAGCAACAGCAACAGCTGGAGCAGTAGACCGGCAACAGCTGGAGCAGTAGACCAGCAACAGTAACAGCAGCAACGGAGGGAGAGATGCAGGTCATTAAGGCAAGACCAACATCATTACTGAAGCTGAGCCGCGTCACCAGCTGCCCCCGTGTGCCACACCACCACCCTACCACACCACCATACCCACCATGTGCCACACCACCGCCCTACCACACCACCACACCACCGCCCTACCACACCACCACACCCACCACCACACCACCACCCTACCACACCACCATACCTACCAACACCCTACCACACCACCACACCCACCGCCCTACCACACCACCACACCCGCCACCACACCACCACACTCACCACCACACCACCACACCCACCACCACACCACCGCCCTACCACACCACCACACCACCGCCCTACCACACCACCACCCTACCACACCACCACACCCACCACCACACCACCGCCCTACCACACCACCACACCCACCGCCCTACCACACCACCACACCCGCCACCACACCCCCACACCCACCACCACACCACACCACCACACCACCGCCCTACCACACCACCACACCCACCACCCTACCACACCACCACACCCACCACCACACCACCGCCCTACCACACCACCACACCCACCACCACACCACCGCCCTACCACACCACCACACGCACCACCACACCCACCACCACACCACCGCCCTACCACACCACCACACCACCACCCTACCACACCACCACACCCACCACCACACCACCGCCCTACCACACCACCGCCCTACCACACCACTACACCCACCACCACACCACCACACCCACCACCACACCACCGCTCTACCACACCACCACACCACCACCCTACCACACCACCACACCCACCACCACACCACCGCCCTACCACACCACCACCCTACCACACCACCACACCCACCACCACACCCACCACCACACCACCGCCCTACCACACCACCACACCCACCACCACACCACCGCCCTACCACACCACCACACCACCACCCTACCACACCACCACACCCACCACCACACCACCACACCAACCACCACACCACCGCCCTACCACACCACCACACCACCACCCTACCACACCACCACACCACTGCCCTACCACACCACCACCCTGCCACACTAAAACACCCTGCTACACCACCGCCCTACCACACCATCGCCTTACCACACCACCACCCTGCCACACTAACACCCCACTACACCATCGCCCTACCACACCACCACACCACCGTCCTACCACACACTACCACCCTACCGCACATCTTTAACACACTGTGTATACCTCTCTGTGGTACGTTCAGACGAATCTAGTCTCTGTGATGAATGAGTTTCGTAAACTGAAATCAATTCATGACCTCAGCTTATCGTATTGTACAAGAACGGCTTCGGAACGTTTGGCAAGCTTTAGCTGAAAAGAGTACGATGGGAGTGTGGGGGAAAGAGGGAGGGAGGAGGGAGTGGGGATGTTCCATGAACCGTTTTGGGGAGTAGGGAAGGGTTAGAGGGAAGGGGGGGGGGGGTGTGGGGTGTTCCATGAACCATTTATGATATACCCGTGACGAATGCGTGGCCACCAGACGGAGGCATCCTCTACCACAGAGAGGAACCACGAGAAGCCCGGGTTCGAACCCCCTAACTAGGAACAAGCGGGGGAGAGGCGGAGGGAGGGACCGGGTGAGCGAGCAGGCTTTGACAACATTACCGGCCCTGGTAGGGTGGGTGAGGGAGGAGGAGGCATTGTAAAGAACAATTATCACATTATCAATTATCATATAATTGCGGTGATAATTCGCGTGGAGACTGAGCGCGTGTGTCGCCAGGGGGGGTCACGCGAGGCAGGATGTGGGTCGTTGGCGTCAATTACCTCAGCGCGTGATGACCGTATGCGAATACGGGGAGGTCCGACCAATCGCCGCCCCGCGCGTGCGGTGACGCAACGACGGCGGAGGGTCGCCATTGGTCGCGCCTCCCGGCGGGGAAACTTATGACGGTGACGTCATCGTGATCGGTGTGGCGGTACACAGCCCATGTGGGTGTACCGTATAGTGTGTGACGGTACATAGCTTGAGTGAGTGGGTGTACCATGAGCAGCGTGACGGTACTAACTGTGGTCCGGGGTGGGTGTACCTTACACTGACGGTACACAGCCCAGACGGGTGGACCTTTCAGTGTATGACGGTACATAAGCTTGGATGGGTGTACCTTACCCTGACGGTACACAGCCCAGGAGGGTGTACCTTACACAACCTAACGGTACACAGTCCAGTTGGGTGTACCTCCCACAGCGTGAAGGTACACATCCCAAGCGGGTGTACCTCCCACAGCGTGACGGTACACAACCCAGGTCCTTGTACCACACGACTGATCCTCCTGCTTGATTTACCAAGTACGTCAAAGTATTAGTGTAAGTTGATAAAGTTGTGTGGTGTAAATCTAATTGATAAAGCAATAATTTGTCTGTCTATCATCCAGTGTTAATTTCTCGATGGCATTTGTCGAGAATTAAAGTGTTGGCAGGAGTTGCAAAGTATAAAATGTTTGATGGAGTGCAGTGTGTTAATTACTGGCAGGAGTTTAAAGTGTTGGAAGGCGTGAAGTGTATTTAGAGTTGGCAGAAGTGTAATGTATAAAGTGTTGGCAGTCGACACCCAGCGTTACAAGTTTCACCAGCACCAGAGCGCTACAACCCTCACACACACCCCCCTCTCCATAACTACAATCCTCCTCCATCACAACTACCGCGGGCAGAAGGCTACAAGGCTATTCTTCCCGCCCACCTTTCTCCCCCTACTATATCTACAATTCCCACCACCACAGCTGGTGGTGGTGCGGGCAGGAGGCTACAAGCATCAGACAGTGCGCGCGGGAACCGTAAGTTTGGCCCGAGTGTGATTTAAGTATCGGCCGCAGGTGTGGCGCGCCCTAACCCGGAGTTATTGATACCCAGATCCTTACTCGCCGGATTTAGAGTCTAAAGTGAAATATTTTCCGGTGTGCCGCCGCCTCCCGTCTAGAAGAGCCGAGCTAATGCCGAGATTTGTGCCACGCCCACCCGCCCGCCTGCTGCCGCCTCTTGCCATGTACCCGTTGCTTTTGTGACTTGATTAATTCTCCCATACGATGAAGACTTTGTATTACGTTTGGAAATGGGAGAAAAGAAAATTGATTGATGATATGAACATTTTTCCTCTCAGAAAGAAAATAAAAATGCAATTTATGGAAACGCCAATTATTAGTTGGTTAGGAATGTCTGCCTGATGTATGATGTGTCGCATGGGATTATATATATATATATATTTTTTTTCTTAATCCAATTATTTAGCTCCAGTAAATCACATCCCAGTGTATTAAAAGAGAAACACGTTATTTATTATATACTAATATTTCGAAACTCGCCGGGGGGGCGGGGGATTGAGATCACAGGAGAGCAGTTTTGAAATTTATTAAAAGAAAAATAAAAACACTTTAAAGAGACACTGGTAACTCCGAAAGATGCCAACTAGTCAACTCGCCAATTTATTGACGACAGAAGCTGTCTGAAAAGTTGGTAGAACTTAAAAGGTTAATTAATGCAGCTGGATCCTGCACAACTTGACGACGATGTTGTTAGAATGTGAACTGCAGCATGTGGCTCCCCCTCTTGTGTCCTGTTAACTGTTGAGTGTAAACATTGATGCAGATATTATATATATATATATATATATATATATATATATATATATATATATATATATATATATATATATATATATATATTCCTATGAATCCAGAGGGTAATGAAACACAATAAGTTCCCAAGTGCACTTTCGTGAAATAATCACATCATCAGGGGAGATACAAGAAAGAAATATAACAGTCAGTTGATATACAACGAAGAGACGTAGCTAGGGCGCCATTTGGTAAACAAGTAACCGTTTCTGTTACCCCAGAACCTCTGTAAAGGCTCCTGCATCCCAAAGCTGCGCTACTTCCAGTAGCAGGGAAACGTAGACTCCCCTCTGAAGTGAACAGTCAGGTCAGTCCCACCAGAACAGGTCAGCCCTGCGAGTCAGGTCAGCGCGGGGGGGAAAGGGGTGTCGTCGTAAGCAAGCCAGGCTCTGCAGGGCGTCCTCACACGCGCATTAAGGCGTGAGAGCGTTTCCCTGTTCCCCCGACTGCCCCCCAGCAAAAATTCCCCCTCCCGCAAATTAACACACGCCCGATCTTCCCTCCTCCCTCCCCCCCCCCCTCTCCTACCCCTCCCCCCTCCCGTTGCTCATCTTAGGACATGTTGTGGATGTTGGTGCGCGGGGGAGGGAGGGAGGGAGGTAAGTGCGTGTGGGGTGGAGGAGGAAGGGAGGTAAGTGAGGAGGGGGACATGGCATGCCCCTCCCCAGAGGACCATCAGCTTGGGTATACGTCGTCGCCAGCGTGTGTGACGCCTCCGCTCGTCTGTATGTTGGTCTGTGGGTCTGTCACCTCTTGCTCGTTAGTATGTTCTCTCCTGCCCTCGACAGCCACTCTGTCTTTGTGTCTGTCTGTCTCCCGGCGTTAGCCTTTGCCTCTGAATGTCTCTTAACTTCACCAGAGAACGAGGCCAGGTGAGGACATTCCCTCAGAGGCCCAGTCCTCTGTTCTTAACGCTATCTTGCTAACGCGGGAAATGGCGAATAGTATGAAAGAAAAGAAATATATATATATATATATATATATATATATATATATATATATATATATATATATATATATATACATATATATATATATATATATATATATATATATATATATATATATATATTATATATATATATATATATATATATTATGTTGATCCATGCCCGTCACACACACACACACAGAGAGAGAGGGAGAGAGAGAGAGAGAGAGAGAGAGAGAGAGAGAGAGAGAGAGAGCGTATGCACCACCTGTGGGAGTATGTCTTCTGTTCTAAAGTATAAAGAAATAGATCAGGTGGGAGGAACACTACGGCCCACCTTAACCAGCCCAGCGCTAGTGTGTGTGTGTGTGTGTGTGTGTGTGTGTGTGTGTGTGTGTGTGTGTGTGTGTGTGTGTGTGTGTTTCGTTCCTATAGCACCACACCCGCGTGTGCTGCCCTTACCCCAGACCGGCTACACCTCACCCCCTCATACCACTGTGGTACAGACGTCTACAGGATCGTTCCCCTCACACCACTGTGTTGCAGACGTCTGGGGGCGTCCCCCTCACACCACTGTGGTACAGACGTCTACAGGACCGTCCCCCTCACACCACTGTGTTGCAGACGTCTGCAGGGGGCGTCCC